>NW_028242255.1:0-323494 GCF_964263255.1 Lissotriton vulgaris
TGGTTACATTGGTTTACACCTTATTGACATATTACATTACTTATAAGTCCACTCTAGAGTGGGATAGCATCTACCCAAGACCTCTAAATGAAATGCTACTAGTGGAATTGCAGCGCTAATTGTGCTACTCACTTAATTTCCCCTTAAGACACGTCCCAAGCCTGATTGCAGTTTTAAACTGCTAATTTGACTTGACAATATAAACCCCTTCCCAAGCCTTAAACTCCCTTCTTATTGCATATAAGTCACCCCTAACATAGGCCCTAGGTGGCCCAAAGGGCAGGGTGTACTATACTTAGAAGGTTGGGCATGTTCCTTTAGGTTTTAAGTGTCATGGTAGTGAAAAACGAACTAATTCATTTTTCACTACTGTGAGGCCAACCTGTAACATAGGATAACATTGGGTTGCCTCATTACATTTATTAAGTGCTAACTTTTTATTGGGGCCAGGTAACGGGTTCATGTTTGGTGTCTATGAAATTGTATTGAAAAATCCTTTTAAATGGTAAAGGTGTATTTCAAATTACGATTTTGAAAGTGCTAAGTTCAATTTCAAAGGCAAATTGACTGTTGGTGGCATTCTACACACTTGGAGATATATTTACAAGGCTCCAATGCCATCATAGCATCACTTTTTTTACTCTCCGGTAGCGCACAATGCTGAGCCATATTTACAAGACCAAGGAAAGCCATCCTGCCTGGTTTTACATGGCCTTTTAGATATAGCCCCCTTTCACACGACAGTCTGCGTGAAAGGGGCATTCAAGGGGTGATGCTGTGGGTGTTCCCATGCAACACCCATGGACTCTGACACATTCCAAGATTTACAAGGTTTCATAAACCTAGGAATGCGCCATATTTTAACGCCTTCCCAAGGGAGGCATTGAAGTGGCGCAAAGAGCAGAAATACCTTTACATGTACTATTTTGTGCTCTTTATGTGCAAAAAATTGCAAAAAACCTAGGGTGGTGTGGAGTTCAAAAAAACTATGGATTTAGGCCCAGATCTTTGTACTGGGGTGAATGTAAGACATTGTTCTGCATTCTGTCCATCAACTGTGTTTTTTTGCAATTTTCACCCAGAGTGGGCTGGGTATGCTCAGACGTGAGTCCCAGGCTCTCCACATCACTGGAGTCAAGCTATCCAGGCTGAAGAAGGCTGTTAGCCAGAAACCGGTCCTTGGATGCTTGATTCTGGTCTAGGAAAGACATGGCTTGGTAGTTCGGGCTGGACTGTTCCCATGAGGCACAGGGTCAAGGCTTATTTGCATATAGCCATTGTCTGACCTGGGGTGGTGTGGAGTGCAAAAAAACGATGGATTTAGGCCCAGATCTTTGTACTGGGGTGAATGTAAGACATTGTTCTGTATTCTGTCCATCAACTGTGTTTTTTGCAACTTTCTATATGTGCAGCATTCCGCAGGATACATAGAAGGACGAAAACACCATCAAGGATAGTTTTTGTGCAGGAAGGTGTCCCTTCCTCCACAAAAACAAATATTCCTGAAATGCAGGCACCCTTGCACCCTGATGCAAGGGCGCCTACTTTAGCACTAGGCAGCCAATTGTGCATCAGCGCAGAGGAAAGCATAAGGATGAGTAATATTGTTGTAAATACGATGCATCCCTGCACTTTCCTAATCATGCAGCTCAGCACCGCAAGATGGCTTGCAGCACTGTGCTGCATTATTATCTTGTAAATATTCCCCTTAGTACAGATTTCTGTAGGTGGTGCCATATGCTTTGATTAAAATATTAGTAACATCCCATCATGCCTCTGAGGGGTAAATTGTAAGTATACTTTGGATCATAGCTTGCTCGAAATCAATGATCATTTTTTGGGATAGTAGTTGTTTGTTTCTTGCTTAATCTGGGTTAGCAGTTCCATGAAGGTACTGGCTTGTTTGTTTGGAAGCAATGCATACACAAAAGGTATGTTAGTATTCTGAAATTCACTATGCATGGTGTGAATGTGCCACTCATCATCTGTGTTTGACATTGGACTAGTTTTAATAATTTTGTAGTGGTAGCAAATATAAGTACATGTTTGTCATGAACTCTATTGTGGCTAATGCAAGCTCTAGTGGTATTTGTATAACTCTGAATGTTTTAGGAGCAGGTGTGATAACACTAGTGGTCTTTTCAGTTCTTGTTAAAGACATTTCAATGGGGGTATGGAAGGTTATTGTCTTGTTATATGTTCCGGTACATAGGGTAATATATCTTTAGGGCTTTGTGCTGCACGTTCTTGGGAGCTAGTGCTTGGTTCTCCGATGTTTTCTAATACTTCTCTTACTTCTGCTTCTGTGACATTGGGAGGGTGGTTATGTCCCTTAACATATTTGACTACAGTATCTCTCATAGTTTCCCTACCATAACAAGCATTTGAATGATATTTGGTTCATTTCCAATTAATATGGTGATGCTGAGAAGAAGCATTTTCTTGACTGTACTAGTATCCCATGTACCACAGTAAAAGTTGTTTGCACTTTTGTGAGGTTATACATTTTGTACCTTCTGTCATTACGTCTTTATATACTGTTTTTGAAATATTCTTGAAACAGGTGCCGGTTTTGATTGGAAGAGAAAAAGAAGTATTATATTTAATATATATTGTTTTTTGGATGTTTAAGGACGTTTAAGTTAAAGCATGTAGGTTAAAAGGAGTTGCAACTGTTGCTGTTTTACTGCATTTGAAGCACGCTTGTTGACATACTTACTTTTTTCCCGTTTTTGCTGTGTACTTCTTGATGAAGTTTGTTTGAAGTTGGAATGATCTTTAGAGAATAATAAACTGTAAAAAATGGGGTAGTAATTGCTTATTAGGAATTGTAGCTGTATTTGTTAGTGTAAATTGTATTTACATGGAGAAGTATATATGAGCATATATTTTGAAGGCTTCTATGTTGCAGGGTAAATCCGGCACAGTTCTTCCTCTTCGGGTGTTCGGCGTTATTGAGGTAGTTTTAAAGTGAACTTACTGTGACTTTTATATTGTATTGTGTATTTAAATAGTATTGGTTGTTTTATCATCCATTTAACTATTATGTCTGGTATGTTTTTATTTCAAGAATACCAATTAATGATTTTTATGCTGTATTTGGAGGTGATTTATTTTATTTAATATTATATGCATTTATTTTATGTTATGACATTAGATTGCATGTGAATATAAATATAGGATATATTTAGTGTGATGTAGATATATGTAATTTATAATTTAAAGCAGTTTTATGTTCATATAATGTTACATTTATTTATTTTGGTAAGGACATTTTTATATTGCAATTTATACATATACGTTTTTTGATGAGCTGCATCCTGCACATGGGGTGTGAATAATAAAGAAGTTTGAAAACCTTACCTGCTGCTGTGCTGTGACTTCTGCCGACAAGTGGGGGGCAAGGAGAATCCAGGAATATATATATATATATATATATATATATATACAGCACGTGACTCCTCTGGATCTCTCGGTGTTTCAGCAACCACGCAGCACACCAGCAAACAGGAAGGAGACGGACCACAGCACATCAGCAGAGTTGTTTTTTATTGAACAACAGAAAGCAGCTACGCGTTTCTGGCAAGATGTGCCCTTGTTCACGCTGCACCTAGTACATCAAACTCAATGCTTTTTTATATGCTAATTACACATAGTGACCAACCCCTCACAGTGACATAGTGAGTCATGTGACTTCATAGAAATAAACAACATACTTCCACAGTAAAGTGACAGTGTATCCAATGGAACATTACCAAAAAGGACGGAAAAACATCACTGGTTAAATCCAGATATTGATATACATGAATCATAAATTCTCACCGGTTAAATCCACCTATGACACTCATGTATCTCATAAAGCCTATGTATAATAGAAATAAAATCCCTTACTTAAAGAGCAGATAAACATCTACTTCACAATAAACAATAACAGGGAAATTCTAATGTCTACAATTCATGCTTATGGGTATATCCGTCTATGTACCAGCGGTCGTATGATGAAAGTGCTAAGTGAGTAAAGTGCAACATTTGTAAAAAGTGCATGAGAAAAGAAAGCTAAACCAACTAAAGTGCAATACCAGTCATTATATCTAGTACGATAAGCAAATATATATTCACAGATGGATAGATGGTGGGTTATTGAATACCCTATCATTTCATGTGTATATTTCACGTACTTTAATAATAATAAATAGTATAAATAGTTAAAAAGGAAGGAACCTAGAACAATAAACCAAACCTGGGTTTGTGATAATCACATGACGATGTATAATAACCTTTCAATTTCATAGGCCTATATATACACAATTCTAAATCTCATATTTACAACCCAGAATAATTTACATATGCTTATTTACAAAGTTCACCTCCATTGTCCCATTAACTAATCATATATGTACAAGAGTAGAAAAATGGGAAAATAGAAAAATAGAAAAACAGTAGCAAAACAGTATCAAAACCGTATTAACGTTTCTGAAAAAGGGAAAAGTAGAAAATTACAAAAGTACAAAAGTACAAAACTCTTCATATATATACATATGTATAAATGTATACACAATGGATCAATATATACACATAAATACATACATACAAAAATTTAAACAATTCATCAAGGATTCTAATCATTCCAAATTTTCAGACCAGTAGAAAAGGTTATACAGCCATATATACACAATTTAGGTGACCAAAATGAGCAGACCCAAACTCAACCTCAAAATAGGGAACCTAACTAAGAGGGAGAAAGATAGTGGGGATGGGTCTGTGTCTATCAACAGAAAATGTACAGCGACTGGAAATTGATATGGTTATAAGAAGTGGTGTAACTCATCTATATTATTCAAACCATTGGGCCAGCGTGTGTCAAGCTCCAATATCATCCTAGTTTCTAGCTGTCTTAACCGTGACTCCCTGTCACCTCCTCTAGTCATAGGTGGCACAGACCCTATTACAAAATACTTCAAGCACGAGAGATCTTTATTGTGCACTCTTTTGAAGTGGCGTGCCACCGGGTAGGCAGGGTCACTGTGTAAGATTGCGCGCAGATGCTGCAAAATCCTGACATGTACCTGCAGCCTGGTACTCCCCACATATTGTAAGCCGCAGGTACATGTCAGGACATACACAGCAAAATCTGTTTTGCAATTAAAATTGCCCAAGATCTTTCTGGGTTCAGTAGAAAATGCAGTCAAATATTGTGATGTATTTACTCCGAATCTACATGCGCGGCAGCTAGAGCATTTGAAAAAACCCCTCGAAGGTTTTAACCAAGGGGTTTTTGCTTTTAATTCCGGAGCCAGCTTATCCAACACGGATCCCATACTTTTGGCCCGTCTAAAAGTAATAGTGGGATTGGCTGGTAACCTAGTGTTTAATATGTGGTCACTCAACACTATTGGCCAATTCTTTTTAAAGATTGCTTTCAATTTCCTGTCCTCACTGCTGAAGGCTGTGATCATTCTAGGAACATCATGTAGAGTATCATGTGCAGTAATAGTTTCTGGCTCAGGTTGTCGGGAAGGGAACAAACTCTCTGTGGGTCTAGATTTGGATTTTTCGACCGCTTCCTTCAGGATTTTTTCAGAGTAGCCCCTGGCTTTTAATCGCCCCAACAATTCCTCTAAACATTTTTCAAAGTCAGAGGGCAGACTACAAATTCTTTTTAATCTAAGAATTTCTCCATACGGAATCCCCACGATGGTGTGTTTCGGGTGCATACTGGCGGCATGTAAGGTCATATTGCCCGCCGTAGCCTTCCTATGGAGTGTGGTCATAAGTTTATTCTCAGAAACATAGATCTCTACATCTAGAAATTGCATTCTACATTGGCTGATGTTGATAGAAAATTTAAGATTCATGGCATTGTTATTCATATCATCTATGAAGGAGATAGCTCCCTCCTTAGGCCCTTTCCACACCATGAATATGTCGTCTATATACCTTAGGTAACAGACAACGTGATCTTCCATGGTGGCACGGTGCGTCGCGGTGAGGACCTGCTCCTCCCACCAGCCCACGTGTAAACACGCGTAGCTGGGAGAGAAACAGGCCCCCATCGCTACACCTCTCATTTGCCGGTAGACATCCTTACCAAAGGTGAAAAAGTTGTTGTGCAGGCACCAATTGATTAACCCAAGAATTACTTTGTTATGCTCATAAAAAGCCATGGGTCGTTTGTCCAAAAAGTGCTTGGTTGCATGCATACCTTGTTTGTGGTCGATACTCGTGTATAATGATTCCACGTCTAATGATATTAACCACATATCCTCTTCCCAATTTATGCAGGCAATTTTGTCCAAAAAGTCACTGGTGTCACGCACATAGCTGGCAAGATTTTTCACTATATCCTGGAGAAAGAAGTCTATGTATTGACCAACGTTTTCGCTCATACTGCCAATGGCAGAAACTATCGGCCTACCAGGCACCGGCGTTATGTCTTTGTGTACTTTTGGAATCAAATACAGAGACGGCATTCTTGGGAAATTTATATTCATGTATTTGTATTCCTCACCGGAAATTAGTCCTTCTCTCTTCCATTGCGAAAGCAGTTGTTGTAATTCTCCCTTGGCATGGAGGTATTCCTTCTGATTGGACAACTTATAACATAAGGGATCAGAAAGTTGTTGCTTGGCCTCTAGGATGTAAGCTTGTTTGGGCCAAATCACAAGATTGCCTCCCTTATCTGATTTTTTTATTACAATCTCATGATTCTCCCCAAGTTTCTTTATAAGTTTGCCATATTCTCTCCTCATGAATGTTGTTTTCTTCCGTGATTTAGAGTTAGTATGTCTGTACAATTGTTTAATATCGTTGATCACATAGTCATGGAAGACGTCAATGGCGTCTTTGGGTGTCACAGGCACAAACTTGGATTTGCTCTTGAACGGACTTAGCCCCGCTCCTTTTTGCAAGACCGATATCTTGCTTAGTCTTGCCTGAGTAGGAGCATCTAAATCCGCCTCCGTATCATATGTAGAGGTGTTCAAATCATTGGCATCAAGAAAAGTATGTACATCTGAGGCAGATAACATATTAAGATTGTCAGTAGTAACGTCATCGCCTATATCATTGACCGGGTCTTTGCTAGATTTAAGTGCAAAATGTTTTTTCAGTTTTAACTTCCTAATGAAAAAGAATAAATCAACTCTAGTCATAGTGTAATTAAAACTTTGCACAGGACAAAAGTTCAAGCCTTAAGACAGTAGTTGTTGCTCTGCCTTAGTTAGTGTCACATTTGAAAGATTTATAATGGTGTTATCATTTAACGGCGTCTTACCCATGGCTTCTTCTTTTTTATTTGTGCTTGTGCGCCGTTGGTGCTGTTTGCGCCGCTCTTTTCTCCGCTTGTTATGTTATATATATATATATATATATATATATATATATATATATATATATATATATATATATATATATATATATATATATATATATATATATATATATATATATATATATATATATATATATATATATATATAACCTACTGGCGGTCGCCAGTAGGTAGTTATAGTTAGGACCTTGTTTCCATAGGAATCCACAACATTCTATTTAGAATAACTTTGGCGCTGGTGGACGAATCTTTGTGAATTTCTCCAAGAAAATGGCCTGCTCAGTTCCGCTCCTTCCCTGAAAGTTTGGGGGTGATTCGTTAAGTGGGGGCCGAGAAAAAAGGGGGGTCCGAAAACGTGTTTTCACCATGCAATTTTCCATAAGGGACCTTTAGCCAGGGCTACAGCCCGAACCGCTAAACGGAATTATACGAAATTTGGCAGAGAGGTAGAGTTCTGTTCGCAGATTGTGATTTCTGTTAAGTTAAATGGTGTAAATTCGTTCAGTAGTTTCTGAGAAAATTGCAAGTAAAACCATATCGATATCTAGAGACGGAGTTCAGTACGCGTACTGAAATCTGTTCAATTACGAGCGCGAGCTGCATGCTGATTGGCTGTGAACTGTCTGTCAACACTCGAAAGCAGGAAGTGTTGGTTGCCATCTTGTGCCTCGCTAGAACCGAGTCACAAAAAAACAGTAAATAAAGTTGAGAAATAAGGGAAGGGGGTAGGGTAGAGACATTCTGACCCTCTAGGCTTGCTCAGGGGGTCGTACATGGATGTTTAAGCTCTATTTTTATTTAGATTTTTTAAAGAAAAATTGAAGCATACATGTATGGAAATACGTACAAATACGAACAGGAGCTGCATGCTGATTGGCTGTCAATACTCCAAACCAGGAAGTGTTGGCAGCCATGTTGTTTGTCGGGAGAGCAGAGTCACAAGAAAACAGTAAAACAAAGTTGAGAAATAAGGAAACGGGGCAGGGTAGAAACATTCTGAGCCTATAGTCTTGGTCAGGGGGTGGTGCATGGATCATTAGGCTCAATTTTTATTTTATTTTTGATAAAAAATGGTGGGGTACTCGTGCAGTACTTGTACACGGTGGAAAAGGCGAAAAAAAAGTAGAAGTCCGTTTTATTCATTAGGTCCCGGGGGGGCAAATTACGGGGGCAATTTTTCTGCATAATGGGGGCATGTAATGTTCCCTGGAGCACTGGGGAACGGCACTCCTCTAGATTTATTTTGAAGTATGCGGGGGGTTATGGTCCTACTCCCCGCAGTCTCGGTGAGCGGCACCCCTCGGGTCTTTTTTAAAAGTATATATGTTTTGAGCTCTCTCTCTCTCTCTCCCCGTACACGTCGCGGGGAACACCACATTTCTGGGGCAGTGATATGTAAAGTGACCTTCCAGCTCCGGGTACCTGCGTTGTCTGGAGTTTTTTATTAATGTTGGGATGGTGGGCTTGATAATACGTCCCTGTAAATTCCCATAGAAGCCTATGTTCTGGTATTAACATGGGCTTCATTGGGAAATAACAAGGTCGTATTATGAAGCGTATTATCGCCGTTTTATCAGCAGTTTCCTGCCAATAAAACAGTGATAATTTTAACACCGGTCCTTGATAATATGCACCTTAGTTTACTGGTCAAAAAAAAGAGCAATGGGCCATATTATCAACAAAAGGGGATACATTATCGTCTCTTTTATTGGCAGGAAACTGCTGATAAAGCGGCGATAATGGGCTTTATAATATGCCCTTGTGAATGACCATAGCAGCTCAGGTTAACATCAGAACTTGGGCTGCTATAGGGATTTACAAGGGCCTAAGGTTTTTAATGTTGGGAGGGTGATATTACGTCCCTGCTAATTGCCATAGAAGCCTATGTTCTGGTGGTAGCATGGGCTTCTATGGGAAATAACAAGGCCGTATTATCATGGTCATTATCGCCGTTTTATCGGCAATTTCTTGCCAATAAAATGGCGATAATTGTAACACCGGTCTTTGATAATATGCACCTAAGTTTACTGGTAAAAAAAAAAGCAATGAGCCATATTATCCACAAAAAGAGATACATTGTCGTTGTTTTTTATCGGCAGTACCAGAACCTGGGCTGCTATGGGAAGTTACAAGGGCCTATTATCAAGCACATTATTGCCACTTTATCAGCAGTTTCCTGTCGATAAAAGCGGCGATAATGTATCGCCTTTTGTTGAAAATATGCTCCTTCATTTCTATGATAGTATGTAAAGATTTCCTTTTGTTTTTGGTGTAGCAGTTGTACTCTCTTCGCATGCTCAGCATCATTTCGAAGCCCAGGTTTTTCTTTTTCTTCAAGTTCAACAAGCAAACCTTTCTTTATATCAGTTAGTAAATCTGTCGCTCTCTTTTCCCGGTTTGTGTGTGTCATCCGCTGCTGTACTTTTGTAAAGTATTAATAGTCATATTTTTGATACATTTATTTGAAAGGTAGTGTTGAGGCGCCAAACGTTGATTACGTACTCCGTCCATCACCATTTTCGTAGTTTCTCACCTTTGTTTTTATTATATCTGTTAGTTAGAACTCAGTAGTTTTTAATCCTTGTCTTAAATATCTTACTATAGTATTTCCACATTTTTTTTTTTTGTGGGCCGTCATACCCCTCCCCCACAAAATAAAAGAAGTATGTAGTTTTTTTATTAACTTTTATTAAACAATAAATATAAACGAAACTCAATTATAACTATATTATAACTATATCAGAACTGGAAAAATAACTTAAACAATGTTATGAACAAATTGTGAAATGGATTCCAAAAGGTGTCCGATTGGTAATCTGCAAAAGAAAAAAGAAAATTAGAGTTTAGAATTACGTAGATGTGAGTAAATGAGCTGAAGTATTACGGGGCATATTATCAAGAACGGAGATAAAATTATCACCGTTTCAGCGGCAGGAAACTGCAGCTAAAGCAGCGATAATGGGCTTGGTAATATGGTGTTGTGAATTCCCATAGCAGTCCAGGTTCTGGTGTTAACCTGGGCTGATATGGGAATTCAGAAGGGCCTATTATCAAGCCAATTATCGCCGCTTTAGTGGCATTTTCCTACCGCTAAAACTGTGATAATTTTATCGCCGTTCTTGATACTATGTCCCTACAAGTTTTGGTAACTCTACGGTTTTACGTGTTCAGTGTGACTCGTACATTCCAGTGCTGTTATAGTGCCGCTTTCAAGTGGTGTCTATATGGAAGTGCCTACTGCGTTACTGACGCCCGTTATGGTGATTTATTTCTAATGCCTTCCTATGAAGGGTTTTTACATCCAGGCCTCTGTGCTTACCGTTGTATAAACCTTGCGGGTAAACATTTCAGGCAGTTGGTGTCTCAACTTATTCTGAGCAATTCTTCTACACGTCTACAAGTCCAAGACAGCAGTGTCTAATGTTTAAGAGAAAAAGAGAAATGATGTCACAGAGAGTGAGAGAGAGAAAACAACATTAAAACTGTGTCGCAGAGTCTGGATTTGAGATTTTTTCTTGAAAAGTCAGATGTAGATTTACTAGCTCCTTGCATCACTCTACCAATGTTAAAAGTGACTCAAAATTGGCATAATAAGGTTGTGGATCTGTTTGTCAGACTGTTGTAAGCTATCTGTTGTCACTGCTTGGAGGTAATTATAGATTTTACAGAG
Organism: Lissotriton vulgaris; assembly: GCF_964263255.1. NCBI lineage: Eukaryota > Metazoa > Chordata > Amphibia > Caudata > Salamandridae > Lissotriton > Lissotriton vulgaris. Next base: position 11,001 of record NW_028242255.1, read on the forward strand.
AAGATGCTGTACGCTACGCACTCTGGTCCATGATATCAAGCCTGGGTGACAAAATTATCGCCACTTTATTGGCAGGAAAGTGTCGCTAAAGTGTCGATAATGGGTTTGATAATATGCTCTATGGAATTCCAATCGAAGCTCATGTTAGATGTCCTTCACATCTAACATGAGCTTCGATTGGAATGGAATAGAGCATATTATCAAACCTATTATGGCCACTTTAGTGGCAGCTTGCTGCCAATAATGTGGTGATAATTTTGTTGCCAAGGCTTGATAATATGTCCCTCTCTCATTTCACAAATAAAGCTAACACTACAGTTTTACGAGTGCAGTGTACCTGGTACATTTTACTTGTTATAGTACCACCTTCAAGTGGTGTCTATATGGAAGTGCCTACTGCGTTACTAATGCCCGTTATGCTGAATTATTTCTAATGCATTCCTATGAAGGATGTGTAGATCTAGGCCTCTGTGCTTACCGTTGTAAAAACCTTGCGGCCAAACACATAAGGAAGTAGACTTCACAAGTTCACTTCAACAATTCTTCTACACGTCCAAGCAGACAGCAGTGTCTAAGTTTAAGAGAGAAAGAGAAATGATGTCACAGAGAGTGAGAGAGAGAGAAAACATTAAAACTGTGTCGCAGAGTCTGGAGCTGAGATTTTTTCTTGAAAAGTCAGACATAGATTTACTAGCTCCTTGCATCCCTTTACCCATGTTAAAAGTGACTCAAAAGTGGCGTAATAAGGTTGTGGATCTGTTTGTCAGACTGTTGTAAGCTATCTGTTGTCACTGCTCAGAGGTAATATAGATTTTAGAGAGAAGCTGCTGTACACTACGCACTCTAGGCCATAATATCAAGCCTGGGCGAAAAAATTATCGCCACTTTGTCAGCAGGAAAGTGTTGCTAAAGTGGTGATAATGAGTGTGATAATATGCTCTATGGATTTCCAATCGAAGCTCATGTTAGATGTCCTTCACATCTAACATGAGCTTCAATTGAAATTCCATAGAGCATATTATGGTGCTATTTTACACCTCCGCCCCCCCACCTCAACGCGTGATTATTTTGCTGAGGCACTTGCACACTCGCTCCCACAGCGCCGCTGCTCTGAGGCGCTGGGAAGCTTCGTCGAGCACTTTGGCCGCCATCTTGGTTTGGGAAGGCTCGCCGGTTTGCTCTGAGCCCTTCCCGCCATTTCAAGGTATTTAAGGGCTTAGAAACGATTCTAGCTGCTGGTTGATGTTTTACCCCTCTGAGGCGGAAGCCGGAGGTTAGCTGCTCACTCGCACTGCTCCTTACATATTTAGGGAATCAACTGTTGTTTAACCTGTGAAAAATATTTTTTTTTAAAAATTGTACATATTTTAATTAGGTGCTATTTTACACCTCCGCCCCCCCACCTCAACGCGTGATTATTTTGCTGAGGCACTTGCACACTCGCTCCCACAGCGCCGCTGCTCTGAGGCGCTGGGAAGCTTCGTCGAGCACTTTGGCCGCCATCTTGGTTTGGGAAGGCTCGCCGGTTTGCTCTGAGCCCTTCCCGCCATTTCAAGGTATTTAAGGGCTTAGAAACGATTCTAGCTGCTGATTGATGTTTTACCCCTCTGAGGCGGAAGCCGGAGGTTAGCTGCTCACTCGCACTGCTCCTTACATATTTAGGGAATCAACTGTTGTTTAACCTGTGGAAAATATTTTTTTTAAAAAATTGTACATATTTTAATTAGGTGCTATTTTACACCTCCGCCCCCCCACCTCAACGCGTGATTATTTTGCTGAGGCACTTGCACACTCGCTCCCACAGCGCCGCTGCTCTGAGGCGCTGGGAAGCTTCGTCGAGCACTTTGGCCGCCATCTTGGTTTGGGAAGGCTCGCCGGTTTGCTCTGAGCCCTTCCCACACGTCCCTTGTTCCCGCCCAAACTATGCATAAAAACAACAGATTTGCACGGCCGCGCAGCGGGCGGGCGCAGCGGGCGCGCCAGCGGCGCGCCGAAGGCGCGCCAAAGGCAAGCCCGTCTGCGCCCGTCCGCGCCTGGCCCGGGCCTAGGGCCACCCCCCCTGGTTTATCCCCCCAGTCCCTTCGTATATATTACTCGGCTGCCCAGCTCCTGCATCTCCGTCCCAAGATCTGCCAAAACTGCACTATTTCCCATCCCAACTCTCTGATCTCTAACTCTGTGACCTTCTGCTCGGGTTGTCATACTAGTATACTTCCCACCAGCAAACCCCAGAGTCATAAGAATTACTCCATGAAATCCCATACCATAGCTCTTACCAACGTCCGTTCGCTTGGCAAACATAGCCAAGACATTCATGATTTGATCCTTGACCACAAAATAGATCTTCTGTTCATGACAGAAACATGGATGGGCCAAACCTCCGACCCGGACCTAGTCATAGCTGTCCCGCCTGGGTTCACCACCCATAGACTAGACAGGCAAATTAAGAAAAAAGGAGGTGGAATTGCTATCATCGCCCGCGATACCTACACTGTAAGGTTCACCATTATCCCACAGACTTCTTGCGAAGCCATAGAATTTGCTATTAAATTGTCCCCTTCATATACTTTTAAAGGGATCCTTCTTTATCGCCCCCCAGGGCCTAGACATGACTTTATCAGTTCCTTTAGGTCCTTGCTGGAAACGTCTGCACTTAACAATTCTTTCACCATTTTGGGAGATTTTAACTTCCACTTTGACGCCCCTGACAACCCTGATACAGCTACGCTATCAGCTGACCTGGCTACTTTCGGCCTCACTCCCTTGGTCCACTCTCCCACGCATGAAGGAGGGCACACCCTGGATGGCATTTTCTCCAATGCCACAAATTTTCAAGTCAAACAAATACTTCCCCTAACTTGGTCTGACCACCACCTCATTTTGACAACTTTACTAATACATGATTCCATGATCAACAAATCAAACCCCAACTCTCGCCAGCCTTATTTGGCATGGGAGGACATAGATGAAAGTAAGCTAAAAACCACGCTCAATGACACTTTCCCCACCTTTTCTCCGAACCCAGACACTGCCACCACCCAATATCATAACTGGATCAGCTCCGCAGCCAAAGACCTGGTTCAAGTTAAACAACGGTCGCGCAATAGATCGACCCCCTCGGCCCCGTGGTACACAGATGAAATTCGCACACAAAAGCAACTATGCCGAAACAGAGAGAGACACTGGCGAAAAGACTATAATCAGGAAGCTAAATCCCTGTATAAAGAGTCGGTAGCTACATACAAAAATCTTATCTTTGACGCTAAGAAAAAGTATTACAGTAGCAAAATTGAAGCCGCTCAAAATTCACATAAATGTCTTTATGAGACTACTAAACAACTAGCTGGCTCCTCTATGGATCTTACACCTCCCCCTTCCCAAGCTCTCTGTGATGCTTTGTCTAAGTTCTTTTTTAACAAAGTGGACGATATTTATCGGATCTTTGCCAATTCTTCAACGTGCTCCCACAGGCCCTCCACTCACTGTGACGGACCCACGCTTCAGCAGTTCAGAGAAGTGTCTTGCTCTCAGGTACTAAACATCACCTCTACCATCAAATCGGGGTCAGCTGGGGACCCCTGTCCCATGAAGGTCTTACGACCAATCATGGAAGTAGTACTTCCTGCTACCACCGAAATTTGCAATTCCATGTTTTTGACAGGCACCTACCCGGACACCCTCAAGAAAACTCTCATAAAACCCCTCCTTAAAAAGCCCACCTTGGATAAAGAAGAACCAAAAAGTTACCGACCCATTGCGAGTCTGCCACTACTAGCCAAAATAGTGGAGAAAATCATGAACGAACAACTCTCCCTCTTCATTGAAGAAAACAAATGCCTGGACGAATCTCAGTTCGGTTTCCGTCGATTTCACGGAACCGAAACCGCCTTGGTCAAGGCGGCGGATGACATTAGATCCATCCGAGATGCGGGAGGCACTGCTGTCTTGATCCTACTGGATCTATCGGCGGCCTTCGACACGGTCGACCACACTACCTTGGTCGACCGTGTCGAGAGTATAGGAATACAAGGCAACGCTAAAAATCTCCTTGCCTCCTTCCTGGCTAACAGGACCCAGGTTGTCACGGTAGGACCATTTGAATCACCCCCCTTGTCACTGCCATGTGGTGTTCCTCAAGGCTCATCCCTTAGTCCGACACTGTTTAACATTTATGTGTCGGACCTTGCCAATGTCATCAGAGCACACGGGATGAGCCTAACATCCTACGCAGATGACACCCAATTGGTCCTTTCCGTTAAGAATGATGGGCCTCAAAAAGCTGATACATTCAATCAGGGTATGCAGGCAATTGGGAGCTGGATGGCCCATAATTGCCTGAAACTAAACTCTGAGAAATCAGAGGTTGTCATTTTTGGCAACCTCTCCCCGGAGTGGTCCCCCTTGTGGTGGCCCTCATCCATGGGTCAGCCCCCAGAACCGGTCAACAAGGTGAGGAACCTGGGCGTTCTGTTCGACGACCGGCTGAACTTTCTCCCCCATGCAAACCAGATCTCCTCCTCAGCCTTTTACAAGCTACGGCTTATCAAGAAAATTCTGCCCTTCCTGCCCGAAAATGCCGCCAAAACATTGGTCAGTGCCCTGGTTCTCTCCACCCTAGATTATTGCAATGCTCTGTTCCTAGGTGCCCAGGAGAGAGTGTTAATAAAAATGCAGGCCATCCAGAACGCGGCAGCCAGGCTGCTAGGGCGAACCACAAAATACCAATCAGTGTCCCCCATCATACGGCAACTCCATTGGCTCCCAGTGAAGAAAAGGATCAAGTTTAAGTCATTGTGTTTGATCTACAAGGCCTTACATAACGCTGGACCAGTGTTCTTTACTCAGAATTTGACCCCCTACTGTCCTTCCAGAACACTGCGTTCCTCCAGCTCCTTTGACCTGGTGGTCCCCCGTACGAAAACGGTCCATTGGGGTGACAGACGATTTCTCGTAGCGGCACCGAAGCTGTGGAACACCCTTCCTCTTTCTATCAAGGCCAGTACCTCTCTCTGGTCCTTCCGAAAGAATCTGAAGACCTGGCTTTTCAACCAATGATCCTGACTATCCCCTAGGCACCCCTTGTGGGTTTAACATTTCAGTTATTAGCGCCGAGATGCCCTAGGGCCTTCGTTCGCGCTTTACAAATGTTATAATAAATAAATAAATAAATAATAAATAAATAAATTATCAAACCTATTATGGCCACTTTAGCGGCAGTTTGCTGCCAATAAAGTGGCGATAATGTTGTCCCCAAGGCTTGATAATATGGCCCTCCCTCGTTTCACAAATAAAGCTAACACTACAGTTTTACGAATGCAGTGTACCTGGTACATTTTACATGATATAGTACCACCTTCAAGTGGTGTCTATATGGAAGTGCCTACTGCGTTACTAACGCCCGGTATGCCGAATTATTTCTAATGCATTCCTATGAAGGATGTGTAGATCTAGGCCTCTGTGCTTGTGGTATTGGGTTCTCCAGGCCTACATATTCTGCAAAACTCGCTACACCATAAAACAGACGGTGGCACGGAAACTGGAAAATGCAAAAGACAAGTTTATTAAGACCCCATGGGGTGGTGGTACATTCCTACAGCACCCTTCGGCAATGCAAGAAGTATCACACCGAACATCGATGTGAGACCTCTTTTATACAGTTTTACATTGATAAAAAGAGTAGGCGGAACACATTTGCTCAGTTTAGGTACATATAAGGTCATTTTTGGAACACAGCCAACTCATGGAAGGAGTTACAACACCACTGGTCAGTCAAGAGAACATTCCTAAGTGATGACTGTCCACTAGTACAGAGGGTTTGACTACGCATGTGCGAGCTTGACTAGTACTAAAAATAGCCTGTTGCTGGGCAAGTTACGTGGTCAGTGGTACAAAGAAAGGACAAAGGGCATGCTGACCACGAGGCAGCACGTTCATTCAAAATGGACGCCAGTGTCACACAAATGGCCTCCAAACTCCATGGTCAAGATAAGGGGAAATTCATGTAGCAAAGCTTAACGCTAACCCGATCACTGTCAAATTACGACAGACGACCCTTTTAGCGTTTAGCTGAAGCTACCTCATAGTGGACATAATCAGGATATTCGTCATCAATATTTATCAACATAATGTTTGCTACTTCTCTATGAATCATTTGTTCATTCTTAACAATAGCTCGTTTAGAGGGAATACAAGCAGAAAGGCACATGGAACATAACATAGGGCCACACTGGATACACAAACATAGGAAGAATAGTATTCCAATAATTACACATAGGATAGTTAACAGTTTCCAGCCCCAAGTGCTAAGCAGTGTCCAAAACCACCCCGAAAGTGTCCACGTACCATTATCAGGGTGTATCTCAGCAGCTATCTTGTGTAATTTAGAAATAGCATCATATACGGATGGTGAATTATCTGGCACGTACAAGCAGCAACTACTTCCGATAATGCGGCATGTACCCCCACGATCAGCTAACACTATGTCTAATACCATTTGGTTCTGGAGCGTTACAATTCTGGTAATTTGGAGTTCCTCAGTTAAGTTCCCTAAAGCAAAAACTGTCTCATTAGCAACAGCTTCTACAACACGTGTCAGTCGTCTAATTTTTCTGCTATTTAGGGCAGCACCAACAAATGAGAAGAGACCTAAATTAAAATCAACATACTGCTGCAGAGAGGTATCGGTCTGGTCAATGTCATCGAGGGCTAAGGTTCTCTTCACTCTATTCAATATAAAATCATGATAAAGCACAAAATCATTATGGTACATAGGCGGGGCGATAAACACAGGAGGTAATACAAAGGATATATAACATGTTCCTAACCATCCTATAGGGAGACGGTGATAACCTTTATTTCCACAGATAAAATAAGTATTTTGTGAAGCCACAAAGGTGATACCATTTGGGGTGTCAAAGGTGAGAGTAGTGTACGGACACATAGCTCTGCTTTTGTATCAATGACTGTAATCACATGTAGACTAGACAAATTTACATTTCTTTGATTAGTACAAATGCGAGGCGAAGATACATTATCTGGTCGATATTCTTCCCATTCAAATTTAGTTCCTTCAGCTTGTGGATAACCATCTCGATCATTGAAACAGACTTTGTTGAGTCGGAAAAGTAGTCCACCCTTTGTTGGCCATCTCAAAGTGAACAAAAGAGTGTACCAAGCATTACAGGAACCATTGTGAGAAAATGGGAGAGGAATAAGCGGGGTGCCTCCTTTCTTTTGATGTCCAGGTTATGGGTGTGATGCAGAATCTGGATGAAACTATTATTCAAATAAGTCTGTCTGTGTCGTTCTTCATGATAAGGCAAAGTGAAATGAAAATGTTCAGATGGAATTGGGGTGGTAGGCAACAAATGTTCTCTTGCCGGCGCCAGTAGTTCTACCACCCAAGCTATTACTGCTATCACCACAATTGTCATCACAAAAAGTACTGCACCAAGAATTCTCTTATTTCGCATTGTAGAAGATGCCATAGTTCAAAGTACAAATGTCTCGAAAGAAAGCAACTAAAAAATAAAAATGTGAGTGCTGAGCTCAGAGGCAGCCATTGGTTTCTTCTCCGAGATTCAAGACAGGTGTCGCTACACTTGGCAGAACTGATCCCCCCCCTTGATATTCCCGGCTTCCATTTCACAAACCTGGAGCGGTAACCCAACCAGTCACGCACAAAATAACTGCTTCTCTTGGCCGTAGATTATATCTTTCTCTACCAGAGATGGTGTGGTCCGGGAAGGCTCCCTCCGATTCAGTGGACGTAACAGCTGGGCTCTTCTCCTCGTCCAAGATGTCTCGATAATCAGACAGCACAGTTGGGCTCACCAGGTCCGGAGAGACACAACGACAATGAGTCGAATGCACCCATCGTTTCCTGTTAGTAACTCGCACAGCCGTTCGAGTCGCAATTAGTACTTGCTCGGGGCCACGCCACCTCGGCTCCAAGCTGCTTGTTCTCTCAAAGGACCTGATCATCACATGGTCGCCAGGACGAAGATTGTGAGCCTCTCCAATGGAATTGTAGGGGAGCGCTTCTCGAACCTGTTGATGAATAGAAAGTAAATCATTTCTTAATCGTGCCAAATAATCGTTCATCATTATACAAGGCACAACATGTAACAATCGAGGCTTAGGAACTCCCCATATATCCATCGGCCTTCCAAACACCACTTCATAAGGTGTGAGGCCAGTTTACCTCCACAACTATGGTTGTTACTGGTCTCCTTACCCCTTCCAATATGGCAGATCCATTCGTTCTAATTCTCCTGGGTTATCCCTTTACCCCTTCCAAGATGGCGGCCCTACTCGTCCAATTTTCCCCCCCCAACATGGCTGATACTAACCATATCCGCCGTGTCCGCCCTCCCTCAGACGTTCCACGGCGCGATCGTGCACCGGGACATCTCCTGTCGTTCCATCGAGGACGAAGGTAAGCCTTGCCCCACCGCCCGCCCCTCTCACCCCCAATGCAGCCTCCCCTGGTTCGCTAAGGGTTTCCTTTTCCCTCCGTTAGGTAGGAAGCCACTCTGCTCCACTAACAGCCGCAACCGAGGGTAAGTCTCTCCATCCTCGCGCCGCATGGCAACCCGTCAGCTGGCGGCATTCACTGATAATTGTTCCTTCAACCTAGGTCCCTCACTTCCCTGGACCCCCACCGGCTTCCCAGATCGGTGCCTCCTAAAATGAGACGCGCTACACCCCAGGTCAACTCCTAGCGCCAACTGCAATTATCGCCCCCAGCCATAGCGTTACCAAGATCCCGGCAATATTACCCTAAATTAATTCAAGGTAAGCGCCAGCCATAAATAGTGGTTCTGTGCACCAGATATCGGTATGACTACCACAGTAGTCTGATACTCCTCTGTTACGCCTTAGATCCCGTCTATTGCGGTGCCGATCCCCTGACTCTTTCCACTGCGGTGCCGAGCCCCTTGCCTCATCCCCGCCTGGGTACTCGGTAAGCCCCTTCTTCGTCTTTTGGTTTTGGGATGGGTTTCATTATAACACATCAGCTGATTCTGGCTATCCTTACCCAGGCATAAGCACGTCAGCCTTCCATGACTATCCGGCTGTGAGCAACTCTACCCCAGAGCGTTTGGACTTATCGTGGCAGCTCTACTTGTCCTAATGTAATTAATCCCTCGTTTCCATTCACCTTCACCTAGCCCAGTTCAGTATTATGCACTAAGGCATGTGAGCCACACCTCCACACAATGCCATTATAAAATTACTCACTTAGGCACGTGTGCCACAATTGCAATCCTAGTATTACTGCACACCTTGATATTGTCGCATGGTTTTACCACACTGTGCCGTGGATGCGTAGCACAGGTTGCGTGACACTTCTCACAGGTATGAATTAGTAACATCTTAAGAGCATGGTATGAGTTTTTACTCTAGGAACAATTCAAGTGATATACTTAACTCCAAGAGGTTTTACTCTAGGAATAACTCAAGTGATACACAGAAATCTAACTCTCTGTTATATGTTCCCCCTGTTTACGTTTTTGCAGGCTTTTATTCAGGCAAACAATGTTAGTCCTGATGATGATCCACCATTCTTGAATGGATCGAAACGCCGTCGACATGAATGTGGGCTTAACACTAGGTCACTATTAGGTGCATAATCTGTTTTGTTCGCCACATATGTGAAGCAAGCACATTGTAAAGTTTCTTTTCTTGCTCCATTTTGTTGTTACTTGCCTGATATATTCTTTGTGTTTGTATTGTCTCCTAATTTATGTAAGCGTTGTGGATACAGGACTGTGTCCCACTACTTTATTGCTCCTTATACTGAATATTGAATACATTTGCAGTCCGGCTGGACTCTTTTGCTGTTATAGCGCACATCGTGGCCTATAATTATTACAATTCTCAATCTGAATTTGTGTCAAGGGCCGCTGTTTTTTGATAAATTTGATACCCCAGGTCCTTGCCTACCTAGAGGGTTCCCTTGTTTTTTGTAGTAGTATGTTGTGCAATCGCTGGATTGCAAGGGAACTAATCCTATCTACGTCCTCTTGAAGTGGGCCCTTACTGTACCCCGTTGCTTGTTTTACCCCAATTGTCAACCCTGTCTTGACCATGTCTGCACCTCCCCCTGTGTATTCACTAGAATATATTCAGAAAATCTGTGAAGGTCCGTCGTTGTTTTCTGACCCAGCTGACAACAGCTCAACTACTACACCATCCGCCCTCCCCGAGGAGCTTGAGAAACTTAAGAAAAAATATGTCCGTTTGGAACCAATGACCCTAATGCTCCGACAATATTTAAAAGCAGAAATTATCCCCATAGGGCTAATAGTTAGAAACGTCCCTGGCATCTTCACCGACAATCCCAAATACATTAAAGGTTTCAGCCATATTGGTACAACTTGTTCCAGACATTGGCTGGTTCTGGGAATAGAGATAGCCACAGAGACACTGAGTACTCTACTAGTTGAGATCGAAGACATTGAGAAAAAAATTAAGGACAATAGTCTAGTCCCTGATTCCAAGAAACTTTTAGATCAAATCCAGAAAACTGTTGATGAGTTTCACAGAATCGAGCAGAACAAAAAAACGAACAAAGTTAAAAAAGACATCAAATCTTTTCACATTGAGTCAGCGTACCCATATCTCCAGAAAGACTTTTACCTGGAACGTGCATACTCCAACCCCCGCAACTCAAGACCCTGGGGTAGATTTAACCAACGCCAAACATTGGTAGGATTCTCCGATTCCTCTGCCGACTTATCTGACAACTCTGACTCCAGTGATAACCCTGGTCCCTCAAACCGACACCCCCCCAAAACAGGAATAATTTTTTAGACAGGGGTCAATCCAACACTCCTGCCAAGGGCCGAGGCAAACGGCTGCCTCGTTGGCACAATCCTCCAGGGGAACGACAGACGAGGCAGAAATTTTACAAATGGTAGAACCAACAATGTCTGACTCACAAGCTATTCCCATATTTAATCTCTCTAGACACAATCTCTCCTACGTAGAAACCTCACTGCTCAGCAAAGGCCTTTTCATTTGTGCCAACCATTCGCACTGATTTCTTGGAGCTTCATACAGAACTTCTAAGATTTTATCGGAGGTACGCTTGGATGCATTCTTCCAACTGAATCCCTCTCCCTTGGTTGTATCTAATACCCCATTCCGACCACCCTCCACTTTCCTGCCCACTGCTTCCATGGTGCCCCCAGAGGTGATTACCTTTGAGAAACTGGTCAACAATGACCTTAACAACTTAAAAACCAAAAAAAGATTTATTCCCTATAATCTACCTTTGGAAGAAAAGAAAGCCATCAACTCATTGAAAAACCTGGATAACCTTGTCATTAAAAGTGCAGATAAGGGTGGGGGTATTGTTCTGCAAAATAGGGACAAATATACCGCTGAAATCCTAAGACAATTGGCCAATACTGATCACTACATGAAACTTCCATCTAATCCTACTAAGGAGCTTCAAACCATTATCCTAAAAATAACCACCGAAGCTCTGGATCTTGGTATTATCAATCAGAAAGAGCACCAATTCCTTAATACTAAGTCTCCGCGTATACCAGTACTGTACACTTTACCCAAAGTGCATAAAAGCATTACAGCACTGCCCGGCCGCCCAATTGTATCCGGCTGCGGCTCGATCCTTGAGCCTTTGGGGAAATTTGTTAACTACTTTATTCAAGACTTTGTACCAGACACCCAATGTTATGACAAAGACAGCATGGCCATGGTCAATTTTGTAGAGGAATTACCCTTTAGTGCAGGAAATCAACTACTCTGTACAATGGACGTAGAGTCCTTGTACACTAATATCCCCCAGACCGCTGCCCTTTTGGTTATACGGGACATTTTAGACACCAGACCTAGACCACATCGCATGCCTACTGTTTTCATACTTCAACTATTGGAAATCTGTTTAACCAAAAATTTCTTCTGCTTTAACCAACAATACTTTCAACAAGTTAAGGGGACCTCTATGGGGGCGGTTTTTGCTCCCAACCTGGCCATACTATTCATGGACCAAATAGAATCCAACTCTATCCTAACAGCTTCCAATCCCTTTTCACCAGATATTATGATTTGGAAGCGATATATCGATGATATTTTTTTAATCTGGAATAGTGATGTGGCTAACCTGAACCAGTTCATCCATTGGTTAAATAATAACTGTTGCGGGCTCACATTTACCAGCACAATTGAGACTGAATCCATCCCCTTCCTGGACCTCAATATATACCATTTGGAAGGCCATCTCCACACCAAACTACACCGCAAACCCACGGAGAGGAATACATTGGTAGCCTACAATAGTAATCACCCCAGAGCCCTTAGAGATTCACTACCCTACTCCCAGTTCCTCCGCATTAGAAGGAATTGCTATGCCAAGGAGGACTACTTCAGAGAAGCAGCTATCCTATCAACCAAACTGAGACAAAGAGGGTATCCTAACAGATTAGTAAGAACATCTGCCAAACGTGCCTGGTATTGTCCTAGAGAAGCACTTTTATCCCCTAAAAATAAGGAATCAGTCACAAGACTGACATGTGTGACTACCTTTTCTCCGTCTTCCAATGAGCTCCAAAAAAGTATTCTGAAACATTGGCCTGTTCTTAATGCAGGCACCCTGCAATTTGATCGGCCACTGTTTGCATATAAAAAGAGCTCCAATCTAAAAGATCATTTGGTTCGTGCTGCTCTTCCGAGCCCCCCAAATCTAAGTACTATTGATTCTCTTTGGACCCAGACTCCATTGGTAGGACATGCAAAATGTGGTTCTTGTAAGGGGGATGGAGGAGAGAGAACAAAAGGAAGAACGATTGCAAACATAGTTAGAGAGCTACAAATAGAGCGAATCCAAGAAATAAATAAGTGGTGGGAAAAAACAACACTTGAAAAATATATTGAATATAAGAGAATCCCGCGAGGATTGAGGATCCTCATAATGCCAACCTTGAATGACTTGGATATGGATTTAATCAAACTATGGCAAACAGATACAAATGAATGCTCCTTCAAGTTAATGAAAACTTTGATCATCCATGCCGAAAGGAAATTAGAGAAAATTACGAGCACAATAACGGCATTAGAATCTGAACTCGCAGATATCCCCACATCGGAAGAAAATAAAGAAATCATTGAGAACATGGAAAGGAAGGTGGCAAAACATGAAATGGAGGTAGAGAATCGAAAGGCCAACAAATTCACCAGAGACAGGCTGGATTACATGAACGGGCGAATTTATACATTCACTCGCAAATATGGCACCTTGAGAAGCCATGTAGCAATGGACAAGAACATGGATACAGTCACTGAACCGATGGAGGAGGTTGATAGTTCAGAAGTGAGCTCTGTTGAAGGAGAATCCATCAGTACACCACTGGATTTTCGGGGAGAAATACAGCTAGCACACATGGTGACACAACAGAGAGGAAGAGGCAGATCAAATGCGTGGGGAAGGGAACAACGACACCGAAGAAACCCCCAACAAACCCAAAACCAGAAGGGGTGGAAAAAGAAGCAAAACCAAAACGAGGCAAAGGAAAGCAAAAGTAGCTATAAGAAAGAAGATGTCAATATCCAACAATATAGTTATAAACTTATCAAGTAAGAAATTGACGGATATACAGATATGACTTTTAAACAAAGGCTGCTCATATTGTCCAACGAAAACTATGAATATACCTAATGTACACATTGATCTATATAAATTTTGCCGGAAAGTGAAACTGAAAAAATATTTTGCGGAAAAGGACTCTAGAAAATCACATGTCCCTAAAATGAACAAAATAACATCTACTGTCGTACAAAAAGATCTGCCAGCTATGATAACTCTCGCATCAATTAAGGAGAGCCCCATAACAAGACAAGAAGACAACACGATATCACCGGAAATGGAAATTGAGTTCTGCAGCACTCTGGGGATACCAACGAATCTTGGAGGCAATAGCGGATTGAAAAGAAACTCAACATTTTGTCCGCAACTTCCACCAGGCAACAAAGTGGATTTGTTTCAAGAACTGATGGTTGAAGAAATAATGAAGATCGCTGATAAATCAGCCAGGGAAGTGAAGAAAAAACAACATCTCTCACCAGAGGAGTATAAGGCCATGTCTGAATTGAAAAACGATACATCAATAATTATCAAATCATCTGATAAAGGTGGCAATCTCGTTGTACAGGACGTTTCCAGCTATATTGAGGAAACAAATAGGCAACTAAATAACCAAGAGCATTATGAAAAATTAACAAAAAACCCCATGGAGGAATGGACCAGCGAATATCACTCCATGTTGTTGTGCTGGAAAGAAAGAGGTCTACTTGATTTCGAGGAATATTGCTACCTAAAAACGGACAATCCAATTGTAGCAACCATATACATTTTACTAAACGTTCACAAATCCCTCAAATGCCCTCCAGGAAGACCAATCGTAAGTTCGATAGGATCATTACTGGAATCCACATCAAGATTTATAGACATTTTCCTAATGAACTACGTAACAGCTTTACCATCCTTTCTGAGGGACAAAATGGATTTCCTACACAAAATCTCTGAAAGTGAATGGAGACCAACCTACTTAATGGCAACCATTGATGTTGCCTCGCTCTACACCTCAATTCGCCACGAGGATGGCGTGAGGGTTGTCAGAAATGCATTAAAAGCACGCTCCGTGAACCTGCTGGAACATACAACAATGTTACTAGACATGCTTTTTTACTGCCTGACACACAATGCTTTCCTGTTTCTGGGAGGGGTGTACCTCCAAAAACAAGGGACCGCCATGGGGACATCATTTGCGCCCACCTATGCAAATCTCCTGATGGGAGCATGGGAAAGCGAGGTAGTGAGGAAAGATCAAGAGAATCTGGAGGGGCCCAGAATAAAACTTTGGTGTCGTTTCATAGACGACTTGTTCGTTATATGGGACGGAAATGAGAACTCACTAAAAACTTTCATTGGGTCTCTAGAAAACAATGATTATAACCTACACTTCACCTCAACAATCAGTTCTAGGACTTTGATCTTTCTAGACGTGGAAATATCAGTGAAGGACAACAAATTGTGCTCCAAGATCCATAGAAAACCGACCGCATGTAATAGCATCCTCCACGAGAATAGTGGACATCCTGTAAGATTGAAATGGAGCATTCCATATGGCCAAATGTTACGAGCAAAAAGAAACTGCTCTGAACAGGAAGATCTGGTAGAAGAAATAAACAAAATGAGTACAAGGTTTCTTGAAAGGGGATACCCTGAAGACGTAATATCCTCTGCAAGAACCAGAATGCACATGAAGAACAGAACTGATCTACTGGTTCCGAAGAACAAAAGGCCAGATAACACCGTGGATCCTGAAACCAATCATGAGAATGAAGTAACTAAATTAATCATGGATTTTGATAACCAGAGTACCAACATGAAAAATGCACTTAGAAAACATTGGCAAGTTCTACTTTTGGATGATACTTTAAAAAAGAGCTTAACGGTGCATCCTAGTATCACATATCAAAAGACCTCTTCCCTAAGGGACATCTTGACAGAAAGTCATCGGGACCGAAAGGAAGGGAGCAAACAAACTTGGTTGACCACACCAGGATTCTGGAGATGCTATAAGTGCAAGGCCTGTGAGCACAGAGTAAACATCAAAGACTACAAGTTGCAAAATGGCAAAACAGAAACAATCAAAGACCATATAACATGTGATTCGAAGTGTGTGGTCTATAGACTACAATGTCCATGTGACAAGTTTTACATCGGGAGCACCATAAACAAACTGAAACTAAGAATACTTCAACATTTAAGGGCCATTAACCCCTTCACTGTGGGGCTAATTTCCCCGCGGTGCGGAGGGCAGGGGGGCCGCGCACAGCGCCGCTGTGCTCATGACGAGCCCAGGCTTGTCATGCAGCACGGTGCTCGTGTGCTCATCACAAGCCTGGGCTCGTCATGAACCCGCCCGCGCAATGGAACGCTCAGCACAGCGGGGAAATTAGCCCCGTGTGTGAGCGTTCCACGGCTCATGACGAGCCCAGGCTCGTCATGAGCACACGAGCACCGTGCTGCATTACGAGCCTAGGCTCGTCATGAGTACTGAAGGGGTTAAGAATAAGGACCCATGCTGCCCGATGGCCACACACTTTTGCCAAATACCATCAGAATAATCCCGCCCTATTAAAATATTCAGGGATCAAGTTAAGCAAAATCTCAGAAAGAGGCGGTGATCAAACTGTACAATTAAGACGACTTGAATCAAGAATTATACTAAGTATGGAAACTGAGGTGCCTTTTGGGCACAATCTGGATGCCGAACTACATGTACATCTGTAGATAGAAATGGACGTGGTATAAATCATGAGACTGAATTTTTCACAATGGAGTATGTTGATTAATGTACATAATGAGTATGATGAATTATGTAAAAAGATGTGGATGATATTGAATACAGCACATACCCAAACCATAATATCAAATTAACCCTACTGCTTCTGTATACAGGATATAATCAGGGAAGTTAAACAATAACAAATATAGAACTCAAGAGAGATTATTGGGATATGGATTTGTTTGATATAAGGTACTTTACAGATATCATGAATAACCAACACCACAATTTCAGCATAATTGGCCATAGAATCCAGAATCAACTGAATATGTACATAATTGTAGATACATGATTTTGATATCGGTTATGATTTGAAAAAAGTGTATATATATATCTGTGGCATTTTTTGTATGGCTATAAGAATTTGAAAAATGTAAAGAAAAAATTCTTGAGAAATTGTTTAGAAATTAGCTGACCCTGAAAAGAGAATAGTACTTTACTGGAAATAGTGAAAAGTAATAAGTTCTAGTTTAAAACTGTATCTTATGATTTGAACTGTATATAGGAAGGGGTGGGGAGATGGTTACTATGATTAGACAATCATACCATTGTAAATATCTCATTTTGTTTTTGAAAGGTTTGTTTGAACATGAGTACTTCACAGTAATTTGAAAACACAAAATGGCCACGAGTATGAGCCAGCCTAAATATACTGTGCAGGGTTGATAGTCTAGATGACCATGGAAAGGGAACAGGTTACTTACACATAGCACTATATTTAAATCAGGTCTAGACTCGAGGACTCTATGGTCCAGTTGAAGGCAAGGGGCTGAAACGCGTAGACCGTCCATTTTTTGATGCACTTTTATTTTGCACATGGTGTGTAAAGTGTAAATAAATCAAGTGAAAACTAACCTGTTGCTGTGCCGTGTCTTCATTTGCTGAAGCAATATATATATATATATATATATATATATATATATATATATATATATATATATATATATATATATATATATATATATATATATATATATATATATATATTCACTGAAAAAACCATAGGTTATAGACCATATATAGTTAGGGATTAGCATTTAAAAAACCTTATTTTATTTGCACAAAACCATTGAAATTCCATATATAGTTAGTTGCACTAACTATATATCGCGGACCCGCAATCCACTGCTAATGATGTCACATATTACATCATTCATGACATGGTCAGTGACATCACTGATGACATCACTGATGACATCTCAAATGACATCACTGATGACATCACTGATGACATCACTGATGACAACACCCAGTGACTGTATGTTTCTGTAAAGTTAAAATATGTCTTACATATTGAAGAATGAGTGGATGTATAAGTGTCTGGATGAAGGATTTAGTAGGTGCATGACTGACTGTATGAGAGAATGATTAAATGTGTCTCACTGAGTGTATGGGTTAGTGATTAATGTGTCTTAATTTGGCAATCATTATTTATGTTGTTCTGTAAACTGCTGCATGTTTAAATCAGTAGCTATATCAGTAACTATATGGGTTATTGAATGGTTGCCCAAGTATTTGTATGGGAGACTGAGTATGTGTGTGGGTGGCTGGGAGGTGTATAACTCTGTGCATAGATGTGTGAGCAGTTGATTCCCTAGGTGTATGGGTTCAAAAGTGCATGTAGAAACAGCTGTATGGACAGTTGACTGTGTGCATGAGTATATTGGTGAGTGAATGGATATCTCAGTGCTACATGTCAAAGTAAGTACATATGTAAAACACACTCCATGTGAGAGTTGACATATATAAATAACTGAACATAAGAGCCAGTGAATGTGTGAGTGGCTGTATGAATCATTGTGAACTTGTATCAAGGATTGTTTAAGAGAGTAAATATGTTTTACTATATGTTTGAATAAGTAAGGTGTGTATAACTGTATAGTTGAGGAAATGGAGATGTGATTGATTCTTTGCATGACTGACTAGGTGTGTGAGTAACTCCATGGATGTGTGACAGTCTGTGAGTGCCTGTTTACACAGAGTGTATCTAAGGTTATATTAGAGTCTGAAGATGTATTATCACATAAATGATATCATCAGTGATGTAATCAGTAATGTCAAATGAGATGTCAGTGATATCATCAGTGATGTCATTTGAGATGTCATCAGTGATGTCATCAGTGATGTCATTTGAGATGTCATCAGTGATGTCATCAGTGATGTCACTGACCATGTCATGAATGATGTAATATGTGACATCATTAGCAGTGGATTGCGGGTCCGCGATATATAGTTAGTGCAACTAACTATATATGGAATTTCAATGGTTTTGTACAAATAAAATAAGGTTTTTTAAATGCTAATCCCTAACTATATATGGTCTATAACCTATGGTTTTTTCAGTGAATTTTCAAGGTTTTGTAAATGCAAATTCCTAACTATATATGGTCTATAACCTATGGTTTTTTCTGTGAATTTCATTGGTTTTTTAAAAGCTAATATCTATAGCTGTAAAATATATTCTTTATTAAGTGACGTATCACGTAGCCCGTGAGACGCCTCATGATGCATCGCATAACCGTGACGTATCGTCTCTGCAGCGCAAACCAAACCCAAAACGTAAGCGCGCCAGAACACGCTTAAAGATATATATATATTTTTTTAACCTTAATTAGACAAAATCCACACGTGCACATATCACAAACGTTCAAAAAACACAATATGTCGGACTCCCGTTACGCTGCCGGTTCGCTGCCCGGTTAACGTACCAGGAAGCACCTTTACCGCGAAA
Source organism: Lissotriton vulgaris (assembly GCF_964263255.1). NCBI lineage: Eukaryota > Metazoa > Chordata > Amphibia > Caudata > Salamandridae > Lissotriton > Lissotriton vulgaris. The sequence continues at coordinate 30,111 of NW_028242255.1, forward strand.
AATCGCTATTTTTTTTTTCTTTTGCCCCGCAGGGAACTTTAATAGCCCCCTCATCAATCCTAGGGGTTCAGGAGGGGTCTGCCTTACCCCTTTCATTCATTTACACCTTTTTTTTTTCCACCTCTTGTCTCTCGATCCTACCGAGAGACAAGATGGCGGCCGCTCCGGACTGTTTACAATGTTGACAGCCAATCAGCTACTCCTCAGACTCCCGTTACACTGCTGGTTAGCTTCCCGGTTAGCTGTCCGGTTAGCTGCCCGGTTCGCGTACCAAGACGCGTCTCTACAGCGAAAAAATCTGTTTTTTTTTTTTTTTTTTTTTGGCCCCGCGTGGCTTTATAATATCCCCCTCATCAATCCTATGGGGTCAGAAGGGGTCTACCTTGCCCTCTTTCCTTCATTTCCCCCTTTGTTTTGGTCTCCTCTTGTCTCTCGATCCTACCGAGAGACAAGATGGCGGCCGCTCCGGACTGTTTACAATGTTGACAGCCAATCAGCTACTCCTCAGACTCCCGTTACACTGCCGGTTAGCTTCCCGGTTAGCTGCCCGGTTCGCTTACCAAGACGCGTCTCTACGGCGAAAAAATTCGGATTTTTTTTTTTTTTTTGGGGGCCCCGCGTGGCTCTATAATATCCCCCTCATCAATCCTAGGGGGTCAGAAGGGGTCTACCTTGCCCCCTTTCCTTCATTTCCCCCTTTGTTTTGGTCTCCTCTTGTCTCTCGATCCTACCGAGAGACAAGATGGCGGCCGCTCCGGACTGTTTAGAATGTTGACAGACACCGGAGAGCCAATCAGCTTCGCTTCGCAAAGTTCCGATACGCGAAAAGTTCGCTAACCGGATCGCTGCCCGGAGCGCTGTTACAGATATATTTCTTGATTTAAACGTTAATTTCTCAAAATCCACTAAAGCACATATATTGAGACCTAGCAAAGGCACATCGGGCTAACAGTCCCTACAATTTTGCCAAGTTTCGTGGAAATCCATTCAGCCGTTCGGGCTAAAAGTGAGGCAATTGGTCGGGAACTAACCTGGTCGGGCTAATACTCAGGGGGGATCTTCAAATCATTTTTAGCGAATAGGATTCCAGGCTGAGGCAACGGTAGTCGGGAGAACAATGGGGCAGCTTTGAGTTTCATGTCTATGAGGGTGCGAGAAGGAGGTGGCAACATTCCTAGTCCTCCAGACGGAGGGTACTTGGGTAAACCTCACCTCGGAATATTCCTTAAACTTTCCCTATTTAGTTAAACGTAGGAATTTATTCATTGGTGCATGTCATTCTTGGTTGTATTATTCGGGGTCCCAAGCGAAGTCATATTTTGTCATCCTGTAATAACCCGTCAAGTTTCTGCTTCAGGCTGCCCTCCCAAGCGCTGGGTTCAGAGAGAGACATAGTCATTGTTTGCTCGTCTTGTATAGGCACCATATTCAAACCCTTTTTCTCATCCCATCGGCCGTTAAGTCACCATTTTTCCGTACTATAATCGACGTTCCGAAGTGACCTGCAGAAAAGAGGGAAAAAGAAGGGGCGGGGGCAGCGTTTAAAACACATCACAGCGCATAAACCCGAAAAGGCTTTTACTTACTACATACTCGGCCTATCTCCACGGGATGCAGTATCTACCATCTCGGCGTCTAAGCCCAGGGGGGACCGGTAATGTGGGAGAGATAATTATCGGAGGCCTGTGGATAGCATGGTCGCCCAAGTGTGGCATTACGGATCGTGTGCAGGGGAGGGTCAAAACAAAGGGCAGTCGGTGTAAAGTGGGGGCGAGCTCGTGCTCTCCTTTGAGGAAGAGAGATAACCTACAGTGGTACGGGGTCGTTTTAGTTCGTACTAGGGGGGCCAGGTGACATTCCTTCGGGGTGGCTTAGGGGCATTTAAAACAACTTCCCTGATACAGGTAGCATATAAAGTAGAGGCTAAATACCAGGATCTTTATTGATTGCTTTATGCTGTACAAAAATGAAAAACACATACAACAAACCTGGACCATTCATATTTGCAATGTTTCTGCATACTATACTTTTTAACCCTTAACTAATCGAGCTGCTTCATTTCACCTTCTTTTTAAAAAAAAAAAAAATTAAATCGGAAACAGTGGCCATTTATTCGAAACTTACCAATCTACGCGTTACAACTACGTTTGCTTTTTCAAAAACCTTTAATAAAAATGTTGGTGCACAAATACGGGCCTACAACCCCGTGGGCCGGCCACGGAGCAGGCTAGAACTGTAAATGGGGGGGGGTATTTATTTGTGGAAAACATAACAGAGTCAGTTGTCGTTGATTTCATAGTAAAAAGTGCGACAAGTGCAACAAAATCATATCGATAATTCATTGTGAGCAAGTACCAAAAGTGTCGACAATTCGAACCTTCAATAATAAATACAGTAATCAATGATGCATTAGAACTTAATATCAATTCATTGTCCGAACGTGTAATCAGTACCTGTCCCATGTCAATTCAATGTTCGAACGTATAATCAATACCGATCCCGGATCAATTCATTGTCCGAACATATAATCAGTCTTATCCCATATCAATTCATGTGCTAAAAACTGCATACATATCTCATGATATCAAGGCTGAGCAATCGGGGCACAACAAGGAGTTGAGAGTTTCATTTGTACCGGCGCCATTTTGGGTGAGGTCAGGAAGGTCCAAGTATAGTCAAAATGTCTCCACCAACTCGTGGTTGGACCGGGACCTCTTTCGGCAGTCCAAAAGTTTTCATTGAAGGGTAGCAGAGGGGACTGGCGACATGAACCATCAGTCAAAGTGGGGTGGGAGGCAACAATCTCTCCTACCGGGTCATACTGGTGTCCCACCGGAACTGATCAAGTTGGTAGTCTTGCAGGATTTTGGTCATTTCAAGACGGAGGCCGGCGCCGGCATGAGCGCGCCGACGTCCCGCGGCTACGTCGTGGTCGTTCCGTGGGTGATCATGGCAGTCATTCCCCATCGGGGGTCGGGGGCCCCCGTGGCTCTTATAGAATCTTCAAAGTTGAGGAGAACGTTTCTGGACGCAGGAAACTAGAAGCGTCGTTGCACCGCAACAGTGGACGAGACCCCCGCTGGGTGAGCGGAGCATCATTGCCTCGCAATAGTGGACGAGACCTTTTGTTGGGTGAGTGGAGCGTTAGGGGTGCAGCTGAGGGGCCCCCAGCTGGGGGGGTGAGAGAGGCTCGTTCATGCCGCCTCTCCCTCCCAGCGCACCCCACGCCGACACCTGGCGTTGATATCCGTGATGTCCAGACCAGGCGATAAGAGGGGGGGGTGTCGGAGGCAGAGGCAAGACTCCCCCCCGTGGCCTGCAGGGCGCTGCTTCAGGACCGAACGGGGAGGCCAGACCAGGAGATAGGAGGGGGGGGGGGGGTTGGTGGCATGTGCAAGACATCCCCCCCAGTTGTCACAGCCATTGTTAAAGAAAGAAGAGGGATCCCGTCGGCCTCGGCTCCTCTCCTGGCCCAGGGGGGGGGTCAGTGGCATGTGCAAGACATCCCCCCCGTTGTCGCAGACATTATTGGAGAAAGAAGAGGGATCCCGTCGGCCTCGGCTCCTCTCCTGGCCCGGGGGGGGGGGGCGGTGGCATGTGCAAGACATCCCCCCGTTGTCGCAGAAATTATTGAAGGAAGAAGAGGGATCCCGTCGGCCTCGGCTCCTCTCCTGGCCCACCTTAGGCGACGACCTCCCCGGCCGACGGCTGCCAGCAGGACTCGCCCTACACGTGCCGAAGGCCTCGTCTTCCGGATGGGCGTAGCCGCGAACCTGTTGCACTTCGGGAGTTTCCGTAATGGGGGTAGGTATCTGCTGATTTGTATCTATTTCATGTTACCGTTATTGGGCGTGGCGGGCGGTGGGACAGACATGCTTGGAGCAGTGGGGGGGTGGCGGAGCCTAGCTACCTCGTGGCTGCCGTAACATCAAGCTTGGCTTCTCTCACCACTCTCATGTTTCTTATTTCTAGCGAAGTCAAAAACTCATCAGTGGCCTACTGATTTTGTTCGATTTCTTTCCCTTCCTTTTGAAGTGTGTTTCATGCTAAAGTTTCTGTTTAACAGGATACAGTGATTACTTCGTATTTTACATATGTCTTCTTTATTAGGGGTACCCTCCGGTTGAGCCAGATGATGTACCTCTAATAAATGGTCCGGGTGGAACTAGTTTATCAATCAGTGGGGAGTAGATGGGCATCACAGATTACAACGGGGGACAAAGGTCCGCATTACCCACCCTTCACTACTTGCAAAGACTAGACAGAATATTTCTATTCCACGTTATTTGCAAACAGAGAATACCTCGATAGAACTATTCCTTGAACAATAAATGTCCAGCCAATCAATCAATCAGTGGGGAGAAAAACAGGCATGACGGATTACAACGGGGGACAAAAGTCCGCATCACCTATCCTTCACTATCTGCAAAGGGAGACAGAATATTCCTATTCTTCTCTGTTTGTAGACAGGGAATATCTCAAAGAGCAATAATCGATAAAAAATTAGTAGGATTATAACACTTTAATAACTTATAAATATATACATCGCAACAAAAACAGTAAACACCTTAAAACATTTTTTATTAAAACCGAAGCAACAATGACAACTAACAGTGGTGATATCCTGGGCGGGTGATGGAACTGGGATTGTTAATGGAAAAAGATCTACAGAGAAAGCTATTGGTGAATTATACTTCTCCAAAAATTTAAAACTCACAAATGTTTCATTTGTGTAATCGTTTCAGGTCAAACGGATTGTGGGACAATGTTCAGAATGGAAGAGTCACCAAAAGGCAAAAAGTTCTGCTTGACCCCGGGAGCCGGCCGCCTATGTCGGGGGCAATCTCAGGCCACACCAGGGCAACAAGACTTGGGGAGGGGGTCGGAGCCAAGCGCCCCCTCCAAGTCCGCGCCATCACACCGCCCCTCGGGGGCCTTCGTCAAGCAGTTTAGGTAGGCACCGTATCACATTGTTTTCAAATGCAGTCAGGTCCACAAACGGCCCCCACTTACTTTGAGAATAGTGAAGCTGCAGCAGGTGCAAATAAGCTTCAGACAGTGTTACAAGTGTTACAAGCGCTGCTCAGAACTCTGAACTATGGTACCCAACATCCAGGACTTATGCCATTTGTGCAAGGCAGTGACATCGAAGCAACTCAGGGACCAAAACCATAAACGTACACTCATGTATGAAAATCTTACTATTGATGCTTGACTGAGGCCAAGGAGATCAGAGTGCATGAGTCTCATGCTCGATCGATTGAGCTAGCCGGATCGGGCAACAAAAAGTATAAAATAGTTATGTAAATAGTTATTTAATAAAATGTTTTACCCTGTTACTTTGCTGGTTTGTTGTATATATTTATAATATTTGCATAGGGTTTGTCGTTATTTTGGGTGGGGTGGGTGGCGGAGCAGAGCTGTCTTGCAGCCATCATCGTGTGGAGCTCAGTTCATCTCACTAGTTTCGTATTTCTCATGAGGGGTTGTCCTTAATGTTTCTATTTTAGCGAGGTCAAAAAGAGATCCGATTAGTGGCCTACTGATTTTGCTCGATTCCTTTTGTTTTTTTAAACGATTTTTCACTATCTGCAAAGACTAAACAGAGTATTGCGACTCTGTGCTTGTTTGTAAATAGAGAATGAACCAAAGAGAACCAATTCTAAAACAGTAAATGCTTGGATAACAATCAATCAAATGGAGAGAGAAGCAGGCACGACGGATTACAACGGGGGCAAAGGCCTGCGTTAACTATCCTTCACTATCTGCAAAGAGAGAGTACTCCTAAGAGAAAAGAGGGGGGGGGCAGCGTTCAAAGCACATCAGCGTGCATAAACACGAAAATGTTTTTACCTATCACGTACTTGACATTTGACAGCTTTTGATATTTGCTATTAAAAAACCATTGAAATTCACTGAAAAAACCATAGGTTATAGACCATATATAGTTAGGAATTAGCATTTACAAAACCTAGAAAATTCACTGAAAAAACCATAGGTTATAGACCATATATAGTTAGGAATTAGCATTTACAAAACCTTAATTTACTCGCACAAAACCATAGAAATTCGCATATATAGTTAGTTGCAATAACTATATATCGTGCACCCGCAATCCACTGCTGATGATGTCACATATTACATCATTCATGACATGGTCAGTAAATGCTAATTCCTAACTATATATGGTCTATAACCTATGGTTTTTTCAGTGAATTTTCTAGGGTTTGTAAATGCTAATTCCTAACTATATATGGTCTATAACCTATGGTTTTTTCAGTGAATATATATATATATATATATATATATATATATATATATATTACCTACTGGCAGTCGCCAGTAGGTAGTTATAGTTAGGATTTTTTTCAATGTTAAATCTCAAAATTCTATTTGGAATAACTTTGGCACCGGTTGACGAATCAGCCTGAAAATTTCCTGAAAATTGCCTCGTTGAGCTCCGGTCCTTCCTTGAAAGTTTGGGGGGGATACATCAAGCGGGGGCCGAGATAAAAGGGGGGTCCCAAAACGCGTTTTCCCCATGTTAATTTCCATAGGGCGGTCGATTTCACTTTTAGCCCGAACGGCTGAATGAATTTTCACCAAACTTGGCAAAATTGTAGGGACTGGTGGCCCGATGTGCCTTTGCTATGTCTCAAGATATGTGCTCCAGTGGATTTTGAGTAATTTAGGTTCAAAAAAATATATATATCTATAGGCGCTCTCCGGTGCGCGCACCGGAGAGCGCTCCAGGCGCGCCACGCGACTTGCGCGCAGAAAGCTGATTGGCTCTCAGTTGTCTGTAAACATTCGAAACAGTCTGGAGCGGCCGCCATCTTGTGTCTCGGTAGGATCGAGACACGAGAGGTGGGCAAAACAAAGAGGGAAATGACCATAAGGGGGCAGGGTAGACCCCCCCTTGACCCCCTAGGTTTGATGTGGGGGCTATAAAAGGGCCCCGCGGGACATTTAAAATATTTTTTTTTTCGTTTTGCGCGGGGGAAGCGCCCGGTACGCGCACCAGGTAGCGCACCGGGGAGCGTAAAATGAAGGAAAAAGATGACAGAGTTTATAAAAAAAAGAAGCCTTTATTTAGAAATTGGAGGTAGTTCTAAAAAGAACTTTTTTTTTCTTCTTTTTGTTGTTTTATATTTTTTTGTGTTTTTTGAACATTTTGTACTTTTTTTGGCTTTTCAAAACAGTTTTATATTTTTTTTGTATTTTTTTAGGGGGAGAAACAAAAAAAGGGAATTGAAACTGGCTCAACTGGAGCAAAAAAAACAAAAACCCAAAAAATTACTTCTTTTTGGGGCACTTGTGATTATCACCTGCAAGGACGATGAGCTTTACGCTTTTTTCACCATAGGCGATAAGCTTGCCACATGCAGAACAAGTGATTTTAAAATCAGCAAATCTTGGCTGAATACAAGGCATCATCTCTGATGTTTCTGGTCCCGATGAAGTGGGTTAGGTTCTTTGGGAGGTGGCCCTTGACGACTGGGGGAGGTTACTGGCCAGTTCCCTGAACTCTGCACGAGAGTAGTTGTTTGGGTGCTTTCGGGTCATATGACAAATCATGGTATGGTTACCAAATGAATATTTTTTGTTTGGGTTGCCCCGTGAAAGTTCTTCATTGCAGATTAGGCAAGTTACCTTGGCCGCATTCACTTTTTTTTTGCCCTCTGGGATTGAAAAAAACTCCCATACAATGTGTGGCTTGGGTTTGTATGGGGTATTTTCTTCAGGCAGCCATCTTCTCCTCCCCTCCTCCTCTTCCTCTTCCTCCTCCTCCTGTTCTTGACCACCAATATAATTTGGAGCTGGTCCTGTTGGTGGTGGTGGTGGTGGTGGGGCAGATGCACCAGCTGTTGCTGCTACTGAAGCCATTATTAAGATCAAAAAGGTACAGAGATGTACAAACAGGTCTTCCTCAGTCAAAGGACAAAGTCAGAATAAGGAAAAAAGGTGGGGTCTTTCATCATTTTGAAAAAAAACTGTCCTGAACCAATGAGAAGTGTTATTTTCAGGTCACAAGACCAGGGGCTTCATCATTATGAAACTAAAACTGTTATGAACCAATGAAAAGTGTTATTATCAGGTCACATGACCCGACGCGCTTACGCTACGCGCCCCCGGGCGCGCCCGGGGGCGCTCCGGGTCGCGTAGCGTAAGCGCGTCGGATGTTTACGTTGCGCGATCGTATTCGCTCGAGTACTTCCGGGTGCGCTTACGCCGTGCGTATCACGCGGACGCGGCTACGCGATACTTCATGATCATGTTTTCGTTCGCGATATTGGCGCTTACGAGACGCTCCCCGGAGCGCGCCCGGGGGCGCTTTATAAAAGTACGCTTTTCGGGGCGCTCCCCGGGAAGCGCACCGGAAGCGCTCCAAAGCAAAAAATAAAAAAAAAAATTGGGAAAAATTGTAGGGAGTGGTAGCCCTATTCTTAAGTGGTTTTTTATTTTTGTTTTTTTTTTAATTTATTTTTGTAGCAACATTCAGTCAAACAATATAGTAACACAAAATTAACCAACATATTTAACATATTTCAGAAATATTAAGAATCAGAGCAAGGTAATAATGCCTATTAATCAATATCTACTTCAGCTGTTAGGAGAAAATAGAAAAAAACAAAACAGAAAAATCAACATATCCAAGATTATATACTCAATACCGTATTTTCTACAATATTATCTTAACAAATCAAGATATCGTAATCAGAGTAGGAGACTTCACATTAGAATACCAGTTAGAAATTGGGGCCCAAATCTGGTTCCCGAAAAGTCTAGTTTTTTTACCCCTAGTATTATAAATTGAAATCTCTTGTTTATATGTGGCGAGGAAACGACCAAGCCACATCTGAAATGTGGGTGGCTCCAGATCTTTCCACCGGGCAGCAAGAATGATTCGAAAGATTGCAGTTGCTAAGAACATGGATCTTTGCTCCTCGATGCTATGGCCCAGAGAATCATCATGGCCCATCACATAGAGGGTTACTGAGTCTTTTATATTCCGACCAAAAACCTGGGCCCAAAATTTCATTATCATCGTTTTTAATAGATCTAATTTGGGGCATTCGGCAAACATATGGATTAAATTTGCTTGAGGTTGTTTACATCTTGGGCAATGATCATCGGCTCGTAGGCCCCATGAGAATAATTTGGCTGGTGTATAATACAGGTCATATATAACTCTATAATATTGAGCTTTAAGGTTGGAGGCGATAAACAATTTTGATGATAACGCTAATGAAAGATCAATGTCTATATTTGGATTAGTCAACCTTAGAGCCCAGGCTTGCTCTACTCGCTCCAAATCATCTTTAACATTTTCCATAAGCATTTGATATAGGATGCCTATACTGGTAGATTGTTTCCCAACAATAGAAAAAAAATGAAAGTGGTTTAGTTCAATTTTGGGAGTGCAGTTACGAATATATGTAGAAATTTGAAAATATTTAAGAAAGTCAGTGGCTGGAATGGTGTATTTCTGTTGAAGCCATTCAAATGTAGTAATACCAACTGGATTTAAGAAATCTGCCACAGTCTGAATACCTATATTCGCCCATCTCCGGGAGGTACTATCGTTAAGGCAAGCCGGAATAATTGAACTATCCCACAAGGGAGTATATTTAGTAAACTTAGGGATCTTCAGTTGTTTTGATGTAAATTTCCAGACCTTCCAGGCATCAACAACCACTTTGAACTTAATTTTTTTAAAATAAGATGGTTCAATCTGCCTCAGAAATAACCCCTGACATTTAGTCCCCAGGCTAAGCTCATAAATAGAAGGGATATTGTAATGTTCATTATTACGTATAGTACGTGAATTTAACAGAGGGCCCATGTGTTGGATCAGTGTTGCCCATAAATATAATGTTAAGTTAGGGATAGCCAATCCCCCCCTTTCTAAAGGTAGAGTTAGGTATGGTAGAGCCCTTCCAATTTTACATTAACTCCAAATAAATTTAGACATGGAGGAGTCAAGAGTCTTTATATAGTTACCTCCGGCCAAGAGTGGTATTGTTCGAAATAGATAGAGTATTTTTGGGAAGATGTTCATTTTTAAGTAGTTGGCCCTTCCGATAATAGACAGATGTAAGTTGTCCACTCTTCTAAGATCTTCTTTAATCTTCTTATTCAGGGGGGTATAGTTAAGGTGATTAATTTCGCTCACGTTGGAGGATATAATGACCCCTAAATATGTGGCTTGTTTAACTTTATAAGGGCTTTCAAATATCGTATTATTCGTACATAGGACCATTGTTTTATCCCTGTTAAGGGAATAGCCTGAGTAAATACCAAAAGTATAAGTAATTAGTTCAATTTCGCTAATTGCCTCAGTTGGGTTTGTTGTTAGAACAGCCACGTCATCGGCGTAGGCCAAAATTTTTGTTGAGAATCGATCCACCATAACAGGTTTAATAAGAGGTGAGGAAAGAAGTTTTAAAATAAGGGGGTTTATATAAAGGGCAAATAATAACGGGGAACAGGGACAGCCCTGTCTTGTACCTCTTTGTATCTCGATAAACTCCGACTGCGACCCACATATGTTAAGTTTAGCTAGTGGTCCAACATATAGGGCTTTTATAGCATTGATGAATTTGTACCCGATGTTGTTCAACGCCAGTATGTTCCACAGAAATTGCCAGGAAACACGGTCAAATGCCTTTTCAGCATCGAGTAGGATCATCGACATCCTACCCCCCGTGGCGCCCATGATGTCAAAAAGGGCAATGGCTCTGCGGGTATGATCTGTGGTACCCTTCCCCGGGATAAAGCCATGTTGCCACGGGGAGACAAGACGTTCGATGACCCGACTCAACCGATTAGCCAAGACCTTGGCATATAATTTGGAGTCGGAGTTTATAAGAGAAATGGGTCTGTATGATGATGGGAGATGTGGGGGTTTGCCTTTTTTAGCAAATATTGCTATATTGGTATGTTTCCAAGATTCTGGTGGTATTGAATTACATTGGACCCCTAGAAAAAGATCTAATATGTAGGGTAGTATTTGTTTATTTAATATTTTGTAGAGGTCCAAGGGAATTTTATCAGGACCTGCAGCTTTGCCATTTGCGAGCTCTGCTAGCGCCCATTCCAGTTCTACAATCGAGATGTCCCTATCCAATTCTTCTTTAATTGATTCATCAATCAGTGGGTTGTGGCCTATCTCTAATAGCAAGTTGTTAAGAAAAGTTTTTAATTCTTTGCTAGAGTATTGATCTTCATTTTGATATAATTTTTGGTAGTACCTCTGGAATACTCCTATTATATCCTGTGCGGAGGTATATTGGTGACCCTCGTACTCAATCATTTTTATGTTATTGTATGATTGTTTTTGGCGTGTACATAAGGCTAACTGCCTGCCAACATTTTCCCCGGACTCATATAGACTTCTTTTGTTTGATTCATATGTTTCTGCGGCTTTCCTAATTAATGAGCTGTTAATTTCAGTTTTCAAAACTGTTATTTTATGAAGAATATCATAGGCTAGGTTTCCTTGATGGACCTGGGTTGCATGTTGAACTTCGAGATTGGACAACTCCAGATTGAGCTCATAGTTGTTGATGTCTTCCCTCTTTTTCCTTTTGGCAACAAAAGAAATAGTTTCACCCCTTAGTGCTGCTTTAAAGCAATCCCATACAATTAATCTAGATGCACTAAATCTATTACAGTCAAAAAAACCCTGAGCCCAGGATGTTATATGGGTTATATATTCCGCATTGACAAGTAACTTTCTGTCAAAGGTCCATTGTGATTTGGGTATATTATGACTAGGCAGATTGATGATAAAGGTAAGTGCATTATGGTCCGATATTGTTCTTGGGGATTTGATTATATCTAATATTTCCGGATCCATCAAGGAGGTCATGATGTAATCGATTCGGACATATTTGTTGTGAGGGTATGAAAAGAAAGTGAAACCAGAGTCATGGTGTTTTTTCAAGTCCCAGACATCTCGCAAATTATGGTTATCCATTAATTGGCGTATGGCCCTATATACCTTAGGCTTACGGCCATTGTAGTTCAGGGGCAATTGATTAAGAACATAACCCCCCACTGAAATATTAAAATCTCCACAGAGGATAAGAGGAGAAGGCCAGGAGGCTAGTTCTAGATCCATATCCCTGAATGTTGTAGGGTCATCTAAGTTTGACCCATAAATTGCACAGATCGTGAGACCCTGTTCTAATTGTACTATAGCCCACCTTCCGTGTTTATCAGCTAATTTGCGTCTAGGATTACCAAGCAGTGGTTTGGCCAGAATTGCAACCCCCCTGGTTTTAGTTGTTTGGGAAGTGGCTACGATCACATTATACCCTGGGATCTTCAAGAGATCTTTGTCTGAATCTGCTATATGAGTTTCTTGCAGGCACAGTATGTCCACTGGATCTTGCTTCAATAGTTGATATAGCTGTGCCCTTTTTTTCCTGTCATTCAAGCCTGCAATATTCCAATTACAAAGTTTTAATCTCCCCATTTAATATGGCAATTCTGAACTTAGACTTAACCGCATGGTAAGGTATATATATACACATGTTTCAATCCACATGTTCCTATTCTGATTTGTCACTTTCCTCCCTTTAGCCATCACATGATCTCGTATTCTAGGCAAAAAGTATGTTTGAAATTGATTTATTTGTCTGAAGTTGCTATTTTTTTTAATTTCTCCCCCCCTGCCCCCACCCTCAACTCCCCTCCCCCCACTCACCAATCCATGAGGCATTTAGACTCTGATAGAGTCTATAGTGATGGTGAGATGGTCTCTGACCAGTACCAAAAGCAACCATAAACAATACATGCATAGTTAAACCCATTAGCTTAGAAAAGCATGTACACAAGAAAATAAGAGTGCTCAAATAGTGTATCAAAAAAAAAATAAAAAATAAAATAAAGATTAGAGAAATAGGATTATTTTAGAATCTACTGCCCTGTTACATAGCTAACAAGAAATTATTAGAATATATAGCTAAGCTAAGTGCGATGTCTAAATAAAAAGACACTACAATATATAGGTTTTTCTAGGCTTATGTTAGACTGTCTAGATACTCTTTGGCTTTAATCTCAGACGTGAAGAATTTAGCCTGACCTTTGTAGATAACTTTCAATTTAGCAGGGTTATTAAGATATACTTGGGCGTTTTTGTCCATAAATGGTTTAATCATTTGACGAAGCCGCCATCTTCGCTCCACGGTAGTGTGGCAAAAATCAGGCCTGACAAAATAAGAGATATCATTTCTAGTTCGCCGGGCTTCGGGTTTTGCTTTGTCAGCAATGGCCTGACGGAGGAGAAAGTTACCAAAGTATACCAACACTGCACGGGGATACTTTCCTTGTAATGAAGACGCCATCATCCTAGATGGAACTCTGTGTACTCGCTGCACTTCCAAGTCCCAGTTCCAAGAGGCTAGTTCCGGTAAAGTGTCTTTGAATAGTTGAATAATAAAGGAGCGTATGTCCTCTCCCTCACTTTTTTCCGGAATCCCAAGAGCGCGGAGATTATTGCGTCGAAGACGATTCTCCATGTCCTCCAGCTTCCATCTAACGTCTTTCAATTCTTCCTCATGGGATTTAACTTGCTCTTGAGTGGCTGTGGCATTAGCTTCGTTGGCTACTATACGATCCTCCATCTCCGTCATCCTTGCGTTCGATGCTGCAACAGATTTTGATAGTTTACGAACCACACCTTGTACCTTATGTAGCGCTAATTGCACTCTTCGACCATCCCTCGAGGTTTGCTCACGATGGGAAGCAATTGCCTGTAAAACTGTATCCATTACTGTATTCAGTGTGGCATTTTGTTGTTCATTAGGTATACTTGGCTCAGTTAGAGATGTAGAAGCATGCTCTTGTGAGTTCAGAACCGGCGCTGTTGATGGAGAGTAATCCCACTGTAGATCTGCAGCACCATGGTGGGTCCTTTTTTTCCTCCGTACTGTCCTCTTGCCCTCTCTGGAGCCATTTCGAGCTGGGTCGTGGTCACTCTCTATCGCACTAGTACCAGAGTCAGTGTCAGTGTCAGTGCCTGTATTGATCTCCGATTCCACCTCTGAATTATGTGACCATCTTAGGTCATCGGCCCCTTCAGATATGGAATAGAAATCAGAGGGATCTCTATCTGTGTCCAGTGAATCGGACACAGTATAGTCCTTGCACTCCTTATGTGGTTTTAAAGATTTTGTTGCACTTCCTTTAGGTTTATTTTTCCCCCTGCATCCTGCCCCTGATGTATAGCCGATTTTGCAGTGTCAGTTTCAATTTCTATCTCACGATCGTGCTCAAGCTCTGGCTCTTGCTCATTACTCACAGTCAAAGTCATAGTGTCTATTAGAGACAAAGACCCATCAGTATCTTCAGTGTTTGTGGGAGCAATGGTGGCACAGGGAGATGTATGTTGGTTATTGTCTTCTGTAAGCTTCAGTTGTTTATTAACAGGTTCAGAAATCGTTTGTTTTGACTTCTCCCCCTCCCGACTAGGTTCACAAGCACCATCTGCTGTCCCGCTCCCCGTCTCACCTGTAGTTTCCAATCCTGGAAAGGAGGGATCATCCATCGCTGTAGTCGTAGATAGGTGAGGGGTAGACGGGGTAGACAGGGCTGGTATTTTTCTTAACAGGTCAACCACTGAAGGGCCAGGTCGGGGTGTAGTTTGATGCTGCTTTAAAGATTTAGCTTGCTTTGACAGTGCCAAATTTTGTATATTTTCAGGGCTAGGGCTAGGGCCAGAGCCCGGAGTACCGCCTAATCCTTGTGTGCCAGTACGTTTCATTGCCAGTTCCCTGTCACGGAGAGCCTGTTTTGCTGCCCGAGTTTTAGAGGCTGCAGCGGCCGCCGCAGCCGCGTTCTTTGGAGCCATCTCTCTTGTGTCACCAGGGCGAAAGGGCTGCTCTCTAAGTGGGAACGAGGTTCAGCCAGTGCAACAGGACTGTCAGGAAAGCAGCCCACGCTGTGCTGAGCTGCAGCGTCTCCAGTACCTCCGGTTCCTTGGGTGTGCCCTAGAAATCGTATCACCGCAAATCCAATCAGCGAGGAGAAGAGGGTAAGGCGGGAACGGAGCTCCAAGGTTGTAGCCGAGTCCGCCGCACTCCGCTGATTCCCAGCACTAAACCCTTCCATTCAGCCTTCAACACCGCAGCCAAAGGCAGGCGATATAAAAAAGTAAGTCCTGAATCGCTACTTGTTTGCCAGAGCAGAACAGAGCTCCTCCGTCCAGCCTTCTAAACTGTAGCCAAGAGCAGCCGATAGAGAAAGCCCTGAAGCGCTACTTTGTTGCTACTTTGTTGCCGGTGTTTAACATTTTCACAGTGTAGCCGGTGAAAGAGAAACCATTATTCCTTTCCGATCTCCTTAGCTCCGCATTGATTAATACATTGCACTGCCGCCTATTTCTCCAGATATGAGCATAATCCAGCGCATTTTAGTACCGCGAGGTACTGGTCAGTGGAGCCTCTCGCAGCGATCTAAGACGCCGCCGCCATCTTGCCTCTATTCTTAAGTGGTTTTTACGAAAATTAACTTTGATAAAATATATATTGTGCTACATTGGGCTATATATATGCCAAAATGTAGCCCAAATGTAGCCCAATGTAGCCCAATGTAGCCCAAAGATGGCCACCAGAGACCAAAAAATGCAAATGTAGCCGAAATATCAGCTAGATGTAGCCCAACTGTAGCCCAATGACAGAATGTACCAGAGTGTTCTAAAGAACAACTAGAGTGCTAACAGTCTTACATATAAACTGAGACTTATAGTTAGGAATTAGCATTTAAAAAACATTTGAAATTCACTGAAAAAAACATAGGTTTCACACAGTTATAGTTAGGAATTAGCATTTAAAAAAACAATGAAATTCACTGAAAAAACCATAGGTTTCACACCAGTTATAGTTAGGAATTAGCATTTAAAAAACCTATTAAATTCACTAAAAAAACCATAGGTTTCACATCAGTTATAGTTAGCTGGAAATTTTACTGACATAAAACCAATGAAATTCCACGTTATAGTTAGTTGGACTCACTATAACTTGCGCGGCTGCAATGCACTGCTGATGACGTCACATATTACATCACTCATGACATGGTCAGTGACATCACTCATGACATCACTGATGACACCATCCTTGTGACAGAGTGACAGACCTCCTTTCAGTGTAATGTAACCATTGAAACACATATTCAAACAATAGAAACTAACATTTTCAAAAAAAATGGAGATACCCATACCAGTTACAAAAACCAATTCAGTAATTCCACCATCTATATACACATCCACTCATACACCAACAGTTTTATATAGTCACTCATACATATTCTCACTCATCATATATAGTGAAACACATATACATCCCGTTACACACCGACAGTCTTACAAAAGTTACTCACAAACATACTCACACATGCAAATAAACTATTGAATATCCATTTATTTGCATATACAGCTATACATACATTAGCACATTACTTCTAAGGAAACTTACACATACTTACTCTCTTAAACAATCACTTATAGAAACACATACTTATTTAAAAAGGAACTCTTTCAATCTCTCACTCTCACATATACTGACTTATATACATCAATGCTCATATATACAAGATTAAAACATATGTAGTTACTCATAAAGACACTAGTGAGACAGGCATTCACTCACTAACACACACATATACACACTCATCCACCCATACAGTCCTGCACATATGCTGTCTTCAAAAAACATACAAACAGTGAGTCAGTCACCAACCCATGCAGCCACTTATACACAAAGTGAAACACTGATACATATATTTTAAAATATAAAAATTACTCGTTAATATATGTATTCATTAAGATACACTTAATAAGGCAGTTAACCAATCAATTCTTTTTAAAAAAACATCCATTTACACACTTATTTAACCATTTACTCTTCCATCGTCCTTTACAAATACAAATATAAAACATATTTATTTTTCATAAAGACACACATTCACTGGATGGTGTCATCAGTGATGTCATGAGTGATGTCACTGACCATGTCATGAGTGATGTAATATGTGACGTCATCAGCAGTGCATTGCAGGCGCGCAAGTTATATTAACTCCAACTAACTATAACGTGGAATTTCATTGGTTTTATGTCAGTAAAATTTCCAGCTAACTATACCTGATGTGAAACCTATGGTTTTTTTAGTGAATATATATATATATATATTTATATATTTTTATATATATATATATATATATATATATATATATATATATATATATATATATATATATATATATATATATATATATATATATATATATATATATATATATATATATATATATATATATATATACACATACATTTATATGTATATATCAGGAACACTCCAAACTTCCACATGCAAGTAAGGCACAGACTCCGTGAAATATATATGTATATATATATATGTTACCTACTGGCGGTCGCCAGTAGGTAGTTATAGTTAGGACCTAGCTACCATAGGTAATCCGCAACATTCTATTGGAAATAACTCTGGTGCTGGTTGAGGAATTTGCGTGTAATTTTCAAAATTTTGGCCAGCTTCGCTCCGCTCCTTCCCTGAAAGTTTCGGGGGGATTCGTGAAGTGGGGGCTAAAAAAAGAAGGGGGGTCCCAAAACGTGTTTTCCCCATGCAATTTTCCATAGGACTATCTGACACGGCTACAGATCGACCCGCTGAACGGATTTACACCAAACTTTGCAAAATTGTAGGGACTGGTACGCAGATGCGCCTTTGCTAAATTTGGTGAAATTTGCTCCAGTGTTTTTTTTTAAAATTAACTTCAAAAACACATATATATCTATAGGCGCGCTCCTAGCGCTCACCGGTATGCGTACCGGGGAGCGCACCCGGCGCGCTACGGGTGTGCGCGAGCGGAAAGCTGATTGGCTGTTGGATGTCTGTCAACATTCTAAACAGTACGGAGAGTCCGCCATCTTGTGTCTCGGTAAAATCGAGACACCTGAGGTGAAAATAAAAAGGGGGCAGGGTAGACACCCCCTGACCCCCTTGGTTTTCTGAGGGGGGCCTAGAAGGACTCCGAAGGGGAAAAAAACGTATTTAAAAAAAAAAAAATTGCGGGGTAAGCGCTAGGTGCGTTCCCATTTACGCTTACCGGTACGCGCACCCTGAGCACACCACAGGGTAAAACAGTGAAAGAAAATTGTTTTTAATAAGAATTTAGATTGCTTAGAGGTAGGGTAGCTCGAAAAAGAGCTGGTGTGTTATGTGGGTGATTTAAGTACCTACAAGTAGGTACCGATGCAGAGTCTAAAATTCAAGAGAAAGACTCTGTTCTCCTCATCTGAGAAATGTATACCGTCTCTTCTGTATATACGTTGCATGTTGTAATGCAAGTTATTGTATTATATGGAACTCATACCATAATCTTTCAGGAAAGCAGAAGGAGATACTTTTGGGACCCCCTGAGAAGGTCTAAGGGGTGAGGGGCAGTCTACCCTGCTCCCTTTTCATGTTTTGAACTATTATATTTCACTCTCTTCTGTAACTGTGAGGCCGGAAGGCTATCAGGGAATCAGTTGAGGCTGGCTGCAGTGAGTAAGGAGAGGCTGTAGTGCCATACGGAATACACGCCAAAGGGAGAGGTAGCTCTGAGTGCATTGCGCAATTACAGACAGTGGGAATCAAGGGAAAACAAGGTGCAAAAAAGTGATGGCAGCAGAATGGGAAAAAGAGCGCGAGGAGGTAGCCATTGATATCTTTAAGGATAAAGATTTAACACCTCCTGAACAGACATTAATTAATAGTGCAAGCAATCCACGGAGAGAACAGATCTTAAAAAACTACTGAATGAACTATAAAAACTAAGGAAAAGTGAAGTGGCCAAATGGTGGGAGTGTACATCATTAAAAAGATATCTGGAAGCGGGCAGGGTACTGAGAGTTCTGAGAGTACTAGTAGCCCCAACATACGAAAACCCGGACCCGGCCATGCTCCAGGACTAGGCGGATAATAGTGCAGAATCATCAAAGAACATGTTGCACATCCTGGTGAAATATGCGACCTCTGACAGAGAAAAATTGCTGGCACAAATAGACTTTCTCATGGCTGAACTGAGCAAACTGCCTAATCAAGAAGAGTTAAAGAAAGGACTCACAGAGATCACGACAAGAGTACAAAAACTAGAGAACACCATAAAAATGAGAAAGGCGGAAAAATTTCAAAGAGACCGGAATGATTACCAGCAAGGCAGGATCTATACTTTTGCAAGAAAATTTGAGATTATCCGTCGCCAACAACTCTCTGCAACAAACATGACACAAGCATATCCCAATGCACTAAGTTAATCAGAAATAAGCTC
Source organism: Lissotriton vulgaris (assembly GCF_964263255.1). Lineage (NCBI taxonomy): Eukaryota > Metazoa > Chordata > Amphibia > Caudata > Salamandridae > Lissotriton > Lissotriton vulgaris. Next base: position 49,446 of record NW_028242255.1, read on the forward strand.
AGGAGCTGAGTCCGACCCGGGTACGAGTAAATCAACCACGAGCCAAGAAAAACAGTTACCAACCCCTGCGGTAGAACTTGCTTTTTTACGCATGGAACGGCTACAAAGCCTGAGATCAAACACACAAAGACAGGACCGGACAACAAACAGACAAAAGCCTCCAAGAGCAGAAGGAGGAAGAACAGAAGGTGGGGAAAACATGGCCCAAAAACCCAAACCCACATACAGACGCAACAGGAGGAGATAAACCCCACAGCGAAAAACACAGTTATAAATCTATCAAATATGGATTTGACAGCTGAAGAACTAAAAACTTTGGAATTAGGACTCTCATTTTGTAAGGAGACACCAGGATAGACCTATATCAGTTCACTCGGAAACTGAAACCCAACAAGTACTTTGTAAAACAAAAAGACACAACCCTAGATCAGCTTGAAAAACAGACTAACCAAAGAACATCTAGTGCATTGAATGTAGATGACTGTGATTGCCTGAGAGATATGACAGAGGTAGAGCTGGACCTGGAGGAAGGAGTGTTGAGCAACACGCAAGCAGCTGCCTATGCTAATTTGTCAATCTGTGCATCAGAACCCTCCCCTTTCAGACCAAAATCGATTTTCTACCCACCCATGCCTAAAGACAATATAGATGTGTTTGCAGAAAGGGTGATCAAAGATCTCAAAAACCTGGCTTTGGAAAGCAGTACAAATTTCAATAAAAAATCTAATGACTACAGAGTGAAATATGAAAAAGTGATGGATAAAATAAAACAACGCCAAGACATTGTGATCCGCAGTGCTGATAAAGGAGGGAACATAGTCTTATGGCCACTAGAGATGTACAACCAAGAAGCTCTGCATCAACTCCAGGATAGATAATATTATATAAGAATCAACAGCTCTAACCTTGCCAACATCAAAGAGAGATACTTCACAAGCCTGTACAACTGGAGGACTAAAGGCCTCCTAACCAAACCAGAATTTACTTTCCTGAAAAATGATCATCCAATAACCCCTCAACTCTATCTACTACCAAAGGTCCACAAAAACATTGGCTGTCCCCCTGGCAGACCTATCATCTCGGCCATAGGAAGTCTCCTTGAGAATACTAGTAAATACATAGATTTCTTTTTACAACCTTTTGTACAGGCGCTACCAGCTTTTCTCTCTCTCTGAAGATTTTCTGTCTAAAATTGATGACTTTGCATGGCAACCTGATTTTATATTTGTAACATTGGGCGTCCAAAGTCTGTATACCAGTATCAGACATTCAGATGTTTTAAATGCAATGAAATATTTTTTGGGTATTCGCAACATCACATTACACCAACATACCATGATGCTGGTCCAAATGGCGGAATGGTGTCTGGCCAACAACACTTTCACATACAAAAAACTCCTGTACCAACAGACCCAAGGCACGGCCATGGGTACTTGCTTCGCCCCCAGCTATGCGAATTTGCATATGGGCTGGTAGGAGGAGCAAGTACTCATGACCCAACACACCCACACATACCTCAACCACATTGTCTTGTATAAGAGGTACATAGACAACATCTTTATGGTGTGGAAGGGGACAGAGGAAAGTGTGTCTGACTTTGTTAAAACCATAAATGAAAACAGTCTGAATCTTAAGTTCACATGCACTGCAGACACCACCAAAATCGCATTCCTAGACCTAGAGGTTTTTCAGACAGATGTAAGGATAGAATCCAGAACATATAGAAAGGAGGCAGCGGGTAATACAATATTACACGCAACGAGTTTCCACCCTGTCAAACTGAAGGAGAGCATTCCATATGCAGAATGCCTACGCATGAAAAGAAATTGTAGTCTAGAAATTGACCTATGTGAAAACACAGAGAGCCTCTTTTCTAGCCTGAGAGAGAGAGGATACAAAGAGCATACACTAGACCTAGCCAAGAAAAAGAGTGAAAAACTTACCCGAATAGATCTGTTAAAAGGGAAACCAAAGACAGTTCCCAGCCTTAGTGACAGTAAACCTTTCACCCCCAGAATGATCACAGGTTACAGCAAACACCATAAAGACCTCCGTAGAATCATGTATAAACATTGGCCACTCATCAAAATGGACCCTACCATAGGACAGAATTGTGCTAAATTACCTCAGTTAACCTTTCGCAGAGCATTATCAATGCGACAGGAACTTGTTAACTATGCGCCCATTGTAAACAAAACCATGAACAAAAACATGCCTTGGTTACAGGCACAGAAAGGCTTTTTTAAGTGCCCAAAGTGTAAGGCCTGTATACATGGAGTTAACACCAAAACAGTAGAATTCCCATTCAGGAAAATACCTTACACAATCAGAGGACACTATACCAGCAAGACTGACCACGCAGTGTATGTGCTCAGCTGTACCTGTAAGAAACTATATGTGGGGAGCACGATCCACCCAGTCCATGTCAGGATCTCGCATCACTTGTGAGCCATCAACAATGATGACCCTGCTCACCCTTTTGCCAGACATATCAATGCACAGCATAATGGCAATAAGGATGACCTCACATATTTTGCAATAGACAATGTGGCACCTAATCCAAGAGGTGGGAACAGACTACAAGCACTGAGACGTTTAGAGTCCAAATACATTATTCAGGTAAACTCTAAGATATCAAATGCCCACAACTCTGACGAAGCACTTAGCATTCATCTGTAACTGCACTATGTTGTAATTAATATGTCCAAAGTAACCCCTCGCTCCCAGATATCTAACAAATTTAGTTGCATAACATCTAGCTTCACCATCTTTTGCACATTTTTTAACCCACATGTATACACCAATTTTTTTTTTATAATTATTTTTAGTCACTTTAATCACCAAACGACATTAGGACCCAACTGTGACACTTAGTGAAGTGGAGGCTGAGACAAAAGGGGGGTCCCAAAACGTGTTTTCCCCATGCAATTTTCCATAGGACGATCTGACACGGCTACAGCTCGAACCGCTGAACGGATTTACGCCAAACTTTGCAAAATTGTAGGGACTGGTACGCAGATGTGCCTATGCTATATTTGGTGAAATTTGCTCCAGTGTTTTTTTTCGAAAATTAACTTCAAAAACACATATATATCTATTGGCTGTCGGATGTCTGTCAACATTCTAAACAGTCCGGAGAGTTCGCCATATTGTGTCTCGGTAAAATCGAGACACCTGAGGTGAAATTAAAAAGGGGGAAATGATTAAAAGGGGTTAGGGTAGACACCCCCTGACCCCCTTGGTTTTCTGATGGGGGCCTAGAAGGACCCCGAAGGGCAAAAAAACATTTTTTTTTTTAATTGCGGGGTAAGTGCTGGGTGCGTTCCCATGTACGCTCACCGGTACGCGCACCCTGAGCGCACCACAGGGTAAAACAGTGAAAGAAAATAGTTTTTAATAAGAATTTGGATTGATTAGAGGTAGGGTAGCTCGAAAAAGAGCTGTTGTGTTATGTGGGTGATTTAAGTACCTACAAGTAGGTACCGATGCAGAGTCTAAAATTAAAGAGAAAGACTCTGTTCTCCTCATCTGAGAAATGCATACCGTCTCTTCTGTAGATATGTTGCATGTTTTAAAGTTATTGTGGTATATGGAACTCATACCATAGTCTTTCAGGAAAGCAGAAGGAGATCCTTTTGGGACCCCCTGAGAAGGTCTAGGGGGTAAGGGGCAGTCTACCCTGCTCCCTTTTCATGTTTTGAACTATTATATTTCACTCTCTTCTGTAACTACACAAAATGTCATTGATAGGGTGTATCAGAGACAGACAGTGAGAGAAAGGAGCCAGGAGAAGTGTGGCTCTATGGTTGGAATGGCAGACCCTGATGCAGAGGTCCAGCCCGGGACCAGGGTTCAATTCCCGGCCTCGGCGGGTCTTGGGCTCAAAAATTCCACGGACCTAATCATTCTCGCCTCGGTGCCTATAACCATCATGGAGTCCCACTCTGCAACTCTGGGCAAAAGCTTGCTTAATCTCCACAACGGCCCCCACAACGCTATGGATGCCTGGCCTCCACCTTGGGGGTGCCCAGGAGTGGACGCCTCACAGGGAAAGCCAGGATGGGTTGCACTGTGTTATTCGTACAAGCGGCTTGAGACCCTTGCGGGTGAGTAGTGCGCTATACAAGTATCAATTTACATTTTTTTACATTTACAGGAGATGAAGAAGAGATGTCAAATATGCATTGGTAAAAATACAGTGTGAGAAGGGAAGTAAATATGAGTAAAGTTACTATGTAACATAAAAATGTTGCACTCTATTCTATAAGTATCACATTATACTACAATCACTTAAAAATGAATAATATGTCAACTAATTTTTAATTTGTAATTAATAATTTATTGTTCAGAATTTTCAAAATGTAATAGAACTTGTAGCATATCCTCATCTGGAATTTCTTCTACAATCATATAATTAATCTCCTCATGAAAAGTGTTCATTGATGTTTCTTGGAATTCTATTGTTTCCAAACATTCAATTAATTCTTCATCTAGAGATTCATCCAAAATATCATTAATGTTATCTTCTCCTTGTGTTAAAATGGTGCTTTCAATATCCATGACTTTTTCAATTTCAAGATATGTTGTTGTAATTTCAAAAGAAATTTCTTTGGTCTCCTCATTCAGATCCATTTTAATTTCAAATTTCTTGTTGTAAATTGCAGAAAAATGTAATCACTTTCATTTATTGTTTTTATAAATACATAATATAAAAGTAGCTTAATCAAGTATTTAGTTTTTTAAAAATTAATTGGTAGTGTATAGTATGAGGCAGGAACTAGAAATATAAAGCACTGCATGTGATTAAGTCTATCTTAATCCATAATTATAGCAGAATGTCTGTAAATAGCTATAAGAAAAAAATTTCAAATTATCTTAAAGTGTACAATATAGTTCCTCTTACATATTAACAACTCACCTTTTAGTAGGAGAAGAGTTAAAACTGTGTAATTCCAAGTCCAGAAATTGAGCACCCAATATTCTTCTCAAAAGTACCTCAGACAGGAGTATCACAAAATGGCCATGTTTTCCTCTCATTTAAGATATATACATAACCATTCATAAGTCATCACATACAAATTCAAAACGTAAGTAACATTTTGATTGGTTCTAGTTTTCAATAGTTTCAAATGTGTTTTCCCCATGCAGTTTGTCATAGGACATTTAGACACGGCTACAGCCCGTTATGCTGAATGGAATTACACCAAACTTGGCAAAATGGTAGGGACTGGTACGTAGTAGTAGGGCCTTTTCCATATTTGTTTAAATTTGCTCCAGTGGTTTTAATGAAAAGCAACTTCAAAAACGCATATATATCTATAGGCGCGTACCGGGGAGCACACCCGGTGCGCTACGGCAGTGCGCGAGAGGAAAGCTGATTGGTTGTCGGATGTCTGTCAACATTAAAAACAGTCCGGACAGTCTGCCATTTTGTGTCTCGATAGAATCGAAACACATGAGGTAAAAATTATAAAGTGGAAATGATTAAAAGGGGGAAGGGTACACACCCCCTGACCCTCTAGGTTTTCATAGGGGGGCCTAGAAAGACCCTGAAGTGCCCGAAAACTTTATTTTTTTTTCCGCGGGCTGAGCGATTGGTGCCTTCCCATGTGCGCTCTCCGGTGCGCGCACCATGAGCGCAACACGGGGAAAAACAGTGTAAAAAATATACTTAAAGAATAATTTAGAGTGCTTAGAGGTAGGGTAGCTCTGAAAATAGATATTGTGTTATGTGGGTGTTTTTTGTACCTACAAGTAGGTACCAATGCAGAGTCTCAAATTCAAAAGGAAGACTCTATTCCTCTCATCTGTAAAATGGACACCATCTCTCCTATAGATATCTTGCATGTTGTAACGCAAGTTGTTGTGGTAAATGGAACTCATACCATAGTCTCCGAGGAAAGCAGAAACAGATTTATTCACATTTTTCCTTGCATCTGTGGACAAATGTGGTTGGACCAGTTCCATTTTTGCCTTTGGCATATATTAGAAAATACAAAGGCAGTTTTTGGAAAAAGTGTCATCAATTGCCCAAAGATGTCGTTTAAAAGCATTTCCAGACCTACCCCAGTCAAAGTGCCCAGGTCATTGCCACCACAGTGCACAATTATGAGGTCAGGCTGTGGTAGATGCATTAAGGATTTTATCATTGGTATCAATTGGTGACTTTTTAATCCTTTCTGTCCAATCCAGTCAATGTCCACATTTGTTAAATCAAGGTTGTAAATACCTCTGTTACTTGCAATTTGTTCACTCTAGTAGACAAAACTATGAACTACAAACCAGACTTTTAGCACCTTGAAGGTAGATGTGCTTCTATTCAGATGAGTTGTGGAAATGGAATGGCAGTTTGAAAGTAGGAATTATGAAAAAAAGTGGTTGAGATTCAGTGCACTTGAAAAACAAGAAAAGATTGGTGCTTTATTTAAATTCACCACTGAAAATTAGGGTGCATGTTTTTTTTAAAGACGTCATTTAATTGGTTGTGAAATAGTCATTGAAAGAAACATTGCACATGATTACCTAGTACATTTAGAGATCAAACACCCGTGCTGGATTCTTTTGCAGCATAGTATGATGAACTTTTGAACTGTGCGCTGGGTAAGGAGGGAGTTACCATGATAACAGGATGAATGACCATTGGGGGGATGGGTGAATATTATGTGAGTGTCAATGTTTTGAAATGTACAACCAATTACAATGTGCAGTTTGGTTTTGTATTTGTGTGGGAAGAATTTTGATTGGTTATGTACAATAATATGGGTCTGAAATGAGAGGTAATTTGTGCCATTATTCTGAGGCTGCAGTGACAGAAGCATTATTCAGAGATTCTGCTTAAAAAAATCTGGTGTGTGTGACTGACACTGTTCTACGTCTTCCAAAGCATTTTTAAAGGTGAGTAATGATTCTTTTAATAAAGATAGACTGCTGTATGTACTATGGGGAAGATTAAGAAGCATATTGTGCTTCTTTATTCCTGCATTGTGTTGTGTGTCATTTTTTTTGGAATGCAGTTAAAAAACTTTAATAGGGCGTATTTGAAATGTATTTTGGAAATGAGTTAGGTTCCTGCCTTGTTTTGTAGAGGTTATTCAAATGGGCTATGCTCTGTTTTAAAAATAATTTACTACGGAAAATGTTTCCTGGTAAAACGTCTGGCTTTTAAAATGCGGTCAAAGATGTAACATCCTGGTCATGTGCCAGATCACACTGTGAATCAAGCTTGATTTTAAATGGATTTGTGTGAATCATTTGCTTATTTAATGTGTTTAAAAATATGGAAGTACATGTTTTCTTAAAATCAATTAGGCTTTAGCATATGTAGTAGTATGGAATGTAAGGTAGCATGTCTGTTAGGTGTCTTACTTCTTAAATAGGGTCAGAGCTGTGCAATCAAGATCCAGGGTGTGCTGTTGAAATAAAAAAGGAATGTTATGTCTTGCTTATATATATGTGGTCTGTTTTTTGCCAGTAGAGACAGTGAAATAGTATGATCAGAGACTCCCATACTGCATGTAGAGACAGACTTGGTAGATTACATGTAACATCCTGGTCATGTGCCTAAGATCACACTGTGGGTCAAGCTTGATTTTAAATGGATCTGGGTGAATAATATGGTTAGTTGATGTTTGTAAAAATATGGAAGTATATGTTTTTTAAAGACATGGTAGATTACATGTAACATCTTGGTTGTGTGCCTAAGATCACACTGATGGGTGAATCAAACTTCACTGAAAGTGTGATCTTAGGCACATGATAATTCAACAAATGACAAGAGGGGCTTTTTGCGCTTATAGTGTTCCTATTAGATGAATAGTCTATCAGGCTTAGTACTGCTCAAAGGTTGAGATACAGTCCCTTGTCAAAAACTGTAGAAATAGGCAAAAAGAATTCTGTCTATATAATGAACTTTAAACAATTCTCTTCCTGAGCAATTACCAAAGCATTATCTTAGAATCAGTTCACAAGAAGCATCCAAATAAAATCAAACAAATCAGAAGAAATGAATCCAGTGTATTTCAAAAACTTCTTCTTTATTTTTCTTCTTCACCTGAGGTCTCGCCAATATCAAAGATTAAAGATACTCATTGCCCTGACGAAGTCCGTTAACTGTATTTAGTTAGGACGAAACACGTGTTGGCAAAGGAAAAGAAACGAAAAAGTACTGAGTGACTGGAAAGAAGAAAAATAAAGAAGAAGTTTTTGAAATACACTGGATTCATTTCTTCTGATTTGTTTGATTTTATTTGGATGCTTCTTGTGAACTGATTCTAAGATAATGCTTTGGTAATTGCTCAGGAAGAGAATTGTTTAAAGTATCTTAGGCACATGAGCAGGATGTTACATGTAATGAGAAATGAATGCTATGCCTTGCTTATATAAGGGGGGCCTGTTTTTTGCCAGTAGAGACAGTGAAATAGTATGAGCAGAGACTCACATACTGCTTGCAGAGACAGACATGGTAGATTACATGTAACATCCTGGTCATGTGCCTAAGATCACACTGTGAGTCAAGCTTGATTTTAAATGTATCTCGGGGAATAATTTGCTTAGTTGATGTTTGTACAAATATGGAAGTACATGTGTTTAAAGACATGGTAGATTACATGTAACATCCTGGTTATGTGCCTAAGATCACACTGATGGGTGAGTGAAGCTTGACTCACAGTGTGATCTTGTGTACATGACCAGGATGTTACATGTAATGAGAAATGAATGTTATGTCTGGCTTATATATAGGTGGCTTGTTGTTTTTTTTTGCCAGTAGTGACAGTGCAATATTATGAGCAGAGACACACATACTGCTTGCAGAGACACAAATTATAGATTATATGTAACATCCTGGTCCTCTGCCTAAGATCACACTTATGGATGAATGAAGCTTGACTCACAGTGTGATCTTATGTACATGACCAGGATGTTACATGTAATGAGAAATGAATGTTATGTCTGGCTTATATATAGGTGGCTTGTTGTTTTTTTTTGCCAGTAGAGACAGTGAAATAATATGAGCAGAGACACACATACTGCTTGCAGAGACAGACATTGGACATCACACTGTGAGTCAAGCTTGATTTTAAATGGATCTAGGTGAAGAATTTTCTTAGTTGATGTGTTTTTTAAAATATGGAAATGTTTTCTTAAATTTATGTTATGGGTCTTACTTCACAAATAGGGTCTGAGCTGTGCAATCAAGATCCAGGGTGTGCTGTTGTAATGACAAAGGAATGTTATGTTTTGCTTATATATAGGAGGCCTGTTGTTTGCCACTAGTGCCAGTGAAATAATATGAGCAGAGACACACATACTGCTTGCAGAGACAGACATGGTACATTACATGTAACATCCTAGTCCTGTGCCTAGGATCACACTGTTGGGTGAATGAAGCTTGACTCACAGTGTGTCTTATGCACATGACCAGGATGTTACATGTAATGAGAAATTAATGTTATGTCTGGCTTATATATATGTGGCCTGTTGTTTGCCACTAGAGACAGTGAAATAATATGAGCAGAGACACACATACTGCTTGTAGAGACATACATGGTAGATTATAAGTAACATCCTGGTCATGTGCCTAAGATCACACTGTGAGTCAAGCTTGATGTTAAATAGATCTGAGTGAATAATATGCTTAGTTGATGTTTGTAAAAATATGGAAGTATATGTTTTTTAAAGATATGGAAGATTACATGTTACATCCTGGTTATGTGCCCAAGAACACACTGATGGATGAATGAAGCTTGACTCACAGTGTGATCTTAAGCACATGACCAGGATGTTACATGTAATGAGAAAAGAATGTTATGTCTGGCTTATATATAGGTGGCCTGTTTTTTGGTAGTAGAGACAGTGAAATAATATGAGCAGAGACACACATACTGCTTGCAGAGACAGACATGGTAGATTATATGAAACATTCTGGTCATGTGTCCAAGATCACACTGTGAGTCAAGCATGATTTTAAATGGATCTGGGTGAATAATATGCTTAGTTGATGTCTTTAAAAATATGGAAGTACATGTTTTTTAAACACATGGTAGATTACATGTAACATCCTGGTTATGTGCCTAAGATCACACTGATGGGTGAATGAAGCTTGACTCACAGTGTGATCTTATGCATATGACCAGGATCTTACATGTAATGAGAAATGAATGTTATGTCTTGTTTATATATATGCAACATATATACACACCCTGGATCTTGATTGCACAGCTTAGAGCCTATTTCAGGAGTAAGAAGCCTAATAGACATGCTGCCTAAGATTCCTTACTAGTACATGCGCATTTAAACATATTAACTAAGCAAATTATTCACCCTGATTCATTTAAAATCCAACTTGACTCACAGTGTGATCTTAGGCACATGAGACACATGTCATGACACACATACAAAGAGATAAATGGCACACATAAAAAGAGAGATTATGCACGTGCAAAGTGACATGAGACACAGACACAGAGTACCTTTTAAGCTAAAAGAGACGAACTGTTCGAAGGCACAGGTGACATTATTGAAAAATGTGAACATGTAATTCCTCATTTCACACAGACACTCAGTGTGATTTTTTACAAAAATATTAAAGCCCGACATTTTATCAGAAAACATTTTACATAGTAAATCGTTTTTGACACAAAGCACAGCACATGTAATATAAATCAGGCTTATGTTGTAAACTGGTGTTTATTTTGTTTACTTATTGTAATTGTAATGTAATATGTTTGTAGTTTTCTTTAATCTGTTATTTCTTTTTCCCCACATATTATAATCATCTATACAAAGATAAAAGAATATGCCATCAAAAGAAAGACGTCAAAAAAAATAAAAAAAAGATTTACGGTCTAAGAAAAGAGAAATCCAAAACAAATTCTTCAGTGAAAAAAAATAATGCTCTTGGTAAGCAAACTAAGAATTTTCTCAGGAAGTTATTGAAATGTCAAAAAGAAAAAGGTGTTGTTTCAAAGAAGAATAAGACACCTCTAATTAGAAAGAAGAAATTGTGTCCCTCCAAAAATGTTAGACCTGTAGAAAGAGATGATATTAACTATAGCAATAGAAGGTGAATTCAATGTATTGAAATTCGTAGACAAATGTTTTATAACAGAATAGTATCGAATTTATTAAAAAATGTAAAGAGGTATCAAAAAAAGACCACTTTTTTCAAGAAAAAAAACATAGTTAGGATTGTGGATGAAGCATTTAAAGTGAAAAATAAATTGTATAGTTTGGTAATGAATACAAGTTCAAAGTTCAAAAGTTTTGAACTTTTGAACTTTGAACTTTGTAATGAATACTATTCGGACACTAGATAAGGTAATTAATGTGTTCAAATCAAAATGTAAGTCGAAAAGAGTAGTTAATCGCACTAATTTTTGTGATGTTTTTTCTGAAGAATGGAAGCATAGTTCAAGTTCTGAGACATTTTTTAATGAGGAAAGTTACTTTCAGGATAATGATTTGGTGCATGCAGTTGACACCAGTGGTTGAGCATATGAGGTGAAGGACTGTTGTCCGGTTGAAAAGGTAAAGATTGTGCCTAGAAATACAAAAGAGGTGTTCGCTGGTGAAGGTTTAGGGAGTTGTCCCAAGACTCCAGTGTATACTTGGAATTGTAGTAGTATTTGTAGTGTGCGACAGGATTCAATTGATTTGTTTCGTAGTTTCTTTTGGATATATACTAAGAAAAGTCTACAACAAAAAATGAAAATTTTGCAAGAGTTAGATCCTTGTAGAGTGGAAAGGGGCGACCACTCGGTCCCCCCGAACGTATGGCAGAGTACCTCGATCCCCCCGGGAAGCCATTTTGGGGCGGGAGGCGCGTCTCGGCTGGTATGCCCGAAGCGGCGTAGCCGGGGCGCGCTTTTTCCCGCCCTAGAGTGGGCTGGCCTAGACACTGACGCAGCCAGCCACGCCCTCGGGGCAGGCAGGGGCGGGTTTTCGCCCGCCCTGAAGACGGATAAAAGGGACGCAAGACCAGAAGACGTCCTCTTGTTCTTGTGCTCTGAAGCTGCACCTCCTCGCTACACGTGAGCTCGGGACAGAACCAAGAGCCAATTTTGAGCGTTTTGATCTTTTTCTTTGTCTTCTAGATACTTCGTCGGAGAGATGCCCAAGAAAGGCGCAAAGAGAATGACGACCGACCAGATGGTGCGGGCCCTGTTTAAAGAGATGTCCGACATAAAGAAACGGTTGGCGGAGCGAGACGGGGAGGAGGGTTCGGGCCCTGCGCCGGCTGGAGGGAGACCTAAGAGGCCGAAAAGGGTTCCAGCCGGTGGAGACGTCCCGGTTCCCTCTGCCCCGCTCGAGGCGCCGACCCCAGTACCGATGGAGGGGGCTCCAATCCCCGTGGTCGTCACTCCGACATCCAATGAAGATATGCCCCCCGAGCTGGCAGCACAGCTAGCAGCATGGTTGGGGGATAGTAGTGGGGGCGCCACGGCTGCCGAGGCACAGGCGCTGATAAAAGGGCTGCGTGAGAAGAGAGATGCAGCTAGAGTGACCGCGCCGTTGGCGGGGATAGACAAGCCGCAAGCGGCGGAAGCAGCGTCCGGTTCAGGTAAGCGGCCATTGCCGATTGCAAGGGACGAGTCAGCACCCTCTCGTAGAGAGAGATTGGGACAACATGTGCCTTTAGCAATAAAGGAGAAGATCTGGGCGGGGGAGTATGTGAATATTTTCTCCTTGCTTGTTGATCATTATAATGGTGGAGCATGTTAAGAGTCAGAAGGACCTAATGCATCCGAGTGTTTGGCGCGCAAAAATGGCCGCCTTTAAGGTAAATGAGAATATTGGCAACTGGGGCAATGCGTGGGGTATTTTTACATCGATTTTGGGGGAACGTAGGCCCGAGTTGCTTCCTGAGTTTCCCATTTATCAGTCACGAATTATGAGTTACTCGACAGCGTATCAGGGTAACCACTGGTTCTGTTATGACAACTTGTTTAGGAAAGAAAAGGAACATAACAAAGGTTTAACGTGGGATTGTTACGATTCTGTGACATGGGACAAAATGAAAGAGTCAGGAATGTTGAAAATGCCGTTAGTAGGGAGCAATGTTGTTGATTACTCCCGCCAAAATGTGGGGACGCCCTTTCGGTCAGGTACGAGCACTGACGATTACTCGAGACCGGCCGGCAACACGGGGAAAAGGGGTTTCTGCTTCAATTTCAACAAGGGAAAATGTACCAGGCCTCCGGGATCGTGTAAATTCAAACACGAATGCAGCAATTGCGGGTCGTCCCATCCTGAGTCCTTGTGTAGAGCCAAAACAAGTGAGAATGGGGGTAAGGGAGGCGCCAAACAAGCCTAATATAGGCCGAGGGGCGCCTTTACCGACCCCGATTGATACTTTGGCGATGACTCCTTGGCTCAGCGAGTACCTGGATCGTGTCTCTGCTGGGGTGCTGCGGAACAGTTTTTTATATGGTTTCCGCATCCCGGTGGGGGACTTTCAGGGTACCGGGACGTGCAGAAATCAACTTTCCGTCTTGCATCATACATCTGTAGTACAAGATAAGATCCAGAAAGAGGTTAGCAAGGGAAGGGTCGCCGGGCCGTTTATTGTACCCCCGGTACCGTATTTTGTCTGTTCTCCGTTAGGGGTGGTCCCCAAGAAGGACCCAGGTGAGTTTCGACTAATCCATAATCTGTCAGCCCCTCGGGGTATTTCGGTAAACGATGCAATTGATCCAGAAGTATGTTCGGTGCGGTACGCATCATTTGATGAGGCAGTAGCCATTTTGAATCGCCTGGGGCCCGGGACGTTGATGGCAAAATCAGATATCGAGTCAGCGTTCCGGTTGCTCCCGGTACACCCAGATGACCAGCGTCTTCTGGGATTCATGTTTCAGGGATCATATTATATGGATAGATGTATGCCAATGGGATGCTCTATATCATGTGCATATTTTGAAAAGTTCAGCACTTTTTTGCAATGGGTGTTCATAAACAAAACGGGTTTCCGAAATGTGATGCATTACCTTGATGACTTTCTGTTCCTTGGACCCGCCGGAAATCCCGAATGTGCCCAGGCCTTGGCTGAATTCTGTGTGTTGATGGGTCAATTTGGCGTGCCATTGGCACCAGGTAAAACTGTGGGTCCCACGACTTGCCTCGAGTTTTTGGGGATCGAGTTGGACTCTAGTGAGGGCTGTTTCCGTCTACCAGCTAGCAAGGTGTCGAAATTCAGGGCAGCCCTGCAAGTATGTTTAAATGCAGCTAAGGTTACACTGCATCAGTTGCAACAATTGGTGGGGAAGTTGAACTTTGCCTTGAGGGTGATCCCAATGGCCCGCCCTTTTTCCCGTTCAATTGCCCAAGCGATGGTCGGCCTGAAGGAGGGTCATCATCGCACGAGGTTATCGGCTGAGGTCCGCCAGGACATGCGTATTTGGTTAGCATTTTTGGCGGACTTCAATGGCCGAGTCGTCTGGAACAAGCCAGCCGTGTCCTCTGACGAGCTTGGTCTATGGACAGATTCAGCAGGAAGCATAGGCTTTGGCGCCATCTTCGGCACAAAATGGTCGGCACAAAGGTGGCCCCCATGGTGGCATGAGGAGGGGCTGACGAGTAATATTGCTTTCCTTGAACTGTTTCCCATTCTGGTGGCCCTGAGAACCTGGCCCGAAGGGTTCAAAGATCATTCTGTCGTGTTTTGGTCTGACAATATGACCGTTGTAGAATGCATCAATAGTCAGGCAGCCCGTTGTAAACTAATTTTGAGGCTGCTCAAAGAAATTGTCTTGCTGTGTATGCAACTGAACGTGATATTCAGGGCAAAGCATGTCCCAGGGGTGATGAATCAGGCTGCTGATGCACTATCTCGTTTTCACATGCAGGCTTTCTCGGGTTTCCTTCCCTCAGCGGACCCAGAGCCGGCACCCTTCCCCGAAGCTCTCTGGTCTCTCGGTGCCCCGAACTTCGTCACCTCGTGGGAGAGAGTCTAGCACCCAGGACGAGGAAGGCATATGAAGGGGCGTTTCGGGCCTATTTAGCCTTTTTGGGGACTGAGAGAGGGGGACTTTGGGGTCAGGAGGAGTGGGTAGTACATTTTCTGATGTCCTTACGTAGGGCTGGGAAGTCGGTGGCTACGGCCCAAAGGCATCGTGCCGCCATTTCCTTTGTTGCCAGGGCCCATAACATCCAGGACCCGACAGCATCTTTTGTAGTACAAAGGGCGCTGCGTGGGTGGCAACGCCTGGAGGGTCGCAGAGTAGATGAGAGACGACCGATAGGTCTGGATAGGTTGTCCCAGTTGCTGGCCGCACTCCCTACCACATGCTCGTCTCCTTTCGAGACGTGTTTGTTCCGGGCTGCATTTACGCTGGCATTTCACGGGGCAATGAGGATAAGTGAGCTGGTTGCAAGGAACAAACAGGATGTGGTGGGGGGTTTGTGCCGGGAACACGTTCAGATAAGGGGTGAAACGATGATTGTCTCCTTTGCCAGGTCCAAGACCGACCAAGATGGGATGGGAGACTGCACGATCATTCGCAGGATCCCCGGGTCCTCCATGTGTCCGGTACAGTGTTTAGAGGATTATCTAGCACGAAGGGTGGCATCATGGGGGGGGACATTGTTGAGACACGCAGACGCCACCCCACTGACGAGGTTTCAGTTTCAGCGGGTGCTTGCGATGTCCATTGCCGCAGCGGGCTTGGACCCGGGCGAATTCGGGACCCATTCCTTTCGAATAGGGGCTGCCACTGAAGCTACAGCCAGGGGTCTGAATGTTGAGCAAGTAAAACGGGTGGGGCGTTGGTCCTCCAATTGTTATAAGAGATATGTGCGATTGCACATGTTGTGAAGCTGTAATAATGTACTCACGCTTCTTGTCTTTTGTTTGGTTTTCAGTTGCGCAAGCCTACGAGGCAGGGCGGACTATGCAGTCGACCCAACACCAGGCCAGCGGTCAGACATCACCGGCTGTGAAAAAGGAGGTGTGGGTCGTGGGCCACTCATACGTGAGGCGTGCCGCAGACGTATTCGAAGCAGGTGACATGATTCACGTACCTGGGGAATACGGGTACAGAGTGTCCTTCTACGGAAGAGGCGGTCTCTGTATTGACCAGTTTCAAGCATTCTTTGAGGGTTTGTTAGGGCGGACGAGGTCACCGCCGTCTATAGTCATAGTACATTTAGGGGGCAATGATTTGGTCACCACCGGTCGACGACTTCTCCTAGAGGCAATGCTTTCCACTGTAAGTTGGTTAGCGAGGAGAGTTCCGGGGTGCATAATTGCGTGGTCTCATATGATCCCACGAAAAGTGTGGCGGGGGGCTATTTCGATTCCTGCTTTGAATCATTCTGTTAGAAAACTTAATAACAAAGTGAGTAGGTTGTTCCGTTCCAAGACATTGCATTCTATCTCGCATAGTTGTATTAACGATGACAGTATGTATTTGGGGGATGGTGTGCATTTGTCGCGGGTGGGGAATGAGTTACTCATAGGAGACTTCTTAGCTTGGTTAAAAACTTTAAAACATGACCTTTAGGTAGGAATTTTTGTGGGGGGTCCGGATAGCCGGTCAACTATCCGGACCTGTGGCGGTAAGGTCATGATCGGTGAGCACTAATTAGTAGATCCCTATGAGTGGGCGTCACCCAACACGGATGGGAGCGCTCGGGTGAGGTGGCCATTGGCCCCTCAATGGGGAGGCGGTCCCTTCTAAGGATGGGTCGCCGGAAGTAAAGGAAAGGCGGTCAAGGCCCCTTCCTGTGTAGGAGGGGTTACAGCCCCCTCCTGTGGTATTTCCCGGGGCCAGTGACATCTGCGACGGCAGATGCGGTAAGTTGTGTGGGGTTGGGGGGAGGTCTACGATACCTTCTAGATACCTCACACGAGTATTCGAACGACCTTTAACTGGCGTCGAGTTCTTTAGTGCCCCCGTCAAGTCAAGGGAAATTGATAGTAGTTGCACTTGAGGTAAGCCTCCGTGCGGTCGCCCCTCCCGAGTGGGAGGGGTAAGTCTGGTTAGGGATCTTGACACCGGTTATGACCTTGCCGTTGGCCCTTAAACGTTAGGATGTACAATTTCAATAGTTCTGGAAAATGTTTTGTAGGATGCTAGTTCGGCTAGGAGACCTCTGTATTAGAGAATATGTTAAGGTTAGCCAAACATCGCAATGTGGTAATGAAATTGTACATAACATGAAACGTTTAATGTTTTAATTTTGTTTAATAAATACGGCCGGGGGGGTCACTCCCTCCCACTTCCAAAAACTTCAAGAACTGTTTCCGGTTTCCCTCCTTTCGGGGATTGTGTTGAGAGGGGGTGGCGGGTATCTCAGCCATATGGAAAGGGGCGACCACTCGGTCCCCCCGAACGTATGGCAGAGTACCTCGATCCCCCCGGGAAGCCATTTTGGGGCGGGAGGCGCGTCTCGGCTGGTATGCCCGAAGCGGCGTAGCCGGGGCGCGCTTTTTCCCGCCCTAGAGTGGGCTGGCCTAGACACTGACGCAGCCAGCCACGCCCTCGGGGCAGGCAGGGGCGGGTTTTCGCCCGCCCTGAAGACGGATAAAAGGGACGCAAGACCAGAAGACGTCCTCTTGTTCTTGTGCTCTGAAGCTGCACCTCCTCGCTACACGTGAGCTCGGGACAGAACCAAGAGCCAATTTTGACCCACCCACCAGCCCCTGAGGACAGCCAGTTGTTTTGTAATAAAGATAATTTAAACTTATGTTTCTGTTTCGTTTACAGGTTTGTGATGGTATCATGTTGATGTTAATTATAATAAAGAATGGTGTATGTTGTAGGTTTTGCGATTAAAATGATTCGATTTAGTGTTGAATTTTTCGGTCGTAGTGACCAATGTTTTCATAGGTTTGATTAGCATTGTCGTATTTATTTTGGTAGGCGGTAAGGTCATGATCGGTGAGCACTAATTAGTAGATCCCTATGAGTGGGCGTCACCCAACACGGATGGGAGCGCTCGGGTGAGGTGGCCATTGGCCCCTCAATGGGGAGGCGGTCCCTTCTAAGGATGGGTCGCCGGAAGTAAAGGAAAGGCGGTCAAGGCCCCTTCCTGTGTAGGAGGGGTTACAGCCCCCTCCTGTGGTATTTCCCGGGGCCAGTGACATCTGCGACGGCAGATGCGGTAAGTTGTGTGGGGTTGGGGGGAGGTCTACGATACCTTCTAGATACCTCACACGAGTATTCGAACGACCTTTAACTGGCGTCGAGTTCTTTAGTGCCCCCGTCAAGTCAAGGGAAATTGATTGTAGTTGCACTTGAGGTAAGCCTCCGTGCGGTCGCCCCTCCCGAGTGGGAGGGGTAAGTCTGGTTAGGGATCTTGACACCGGTTATGACCTTGCCGTTGGCCCTTAAACGTTAGGATGTACAATTTCAATAGTTCTGGAAAATGTTTTGTAGGATGCTAGTTCGGCTAGGAGACCTCTGTATTAGAGAATATGTTAAGGTTAGCCAAACATCGCAATGTGGTAATGAAATTGTACATAACATGAAACGTTTAATGTTTTAATTTTGTTTAATAAATACGGCCGGGGGGGTCACTCCCTCCCACTTCCAAAAACTTCAAGAACTGTTTCCGGTTTCCCTCCTTTCGGGGATTGTGTTGAGAGGGGGTGGCGGGTATCTCAGCCATATGAGAAAAAGAACATGTTTCCAAGGGCATTCACTGGCTTGTCTTTCAAGAAAAGTATGTCAGAGTGTTTTTCACCATTTTAGGATGTTAGCAGTGCATCATATTAAAGTGAGGAAATTAGTGAGAAGGTTGTTTTCTGCAAAAAGTCCAGTACTTAAAATAAAACAGTTAAACAGTGCTCTTTTGCATGGAGCCTGAAAACATGGCTGTTCGTTAAAGTTTAATTTTCTTGAGTCCATCTAACAATTCAGGCGGTTGTTTTGTATGACATGACAGCTATTGTATTGTTGTTTCCATCTGACTACTTCCTGTTGGGCGCCAGGATACCCGTAGGGTGACAGTTGCGCGTTATAAATAATTAATACAATAGAGAAATTGATACAGTAATAGAAGGTAATGTAGAAGAGAATGTAGAGATTTCAAGTGAAATTACAAAGTTTTAGGTCAATTCAAGTGAAAGGCCTAATTTTACTTGTGTGTGTTGTCGACGAACTCATTATAAGCATCAGACTAGATTAGTTGATTTATATGTAAAAAGCGGAAAGGTAAATAATAATGAGTGGAAGGATTTTGCAACTTATTTGTTGGTAGAAAATTGTTTTGATTTGTGTTCTCATCAACGTATTTGTAATTATTGTTATAATAAATTAAATGAAAACAGAATGCCTGCTAGATCTGTTCATAATAATCTGGAGTTAGTAGACATTCTTTCTGAATTGCCTGCTAATCGAGATTTTGCCTTCCCGACACCGGGTGCTTCCTTGCTGCTCTTCAACCCACGCCTTCGAGGCTCTGCCACCACCGGATTGCCTGAACTTGAGAGGTGACCGACGAGGGAACAGCACAGGATCAGGGACTGCGAGGAGCAGCGGGCGCTGCGGTAACAAACTCGTCTCAGCTGGACCTCTTCCCGCCCCCTCCCACCGGACTTTAAGAGTGGAGGGCTGACCTTACTTTGTGTGCCTGCTAATCGAGACTTTGCCTTCCCGACACCGGGTGCTTCCTTGCTGCTCTTCAACCAACGCCTCACGGCCCCCGCTCCGCTGGCGCCGTTCGAGGCTCTGCCACCACCGGATTGCCTGAACTTGAGAGGTGACCGACGAGGGAACAGCACAGGATCAGGGACTGCGAGGACCAGCGGGCGCTGCGGTAACAAACTCGCCTCAGCTGGACCTCTTCCCGCCCCCTCCCACCGGACTTTAAGAGTGGAGGGCTGACCTTACTTTGTGTGCCTGCTAATCAAGACTTTGCCTTCCCGACACCGGGTGCTTCCTTGCTGCTCTTCAACCCACGCCTCACGGGCCCCCGCTCCGAGTGTATTGCGCAATTACAGACAGTGGGAATCAAGGGAAAACAAGGTGCAAAAAAGCGATGGCAGCAGAATGGGAAAAAGAGCGCGAGGAGGCAGCCATTGATATCTTTAAGGATAAAGATTTAACACCTCCTGAACAGACATTCATTAATAGTGCAAGCAATCCACGGAGAGAACAGATCTTAAAAAAACTACTGAATGAACTAGAAAAACTAAGGAACAGTGAAGTGGCCAAATGATGGGAGTGTACATCATTAAAAAGATAGCTGGAAGTGGGCAGAGTACTGAGAGTTCTGAGAGTACTAGTAGCCCTGACATACGAAAACCCGGACCCGGCCATGCTCCAGGACTAGGCGGATAATAGTGCTGAATCATCAAAGAACATGTTGCGCATCCTGGTGAAATATGCGACCTCTGACAGAGAAAAATTGCTGGCAAAAATAGACTTTCTCATGGCTGAACTGAGCAAACTGCCTAATCAAGAAGAGTTAAAGAAAGGACTCACAGAGATCACGACAAGAGTGCAAAAACTAGAGAACACCATAAAAATGAGAAAGGCGGAAAAATTCCAAAGAGACCGGAGTGATTACCAGCAAGGCAGGATCTATACTTTTGCAAGAAAATTTGAGAATATCCGTCGCCAACAACTCTCTGCAGCAAATGTGACACAAGCATATCCCAATGCACTAAGTGAATCAGAAATAAGCTCAGGAGCTGAGTCCGACCCGGATACGAGTAAATCAACCACGAGCCAAGAAAAACAGTTACCAACCCTTGCGGTAGAACATGCTTTTTTACGCATGGAACGGCTACAAAGCCTGAGATCAAACACACAAAGACAGGACCGGAAAACAAACAGACAAAAGCCTCCAAGAGCAGAAGGAGGAAGAACAGAAGGTGGGGAAAACATGGCCCAAAAACCCAAACCCACATACAGCACAACAGGAGGAGATAAACCCCACACCCACAGCAAAAAACACAGTTATAAATCTATCAAATATGGATTTGACAGCTGAAGAACTAAAAACTTTGGAATTAGGACTCTCATTTTGTATGGAGACTAATTTTAATTACACAGACACCAGGATAGACCTATATCAGTTTACTCGGAAACTGAAACTCAACAAGTACTTTGTAAAACAAAAAGACAAAACACTAGATCAGCTTGAAAAACAGACTAACCAAAGAACACCTAGTGCATTGAATGTAGATGACTGTGATTGCCTGAGAGATATGACAGAGGTAGAGCTGGACCTGGAGGAAGGAGTGTTGAGCAACACGCAAGCAGCTGCCTATGCTAATTTGTCAATCTGTGCATCAGAACCCTCCCCTTTCAGACCAAAATCGATTTTCCACCCACCCATGCCTAAAGACAATATAGATGTGTTTGCAGAAAGGGTGATCAAAGATCTCATAAACCTGGCTTTGGAAAGCAGTACAAATTTCAATAAGAAATCTAATGACCACAGAGTGAAATATGAAAAAGTGATGGATAAAATAAAACAACGCCAAGACATTGTGATCCGCAGTGCCGATAAAGGAGGGAACATAGTCTTATGGCCACTAGAGATGTACAACCAAGAAGCTCTGCATCAACTCCAGGATAGACAATGCTAATTAAGAATCAACAGCTCTAACCTTGCCAACATCAAAGAGAGATACTACACAAGCCTGTACAACTGGAGGACTAAAGGCCTCCTAACCAAACCAAAATTTACTTTCCTGAAAAATGATCATCCAATAACCCCTCAACTCTATCTACTACCAAAGGTCCACAAAAACATTGACTGTCCCCCTGGCAGACCTATCATCTCGGCCATAGGAAGTCTCCTTGAGAATACTAGTAAATACATAGATTTCTTTTTACAACCTTTTGTACAGGCGCTACCAGCTTTTCTCTCTCTCTGGAGATTTTCTGTCTAAAATTGATGACTTTGCATGGCAACCTGATTTTGTATTTGTAACATTGGACGTCCAAAGTCTGTACACCAGTATCAGACATTCAGATGTTTTAAATGCAATGAAATATTTTTTGGGTATTCGCAACATCACATTACACCAACATACCATGATGCTGGTCCAAATGGCGGAATGGTGTCTGGCCAACAACACTTTCACATACAAAAAACTCCTGTACCAACAGACCCAAGGCACGGCCATGGGTACTTGCTTCGCCCCCAGCTATGCAAATTTGCATATGGGCTGGTAGGAGGAGCAAGTACTCATGACCCAACACACCCACACATACCTCAACCACATTGTCCTGTATAAGAGGTACATAGACAACATATTTATGGTGTGGAAGGGGACAGAGGAAAGTGTGTCTGACTTTGTTAAAACCATAAATGAAAACAGTCTGAATCGCCTGGACATCGTCCTGAACGGCCGCTCCCCTCGCTTCCTGTTCCCAGCCCAGTGCAGCGCCCACAGCCCACAGCTGAATCTCGTTTTGCCTGTGACTCGCCTGCAGAGTCTGGTATCGTTGCTCTGACTTGACCATATCGATCTGTGCATTAATTTGAGGCAGCGCTTTTTTAACTTGTATGTGCATTTATTTTAGGCAGCGCTTTTTAACCTGTAAGTGCATTAATTTTAGACAGCTTGTTTTAAATTGTAAGCGCTCTCACCGGGATTCTCTGAGTGAGCACGCTGGTAGTTCTGTGCATTCGACATTACCAGGCTTCGCATTGCACCCTCCCGGTTTCACTTTCTAGCCACCCCACCATCTTGTTGTTATGCTTTTCCCCTGGCCCGCCTCCACGTCCCCGCCTCCCAGCTGACCCTCCCACCCACGGATAGAGGGCTCACCACCTCCCAGGACTGATTGTGACCGCCTGGACATCGTCCTGAACGGCCGCTCCCCTCGCTTCCTGTTCCCAGCCCAGTGCAGCGCCCACAGCCCACAGCTGAATCTCGTTTTGCCTGTGACTCGCCTGCAGAGTCTGGTATCGTTGCTCCGACTTGACCATATCGATCTGTGCATTAATTTGAGGCAGCGCTTTTTTAACTTGTATGTGCATTTATTTTAGGCAGCGCTTTTTAACCTGTAAGTGCATTAATTTTAGACAGCTTGTTTTAAATTGTAAGCGCTCTCACCGGGATTCTCTGAGTGAGCACGCTGGTAGTTCTGTGCATTCGACATTACCAGGCTTCGCATTGCGCCCTCCCGGTTTCACTTTCTAGCCACCCCACCATCTTGTTGTTGTGCTTTTCCCCTGGCCCGCCTCCCATCCCCGCCTCCCAGCTGACCCTCCCACACTCTGCCCCCTCCACCACCTATGTTAGCCAGATGGTTTCACGCGCAGCGTCCACGCGCTACGGCCGCGCTGAAGGTGCGCCAAAGGTAAGCCCGTCTACTCCCGTCCGCTCCTGGACCGCGCCCAGCGCCACACCCCTTGGTCCTCGTAATGTCCACCCCTCCCGCATTACTTACGATGCCACCACCCTCCTAGCCCTTAACGCCGGCCGTTCCCCCAACTGCGTCCAAGCCGCCCCTGGACACACCCATGGACCCTTTTCCTGCAACTCCTGCAAGTTCGACGGCACCAAGAACAACTCCTCATCTACGCACTCGCAACAGATATCCGACCCCAACCACCTACAATGCATCCTGCTCAACACCCGCTCGGTACACAGGCACGCCATTGACCTCTGGAATCTACTAATCACCATCTCTCCGGACGTCGCCTTCCTAACAGAAACATGGATGAACGCCACATCAGCCCCTGACATCACCATTGCCATCCCGGAAGGCTATAAGATCATTCGCAAGGACCGTACCGGACACACAGGAGGAGGCATCGCTATCGTCCATAAGAAATGCATCCGCATCTCAACCAGCTCAGACGTCAATCTCGCTAACTCTGAACACCTTCACTTCCAGATCCACACCGACCCCAAAACCACACTCAGAGGCCCCCTCATTTACAGGCCACCAGGACCCCGCTCACAATTTAGTGAAGACATCACGGACTTCATCACTCCACACGCGCTCCCCTCCGAGGATTACATCCTTTTGGGAGACCTCAACTTTCAGCTTGAAAAGAACAATGACCGCAACACAACCACCCTTTTGGACAACCTCACCAACCTCGGACTTAAACAACTTGTCACTTCCCCCACCCACATCGCAGGTCACACACTCAACCCTATCTTCACCTCCAGCAAACATGTCTCCTTCAGCCACACCACAGCTCTCCTCTGGACTGACCACAGCTGCGTTCACTTTACCTACAACAAGCCCACATCCAACAACCACCCCCAACCCACTCTGCAAAGAAACTGGAACAAAATCACCATCGACCAGATCTCCTCATCGCTTCTTCAAAACCCCCCAGCCCATTCCTCAAACCCAGACCAAGCAGCCACCAACCTCACCCAATGGTTATCCAACAGCGCCAACATCCTAGCACCACTGACAAAACGACAAATCAAACTAAGCAGCAAGAAGGCCTCCTGGTTCAACGAGGATCTTAAGAAATCCAAGAAACTCTGTCGCTCCCTTGAGAAGGCCTGGAAAAAAGACCCAACCACCAGCACCAAGGACGCCTTCAAAAACGCCACCCGCACACACCACCAACTGATCCGGACTGCCAAGAAAGCCGCTTTCAAGGACCGACTAGATAACAACGCCCACAACAGCAAGGAATTATTCAACATCGTCAAGGAATTTACCAACCCCTCAGCCAACTCCAACGACATCACCCCCTCTCAAGCCCTCTGCGACTCCCTAGCCTCATTCTTCCACAACAAAATCGCAGACATCCACAACAGCTTCGACAACCGACCCAAAGACCAACCCACCCAACCCCTTGTAGTACCCCCACCCCCCCTGAATATCCTCAATGACTGGAAGCCAATCTCCACTGAGGACACAATCCGTCTGATGAACTCTATCCACTCAGGATCATCCACAGACCCATGCCCTCACCACATCTTCAACAAAGCAGACTCCATCATTGCACCACACCTTCGAGACGTCATCAACTGCTCCCTCAACTCTGCAACCTTCCCGGAAAGCTGGAAACACGCCGAACTAAGCGCCCTTCTGAAAAAACCCACAGCGGACCCCACCGAACTCAAAAACTACCGCCCTATCTCACTCCTTCCATTCCCGGCCAAAGTCATCGAGAAAGCGGTCAACAACCAGCTCGCCGCATTCCTCGAAACCAACAAATCCCTCGACTCCTCACAATCCGGCTTCCGAGCCAAGCACAGCACTGAAACCGCCCTCATCGCAGCAACAGACGACATTCGAACTCTACTGGACAATGGAGACACAGTCGCCCTCATCCTCCTCGACCTCTCCGCAGCCTTTGACACGGTCTGTCATAGCACCCTTTTACAACTTCTCAGAAACGTCGGAATCCAAGGTAAAGCACTGGAATGGATCACCTCGTTCCTCACCGGAAGAACTCAGAGAGTCCGCCTTCCACCATTCAAGTCCGAGGCCACTGGAGTCATCTGCGGCGTGCCACAAGGATCGTCACACAGCCCCACCCTCTTCAACGAATACATGAGCCCCCTCGCGGTCATCGCACGCCAACACAACCTCAACATCATCTCCTACGCCGTCAACACTCAACTGATCCTATCACTCACCAGAGACCCTAACACTGCCAAAACCAACCTGCATGAAGGAATGAAAGAAGTAGCCGAATGGATGAAGCACAGCCGTTTGAAACTGAACTCAGACAAAACAGAAGTCCTCATCCTAGGCACCTCCCCCTCCGCCTGGGATGACTCTTGGTGGCCAGAGGCCCATGGAAAAGCACCCATCCCGACGGACCACGCACGGAACCTGGGCGGCATCCTGGATTCCTCACTCTCGATGAACAGACAAGTCAACGCCGTTTCTTCATCTTGCTTCAACATTCTTCGCATGCTCAAAAAAACATTTCGCTGGATCCCCACCGAAACTAGAAAAACAGTCACCCACGCTCTGGTCACAAGCCGACTGGACTACGGAAACACCCTCTACGCTGGTACCACCGCAAAACTCCAGAAAAAACTCCAACGCATCCAGAATGCTTCAGCCAGGCTCATATTAAACATCCCGCGCAAAGAACACATCTCCGGTCACCTGAAAAGCCTCCACTGGCTCCCCGTCAATAAGAGGATTACTTTCCGGCTCCTAACCCACACACACAATGCACTCTACGAAATCGGACCCGAATGCCTTCTACACCCCCCCCCCGCCAACTACGATCCTCCAACCAGGCCCTGGCCACTGTACCTCGCATCAACAAAACCACCATGGGAGGTAGATCCTTCTCCTACCTGGCAGCTAAAACCTGGAACTCACTTCCCACTCACCTTCGCCTTACTCAGAACCACCTAGCATTCAGAAAGCAACTTAAAACGTGGATATTTGACAAGTAAATCCCCACCCTTCCTTCAAGCGCCTTGAGACCCTCTGGGTATGTAGCGCGCTATATAAATTTATTGACTTGACTTGACTTGACTTAAGTTCACATGCACTGCAAACACCACCAAAATCACATTCCTAGACCTAGAGGTTTTTCAGAGAGATGTAAGGATAGAATCCAGAACATATAGAAAGGAGACAGCGGGTAATACAATATTACATGCAACGAGTTTCCACCCTGTCAAACTGAAGGAGAGCATTCCATATGCAGAATGCCTACGCATGAAAAGAAATTGTAGTCTAGAAATTGACCTATGTGAAAACATAGAGAGCCTCTTTTCTAGCCTGAGAGAGAGAGGATACAAAGAGCATACACTTGACCTAGCCAAGAAAAAGAGTGAAAAACTTACCCGAATAGATCTGTTAAAAGGGAAACCAAAGACAGTTCCCAGCCTTAGTGACAGTAAACCTTTCACCCCCAGAATGATCACAGGTTACAGCAAACACCATAAAGACCTCCGTAGAATCATGTATAAACATTGGCCACTCATCAAAATGGACCCTACCATAGGACAGAATTGTGCTAAATTACCTCAGTTAACCTTCCGCAGAGCAATATCAATGTGACAGGAACTTGTTAACTATGCGCCCATTGTAAACAAAATTATGAACAAAAACATGCCTTGGTTACAGGCACAGAAAGGCTTTTTTAAGTGCCCAAAGTGTAAGGCCTGTTTACATGGAGTTAACACCAAAACAGTAGAATTCCCATTCAGGAAAATACCTTACACAATCAGAGGACACTATACCAGCAAGACTGACCACGCAGTGTATGTGCTCAGCTGTACCTGTAAGAAACTATATGGGGGGAGCACGATCAACCCAGTCCATGTCAGGATCCTGCATCACTTGTGCGCCATCAACAATGATGACCCTGCTCACCCTTTTGCCAGAAATATCAATGCACAGCATAATGGCAATAAGGATGACCTCACATATTTTGTAATAGACAATGTGGCACCTAATCCAAGAGGTGGAAACAGACTACAAGCACTGAGACGTTTAGAGTCCAAATACATTATTCAGGTAAATTCTAAGATATCAAATGCCCACAACTCTGACGAAGCACTTAGCATTCATCTGTAACTGCACTATGTTGTAATTAATATGTCCAAAGTCACCCCACGCTCCCAGATATCTAACCAATTTAGTTGCATAACATCTAGCTTCACCATCTTTTGCACATTTTTTAACCCACATGTATAAGCCTATTTTTTTTAATAAATATTTTTAGTCACTTTAATCACCAAACGACATTAGGACCCAACTCTGACACTTCGTGAAATGGGGGCTGAGAAAAAAGGGGGTCCCAAAACGTGTTTTTCCCATGCAATTTTCCATAGGACGATCTGACACGGCTACAGCTCGAACCCCTGAACGGATTTACGGCAAACTTTGCAAAATTGTAGGGACTGGTACGCAGATGTGCCTATGCTATACTTGGTGAAATTTGCTCCAGTGTTTTTTTTCGAAAATTAACTTCAAAAACACATATATATCTATTGGCTGTCGGATGTCTGTCAACATTCTAAACCGAGACACAAGATGGCGAGAGTTCGCCATCTTGTGTCTCGGTAAAATCGAGACACCTGAGGTGAAATTAAAAAGGGGGAAATGATTAAAAGGGGTTAGGGTAGACACCCCCTGACCCCCTTGGTTTTCTGAGGGGGGTCTAGAAGGACCCCGAAGGGCAAAAAAAGATTTTTTTTTTAAATTGCGGGGTAAGTGCTAGGTGCGTTCCCATGTACGCTCACCGGTACGCGCACCCTGAGCGCACCACAGGGTAAAACAGTGAAAGAAAATAGTTTTTAATAAGAATTTGGATTGCTTAGAGGTAGGGTAGCTCGATAAAGAGCTATTGTGTTATGTGGGTAATTTAAGTACCTACAAGTAGGTACCGATGCAGAGTCTAAAATTCAAGAGAAAGGCTCTGTTCTCCTCATCTGAGAAATGTATACCGTCTCTTCTGTAGATATGTTGCATGTTTTAATGCAAGTTATTGTGTTATATGGAACTCATACCATAGTCTTTCAGGAAAGCAGAAGGAGATCCTTTGGGACCCCCTGAGAAGGTCTAGGGGGTAAGGGGCAGTCTACCCTGCTCCCTTTTCATGTTTGAACTATTATATTTCACTCTCTTCTGTAACTACACAAAATGGCATTGATAGGGTGTATCAGAGACAGACAGTGAGAGAAAGGAGCCAGGAGAAGTGTGGCTCAATGGTTAGAATGGCAGACCCTGATGCAGAGGTCCAGCCCGGGACCAGTGTTCAATTCCCGGCCTTGGCGGGTCTTGGGCTCAAAAATTCCACGGACCTAATAATTCTCGCCTCGTGCCTATTCCAATCATGGAGTCCCACTCTGCAACTCTGGGCAAAAGCTTGCTTAATATCCACAACGGCCCCCACAACGCTAAGGATGCCTGGCCTCCACCTTGGGGGTGCCCAGGAGTGGACGCCTCACAGGGAAAGCCAGGATGGGTTGCACTGTGTTATTCGTACAAGCGGCTTGAGACCCTTGCGGGTGAGTAGTGCGCTATACAAGTATCAATTTACATTTTTTTACATTTACAGGAGATGAAGAAGAGATGTCAAATATGCATTGGTAAAAATACAGTGTGAGAAGGGAAGTAAATATGAGTAAAGTTACTATGTAACATAAAAATGTTGCACTCTATTCTATAAGTATCACATTATACTACAATCACTTGGCTTCTACCTCATAAATTAGAAATAAAAATGAATAATATGTCAACTAATTTTTAATTTGTAATTAATAATTTATTGTTCAGAATTTTCAAAATGTAATAGAACTTGTAGCATATCCTCATCTGGAATTTCTTCTACAATCATATAATTAATCTCCTCATGAAACGTGTTCATTGATGTTTCTTGGAATTCTATTATTTCCAAACATTCAATTAATTCTTCATCTAGAGATTCATCCAAAATATCATTGATGTTATCTTCTCCTTGTGTTAAAATGGTGCTTTCAATATCCATGACTTTTTCAATTTCAAGATATGCTGTTGTAATTTCAAAAGAAATTTCTTTGGTCTCCTCATTCAGATCCATTTTAATTTCAAATTTCTTGTTGTAAATTGCAGAAAAAGGTAATCACTTTCATTTATTGTTTTTATAAATACATAATATAAAAGTAGCTTAATCAAGTATTTAGTTTTTTAAAAATTAATTGGTAGTGTATAGTATGAGGCAGGAACTAGAAATATAAAGCACTGCATGTGATTAAGTCTATCTTAATGCATAATTATAACAGAATGTCTGTAAATAGCTAAAAGAAAACATTTTCCAAATTATCTTAAAGTGTACAATATAGTTCCTCTTACATATTAACAACTCACCTTTTAGTAGGAGAAGAGTTAAAACTGTGTAATTCCAAGTCCAGAAATTGAGCACCCAACATTCTTCTCAAAAGTACCTCAGAAAGGAGTATCACAAAATGGCCATGTTTTCCTCTCATTTAAGATATATACATAACCATTCATAAGTCATCACATACAAATTCAAAACGTAAGTAACATTTTGATTGGTTCTAGTTTTCAATAATTTCAAATGTGTTTTCCCCATGCAGTTTGTCATAGGACATTTAGACACGGCTACAGCCCGTTATGCTGAATGGAATTACACCAAACTTGGCAAAATGGTAGGGACTGGTACGTAGTAGTAGGGCCTTTTCCATATTTGTTTACATTTGCTCCAGTGGTTTTAATGAAAAGCAACTTCAAAAACACATATATATCTATAGGCGCGTACCGGGGAGCGCACCCGGTGCGCTACGGCAGTGCGCAAGAGGAAAGCTGATTGGTTGTCGGATGTCTGTCAACATTAAAAACAGTCCGGACAGTCCGCCATTTTGTGTCTCGATAGAATCGAAACACATGAGGTAAAAATTATAAAATGGAAATGATTAAAAGGGGGAAGGGTACACACCCCCTGACCGTCTAGGTTTTCATAGGGGGGCCTAGAAAGACCCTGAAGTGCCCAAAAACTTTTTTTTTTTTCGCGGGCTGAGCGATTGGTGCCTTCCCATGTGCGCTCTCCGGTGCGCGCACCCTGAGCGCACCACGGGGAAAAACAGTGTAAAAAATTACACTTAAAGAATAACTTAGAGTGCTTAGAGGTAGGGTAGCTCTGAAAATAGCTATTGTGTTATGTTGGTGTTTTTTGTACCTACAAGTAGGTACCAATGCAGAGTCTCAAATTCAAAAGGAAGACTCTATTCCTCTCATCTGTAAAATGGACACCATCTCTCCTATAGATATCTTGCATGTTGTAACACAAGTTGTTGTGGTAAATGGAACCCATACCATAGTCTCTGAGGAAAGCAGGAACAGATTTATTCACATTTTTCCTTGCATCTGTGGACAAAATTGGTTGGACCAGTTCCATTTTTGCCTTTGGCATATATTAGAAAATACAAAGGCATTTTTTGGAAAAAGTGTCATCAATTGCCCAAAGATGTCGTTTAAAAGCATTTCCAGACCTACCCCAGTCAAAGTGCCCAGGTCATTGCCACCACAGTGCACAATTATGAGGTCAGGCTGTGGTAGATGCATTAAGGATTTTATCATTGGTATCAATTGGTGACTTTTTAATCCTTTCTGTCCAATCCAGTCAATGTCCACATTTGTTAAATCAAGGTTGTAAATACCTCTGTTACTTGCAATTTTTTCACTCTAGTAGACAAAACTATGACCTACAAACCAGACTTTTAGCACCTTGAAGGTAGATGTGCTTCTATTCAGATGAGTTGTGGAAATGGAATGGCAGTTTGAAAGTAGGAATTATGAAAAAAGTGGTTGAGATTCAGTGCACTTGAAAAACAAGAAAAGATTGGTGTTTTATTTAAATTCACCACTGAAAATTAGGGTGCATGTTTTTTTTTTAAAGAAGTCATTTAATTGGTTGTGAAATAGTCACTGAAAGAAACATTGCACATGATTAGCTAGTACATTTAGTGGTCAAACACCCTTGCTGGATTCTTTTGCAGCATAGTATGATGAACTTTTGAACTGTGTGGTGGGTAAGGAGGGAGTTACCATGATAACAGGGTGAATGAGCATTGGGGGGATGGGTGAATATTATGTGAGTTTCAATGTTTTGAAATGTACAACCAATTACAATGTGCAGTTTGGTTTTGAATTTGTGTGGGAAGAATTTTGATTGGTTATGTACAATAATATGGGTCTGAAATGAGAGGTAATTTGTGCCATTATTCTGAGGCTGCAGTGACAGAAGCATTATTCAGAGATTCTGCTTAAGAAAATCTGGTGTGTGTGACTGACACTGTTCTACGTCTTCCAAAGCATTTTTAAAGGTGAGTAATGATTCTTTTAATGAAGATAGACTGCTGTATGTACTATGGGGAAGATTAAGAAGCATATTGTGCTTCTTTATTCCTGCATTGTGTTGTGTGTCATTTTTTTTGTAATGCAGTTAAAAAATTTAATAGGGCATATTTGAAATGTATTTTGGAAATGAGTTAGGTTCCTGCCTTGTTTTGTAGAGGTTATTCAAATGGGCTATGCTCTGTGTTAAAAATAATTTACTATGGAAAATGTTTCCTGGTAAAACGTCTGGCTTTTAAAATGCGGTCAAAGATGTAACATCCTGGTCATGTGCCAGATCACACTGAGAATCAAGCTTGATTTTAAATGGATTTGGGTGAATAATTTGCTTATTTAATGTGTTTAAAAATATGGAAGTACATGTTTTCTTAAAATCAATTAGGCTTTAGCATATGTAATAGTATGGAATGTAAGGTAGCATGTCTGTTAGGTGTCTTACTTCTTAAATAGGGTCAGAGCTGTGCAATCAAGATCCAGGGTGTGCTGTTGAAATAAAAAAGGAATGTTATGTCTCGCTTATATATATGTGGTCTGTTTTTTGCCAGTAGAGACAGTGAAATAGTATGATCAGAGACTCCCATACTGCATGTAGAGACAGACTTGGTAGATTACATGTAACATCCTGGTCATGTGCCTAAGATCACACTGTGGGTCAAGCTTGATTTTAAATGGATCTGGGTGAATAATATGGTTAGTTGATGTTTGTAAAAATATGGAAGTACATGTTTTTTAAAGACATGGTAGATTACATGTAACATCTTGGTTATGTGTCTAAGATCACACTGATGGGTGAATCAAGCTTCACTGAAAGTGTGATCTTAGGCACATGAGCAGGATGTTACATGTAATGAGAAATGAATGTTATGTCTTGCTTATATAAGGGTGGCCTGTTTTTTTGCCAGTAGAGACAGTGAAATAGTATAAGCAGAGACTCACATACTGCTTGCAGAGACAGACATGGTAGATTACATGTAACATCCTGGTCATGTGCCTAAGATCACACTGTGAGTCAAGCTTGATTTTAAATGTATCTGGGGGAATAATTTGCTTAGTTGATGTTTGTACAAATATGGAAGTACATGTTTTTAAAGACATGGTAGATTACATGTAACATCCTGGTTATGTGCCTAAGATCACACTGATGGGTGAGTGAAGCTTGACTCACAGTGTGATCTTATGTACATGACCAGGATGTTACATGTAATGAGAAATGAATGTTATGTCTGGCTTATATATAGGTGGCTTGTTGTTTTTTTTGCCAGTAGTGACAGTGCAATATTATGAGCAGAGACACACATACTGCTTGCAGAGACACAAATTATAGATTATATGTAACATCCTGGTCCTGTGCCTAAGATCACACTTATGGATGAATGAAGCTTGACTCACAGTGTGATCTTATGCACACGACCAGGATGTTACATGTAATGTGAAATGAATGTTATGTCTGGCTTATATATAGGTGGCCTGTTTTTTTTGCCAGTAGAGACAGTGAAATAATATGAGCAGAGACACACATACTGCTTGCAGAGACACACATGGTAGATTATATGTAACATCCTGGTCATGTGCCTAAAATCACACTGTGAGTCAAGCTTGATTTTAAATGGATCTAGGTGAATAATTTTCTTAGTTGATGTGTTTTTTAAAATATGGAAATACATGTTTTCTTAAATTTATGTTATGGGTCTTACTTCACAAATAGGGTCTGAGCTGTGCAATCAAGATCCAGGGTGTGCTGTTGTAATGACAAAGGAATGTTATGTTTTTCTCATATATAGGAGGCCTGTTGTTTGCCACTAGAGCCAGTGAAATAATATGAGCAGAGACACACATACTGCTTGCAGAGACAGACATGGTACATTACATGTAACATCCTAGTCCTGTGCCTAGGATCACACTGATGGGTGAATGAAGCTTGACTCACAGTGTGTCTTATGCACATGACCAGGATGTTACATGTAATGAGAAAATAATGTTATGTCTGGCTTATATATAGGCGGCCTGTTTTTTGCCACTAGAGACAGTGAAATAATATGAGCAGAGACACACATACTGCTTGTAGAGACATACATGGTAGATTATATGTAACATCCTGGTCATGTGCCTAAGATCACACTGTGAGTCAAGCTTGATGTTAAATAGATCTGAGTGAATAATATGCTTAGTTGATGTTTGTAAAAATATGGAAGTATATGTTTTTTAAAGATATGGTAGATTACATGTTACATCCTGGTTATGTGCCCAAGAACACACTGATGGGTGAATGAAGCTTGACTCACAGTGTGATCTTAAGCACATGACCAGGATGTTATATGTAATGAGAAATGAATGTTATGTCTGGCTTATATATAGGTGGCCTGTTTTTTGCTAGCAGTGACAGTGAAATAATATGAGCAGAGACACACATACTGCTTGCAGAGACAGACATGGTAGATTATATGAAACATTCTGGTCATGTGTCCAAGATCACACTGTGAGTCAAGCATGATTTTAAATGGATCTGGGTGAATAATATGCTTAGTTG
Source organism: Lissotriton vulgaris (assembly GCF_964263255.1). NCBI lineage: Eukaryota > Metazoa > Chordata > Amphibia > Caudata > Salamandridae > Lissotriton > Lissotriton vulgaris. The sequence goes on from NW_028242255.1 coordinate 83,685, forward strand.
ATGTCTTTAAAAATATGGAAGTACATGTTTTTTAAACACATGGTAGATTACATGTAACATCCTGGTTATGTGCCTAAGATCACACTGATGGGTGAATGAAGCTTGACTCACAGTGTGATCTTATGCATATGACCAGGATCGTACATGTAATGAGAAATGAATGTTATGTCTTGTTTATATATATGCAACATATATACACACCCTGGATCTTGATTGCACAGCTTAGAGCCTATTTCAGGAGTAAGAAGCCTAATAGACATGCTGCCTAAGATTCCTTACTAGTACATGTGCATTTAAACATATTAACTAAGCAAATTATTCACCCTGATTCATTTAAATCAAACTTGACTCACAGTGTGATCTTAGGCACATGAGACACATGTCATGACACACATACAAAGAGAAAAATGACACACATAAAAAGAGAAATTATGCACGTGCAAAGTGACATGAGACACAGACACAGAGTACCTTTTAAGCTAAAAGAGACAAACTGTTCAAAGGCACAGGTGACATATTAAAAAATGTGAAAATGTAATTCCTCATTCCACACAGACACTCAGTGTGATTTTTTACAAAAATATTAAAGCCCGACATTTTATCAGAAAACATTTTACATAGTAAATCGTTTTTGACACAAAGCACAGCACATGTAATATAAATCAGGTTTATGTTGTAAACTGGTGTTTATTTTGTTTACCTATTGTAATTGTAATGTCATATGTTTGTAGTTTTCTATAATATGTTATTTTTTCTATCCCACATATTATAATCATCTATACAAAGATAAAAGAATATGCCATCAAAAGAAAGACGTCAAAAAAATTAAAAAAAGATTTACGGTCTAAGAAAAGAGAAATCTAAAACAAATTCTTCAGGGAAAAAAAATAATGCTCTTGGTAAGCAAACTAAGAATTTTCTCAGGAAGTAATTGAAATGTCAAAAAGAAAAAGGTGTTGTTTCAAAGAAGAATAAGACACCTCTAATTAGAAAGAAGAAATTGTGTCCCTCCAAAAATGTTAGACCTGTAGAAAGAGATGATATTAACTATAGCAATAGAAGGTGAATGGAAAGGGGCGACCATTCGGTCCCCCTGAACGTATGGTGGAGTACCACGATCCCCCCGGGAAGCCATCTTGGGCGGGAGGCGAGTCTCAGCTGGGATCCCCGAAGCGGCGTAGCCGGGGCGCGCCTTTTCCCGCCCTGGAGTGGGTTATCCTAGACACTGACGCGACCGGCCACGCCCTCGGAGGCAGGCGGGGGCGGGTTTACGCCCGCCCTGAAGACGGATAAAAGGAGCAACAAGCCAAGAAAGCATCCTCTTGTTCCTGTGCTCTGAAGCTGCACCTCCCCGCTGCACGTGAGCTCGAGACGGAACGAAGAGCCAATTTTGAGCGTTATAATCTTTCTTTTTGTCTTACAGATATCCCGTCTGAGAATGCCCAAGAAAGTCGGAAAGCGGGTCGGTACCGATCAGATGCTCCGCATGCTCATGAAGGAGGTAGCCGATTTGAAGAAGCAGATGGCGGCTAAGAACGGGGAGGGAGGACCGAAACGGCCTTTGCCGGGAGTAGTTCCCGGTGGGAGAGGCAAGAGGTCCAGAAGGGGGGCGCTTGGGGGGGAAACCCCGGTTCCCGATACCCCACTTGAGGAGCCAACCCCGGTGCCGAAGGAGGGTAATCCGATCCCCGTGGTGGTCACCCCCGTGACCGGGGAAGATATGCCTCCCGAGTTAGCGGCACAATTGGCAGCGTGGTTGGGAAAAGATAGCGAGGGCACCACGGCTGACGACGCCCGGGCAGTAATGAGACAACTGCGGGAATCTAGGGAGGCTGTGAAGGCACCATCTTCTGTTACCCCGCCGGTTCCGGCGGCGGAAAATGCAACAGGCCCAGGTTCGGCGGCAAATACAGCTTCTGGTGCAGGTAAGCGGCCATTGCCGATCGCGGGGGAGGGGTCTGTACCTTCACGAAGGGAGAAGGTGGCTCAGCATGTTCCACTGGAAATTAAGGAAAAGATTTGGGCGAATAAGTATGTTAATATTTTTTCTTTGCTTACCGACCATTACGAGATGGAGCATGTTAAGAGCCAAAAGGAGCTCATGCATCCGAGTGTTTGGCGCGCAAAAATGGCCGCCTTTAAGGTTGACGAAAACATTGGTACTTGGGGCAGAGCGTGGGGCATTTTTACCTCCATCATGGGCGAGCGCAGGCCCGAGTTGCTGACCGAGTTGCCTATTTATCAATCACGTATCATGGAGTATTCCGTAGCATATGGGGGCAATCAGTGGTTCTGCTATGATAATATTTTTAGAAAAGCTAAGGAACACGACCCAGTTCTGACTTGGGATTGTTACGACTCCGTGTCATGGCAAAAAATGGAGAGTACAGGAATGTTAAAAGTGCCATTGTCAGGGAGTAACGGGGGTGAATCTTCCCGCCAATACTCTGGGACACCCTTTCGGACGGGTGCAGGTAACGAGTACCACTCGAAGCCGAGTGGCAACGCAGGTAAAAGGGGGATTTGTTGGAATTTTAACAGAGGTAAATGTACGAGGCCCCAGGGGTCATGCAAGTTCAGACATGAATGTGGGGGGTGTGGGCAGCCATCCCATCCTGAGTCCATGTGCAGAGCCAAAACGGGTGATAACGGTGGTAAGGGAAGCGCCAAACAGGTCTGAAATAGTCCGAGGGGCGCCTTTACCTACTCCGATTGATACCATGGCAATGATTCCTTGGCTCAGCGAATACCCGGATCATGCTTCCGCTGGGGTGTTGCGAAATGGGTTTTCATATGGTTTTCGCATCCCAGTGGGGGATTTTCAGGGTGTAGCAAACTGTAAGAATCAACTATCGGTCTTGCAGCATACGGCTGCGGTACAGGTAAAGATTGGGAAGGAGGTGACTCGAGGTCGTGTCGCCGGCCCATTTGATTTGGCACCGGTTGCTAACTTTGTTTGTTCCCCTCTAGGGGTGGTCCCCAAGAAGGACCCGGGTGAGTTTCGGCTGATTCATAACTTGTCAGCCCCACGTGGTCTTTCCGTGAATGATGCGATAGACCCGGAAGTGTGTTCGGTGCGGTACGCATTTTTCGATGAGGCCGTCGCCATGTTGAATCGCCTGGGGCCCGGGGCGCTGATGGCAAAATCAGACATCGAGTCAGCGTTCCGGTTGCTCCCGGTACACCCAGACGATCAGCGTCTCCTTGGTTTCAGGTTTCAGGGTCGCTATTACATGGACAGATGTATGCCAATGGGATGTTCTATATCTTGTGCCTATTTTGAAAAGTTCAGTTGTTTTCTGCAATGGGTCTTCACAAAGAAGACGGGTTTTCAACATGTTATGCATTATCTCGATGACTTTCTGTTCCTGGGGGCAGCCGGGGATCCAGAATGTGGACAGGCTTTAAATTAATTTTGTGTCTTAATGAACCAATTTGGTGTGCCATTGGCGCCAGGTAAGACCGTGGGTCCCTCGACTTCCCTCGAGTTTCTGGGGATCGAGCTCGACTCGGTAGAGGGTTGTTTTCGATTTCCAAGAGAAAAGGTTTTAAAATTCAGGGCATCCCTTGAAACAAGTATTAGTGAGACTAAGGTAAAACTGCATCAATTGCAACAAGTGGTGGGCCAGTTGAATTTTGCCCTGAGAGTAATGCCGATGGCCCGCCCCTTTTCCCGCTCGATTGCACGAGCCATGGTTGGCCTGAAGGAGGGTCATCACCGCACGAGGCTCTCGGCAGAGGTTCGCCAGGACATGCGCATTTGGTTGGCATTTCTGGCGGATTTCAATGGTCGAATTGTCTGGAACAAACTGGCGGTGTCCTCTGAGGAGCTGGGGCTGTGGACAGATTCGGCGGGGAGTATAGGTTTTGGTGCCATATTCGGCACACAATGGTCGGCTCAAAAATGGCCGTCATGGTGGCACGAGTGCGGATTGACGAGTAACATTGCTTTTCTCGAACTTTTCCCTATTTTGGTGGCCCTGAAAACTTGGCCTGAGGGGTTCCGGGATCACTCTGTGGTGTTTTGGTCTGACAACATGACCGTGGTTGAGAGTATCAATAGTCAGGCAGCAAGTTGCAAATGGATGCTGAGACTGCTTAAAGAAATTGTGTTATTGTGCATGCAGTTGAATGTGCTCTTTAGGGCAAGACATGTCCCGGGGGTACTGAACCAAGCGGCTGATGCGCTTTCTCGTTTCCGTATGCAGGCCTTTTGGGGTTTTCTGCCCACAGCGGACCCGGTGGCGGCGCCCTTTCCCGTAGCTCTCTGGTCTCTCGGTGCCCCGAACTACAAAACCTCGTGGGAGAGAGTTTAGCACCCAGGACAAGGAAGGCATACGAAGGGGCGTTCCGTTCCTATTGGTCCTTTTTGGGTTCTGCTAGAGGGGAGCTTTGGGGCCAGGAGGAGCTTGTCGTAAAATCTTTGCTGTCTTTACATCAGGCAGGCAAATCAGTAGCTACGGCCCAGAGGCATCGGGCCGCCATTTCCTTTATGGCAAGGGCTCATGGGATCCAGGACCCGACAGCGTCTTTCGTGGTGCAGAAAGCGCTACGTGGGTGGCAACGCCTTGAGGGTCGCAGAGCAGATGAGAGGCACCCGATAGGTCTGGATAGGTTGACCCTGTTATTATCCGTACTCCCTGCAACGTGTTCATCACAGTATGAGACAGTGTTATTCCGAGCCGCTTTTGCGCTAGCATTCCATGGGGCTATGCGGGTAAGCGAACTAGTGGCGAAGAACAAGCAGGATACGATGGGGGGACTGTGCCGAGAGCACATTCAGGTCAAGGGGGAGACGATGACTGTCTCGTTTGTCAGGTCCAAAACCGATCAGAGTGCGATTGGGGACTGCATAATCATACAAAGGATTCCCGGGTCTTCCATGTGCCCTGTGGTTTGCGTAGAGGAATATTTAGCGCAAAGGGTGGCATCATGGGGGGGGGGACCTTGTTGAGACACGCTGACGCCACCCCACTGACGAGGTTTCAGTTCCAGCGGGTGCTTGCGATGTCGATTTCGGCCGCGGGCTTGAACCCCGGCGAGTTTGGGACCCATTCCTTTCGGATAGGGGCTGCTACAGAGGCTACAGCCAGGGGTCTGAGTGTAGAAGAAGTAAAACGTGTGGGGCGTTGGTCCTCGAACTGTTATAAGAGGTATGTGCGGTTGCACATGTTGTGAAGCTGTAATGATGTACTCACGCTTCTTGTTTTTGTTTGGTTTTCAGTTGCGCAAGCCTACGAGGCGGGGCGGACTGTGCAGTCGACCCGACACCTGGGGACCAGCGGTCAGACATCACCGGCTGTGAAAAAGGAGGTGTGGGTCTGTGGCCACTCATACGTGAGGAATGCCGCGGACGTATTCAAAGCAGGTGACATAATTCACGTGGCTGGGGAATACGGGTACAGTGTGTCCTTCTACGGAAAGGGCAGGCTCTGTTGACTAGTTTCAATCCTTTTTCGAGGGTTTGTTAGGGCGGACAAGGTCACCGCCGTCTTTAATCATAGTCCATCTTTGGGGCAACGATTTGGTGGCCACTGGTAGACGACTTCTTCTTGAGGCAATGCTTTCCACAGTAAGTTGGTTGGCAAGAAGAGTTCCAGGGTGCACAATTGCATGGTCCCATATGATCCCACGAAAAGTGTGGCGGGGGGCTATTTCGGTTTCTGCTCTGAATCATTCAGTAAGGAAAATAAATAACAAAGTGAGTAGAATGTTTCGTTCAAGTACACTGCATTCTGTTTCGCATGGTTGTATCAAAGGGGACAGTATGTATTTGGGGGATGGTGTTCATTTGTCCCGGGTGGGGAATGAGTTACTCATAGGAGACCTCATAGCTTGGTTAAAGAGTTTATAACATGACCTTTAGGCAGGAGTGGTTGTGGGGGGTCCGGATAGCCGGTCAACTATCCGGCCTGTGGCGGTAAGGTCATGATCGGTGAGCAGTAATTGGAAGATCCCTATGGGGGGGCGTCACCCATTACGGATGGGAGCGCTCGGGGGAGGTGGCCATTGGCCCCTCAACGGGGAGGCGGTCCCGTCTAAGGATAGGCCGCCGGAAGGAAAGGAAAGGTGGTCAAGGCCCCTTCCTGGATAGGAGGGGCTACGGGTCCTCCTGGGGAATTTCCCGGGGCCAGGACATCTGCGACGGCAGATGGGTAAGTTGTGTGGGGTTCGGGAGGGGGTTTACGCTACCTCTTAGACACCTCACACGAGTCCTCGGACGACCGTTAAATGGCGTCGAGTTCATTGGGGCCCCCGTCAAGTCCAAGGGAAATTGGTAGATGCACTTGAGGTACGCCTCTGTGCGGTTGGTCCCCTCACAAGTGAGGGTGGTATTTCTGGTTTAGGGATCTGACACCGGTTACGACCTTGCCGTTGGCCCTTAACGTTAGGATGTACAATTTTAAGTCAAATGTTTTTGTAGGATGTTAGTTCGGCTAGGAGAACCTTTGTATTAGAGATCTGTTAAGGTTAGCCAAACATCGTAATGTGGAAATGAAATTGTACATAATATGAAACTGTTATTTTAATGTTTTGATTTTGTTTCATATTTTAATAAATACGGCCGGGAGGGTCACTCCCTCCCGCCTTCCAAAAGTTCAGAACCGTTTCCGGTTTCCCATCCTTGGGGATTGTGTTGAGAGGGGGTGGCGGGTATCTCAGCCATATTCAATGTATTGAAATTCGTAGACAAATGTTTTATAACAGAATAGTATCGAATGTAAAGAGGTATCAAAAAAAGACCACTTTTTACAAGAAAAAAAACATAGTTAGGATTGTGGATGAAGCATTTATAGTGAAAAATAAATTGTATAGTTTTGGTAATGAATACAATTCGGACACTCGATAAGGTAATTAATGTGTTCAAATCAAAATGTAAGTCGAAAAGAGTAGTTAATCGCACTAATTTTTGTGATGTTTTTTCTGAAGAATGGAAGCATAGTTCAAGTTCTGAGACATTTTTTAATGAGGAAAGTTACTTTCAGGATAATGATTTGGTGCATGCAGTTGACACCAGTGGTTGAGCATAGAGGTGAAGGATGGTTGTCCGGTTGAAAAGGTAAAGATTGTGCCTAGAAATACAGAAGAGGTGTTCGCTGGTGAAGGTTTAGGGAGATGTCCTAAGACTCCAGTGTATACTTGGAATTGTATTAGTATTTGTAGTGTGCGATAAGATTCAATGATTTGTTTTGTAGGTTCTTTTGGACATATACTAAGAAAAGTATAAAACAAAAAATGAACATTTTGCAAGAGTTAGATCCTTGTAGAGTGAGAAAAAGAACATGTTTCCAAGGGCATTCACTGGCTTGTCTTTCAAGAAAAGTATGCCAGAGTGTTTTTCACCATTTTAGGATGTTAGCAGTGCATCATAATAAAGTGAGGAAATTAGTGAGAAGGTTGTTTTATGCAAAAAGTCCAGCACTTAAAATAAAACAGTTAAACAGTGCTCTTTTGCATGGAGCCTGAAAACATGGCTGTTTGTTAAAGTTTAATTTTCTTGAGTCCATCTAACAGTTCAGGCGGTTGTTTTGTATGACATGACAGATAGTGTATTGTTGTTTCCATCTGACTACTTCCTGTTGGGCGCCAGGATACCCGTAGGGTGACAGTTGCGCGTTATAAATAATTAATCAATAGAGAAATTGATACAGTAATAGAAGGTAATGTAGAAGAGAATGTAGAGATTTCACGTACAGACAAATTTGAACATGAAATTACAAAGTTTAACGTCAATTCAAGTGAAAGGCCTAATTTTACTTGTGTGTGTTGTCGACGAACTCATTATAAGCATCAGACTAGATTAGTTGATTTATATGTAAAAAGCGGAAAGGTAAATAATAATGAGTGGAAGGGTTTTGCAACTTATTTGTTGGTAGAAAATTGTTTTGATTTGTGTTCTCATCAACGTATTTGTAAATATTGTTATAATAAATTAAATGAAAACAGAATGCCTGCTAGAGCTGTTCATAATAATCTGGAGTTAGTAGACATTCCTTCTGAATTGAGGGATTTAAATACCTATGAGTCTATTCTGATTCAATGTGTGCATCCTTTTCAGGCTATTGTTCGCGTGGAGCCTAAGACAGGGAAATTACCTCCTTCAGATTTACAGAGAGGGATGAAGGGAAAAGTTGTTTATTTGCCTCTAGATTTTAAGAAAAATATTGATATAATTGGTGTAGAAAAAGTAGAAGAGGAACCTCTGGTTTTTCTAGTTAATGGTGTTCCGACAAAGAGTAAGAAAATCTGGTAAGAATTAGTGGATGTTAGGAAAGTCAAAGAGGCAACGTTGTATCTGGTAAAAAAAATAATCAGTACTATAAAAATGTGTATGTGGGAGAAGAGGAAACAACTGTAGAAGACAACACTGATTTCTTAGCTGGGCAAATTGAAAAAGTTGATGTCTCTAGAAGTGAAGAAATTTATGAACATTATAGTGTTCATCCATTGCATTCCAAAGAAGTAATGGGGAATGCTTTTGACTTGATTCAAATGAAAGAAGCCAAAGGAAGTCCCATTAGTGTATGGGAAGGAAGTTTGGAAGCTCGTTGTTTTCCACAGTTATTTCCCACAGGTGAAGGTGGACGATATGACTTGGAGAGGTGTTGGATTTCTTTTGGAGAAAGGAGAATCAAGCAAGAGGTGCTCCTCACATACATATGCTGCTATGGATTAAAGATGCACCTAAATTTGGAACAGATTCAGATGAGAAAGTGATGAAGTTCATTGAGCAGTATTCTACATGTGCTGTTCCAAAAAATACAGAAGAAAACAATTTAAGACATCAAGTTTACGCTTTCAAACCCACCGTTATGGGAAATACTGTCGTCGAAATACAAATCCAAGGACAAGTTCTACACGAAATGTCGTTTTGCATTTCCACGTCCAGTAACATCGAAAGGAAGAGTGAACAATTTCATGTCTTCCCTGCAACATACTGTGACAAGAAAATCACCAAAAAATACATACAACCTAAGAAGAAATGAGGAGTCCAAATACATAAATGACTACAACTCAGTTATTTTGTCCATGTGGAATGCTAACATGCATATTCAATATGCTGCTGATAACTCTATTGATGTGGCTCGATATGTGACGTCTTACATCACAAAATCAGAAAAGACGGAACTGAAGGAAATGTGGGAGGAAATTTCACATGAAAAGATTCTAAGCAAGAAATTATACAGATACAGTCTGAAGATGTTGTCACATCGAGAAATTGGAGCATATGAATTTTGTGATTGTTTATTATCAGCAAGTCTATATGCCAAAGCAAGAACCATAATTTGGGTGAGTCTAGGTCTTGCTGCAACACGAAACCGAGTTTTGAAATCTGTACAAGAAATTGAGTACTTGGCGGAGAAAGAACCAGACAGTACAAATATTTTGAAAACAAACATGTTGGATACATACTATCCAAATAGAAGTAGTCATCTTGAGAACGTTTGTCTCTATGAAGTTCTGCAAACCTATACTTTTAAGAGGAATGTCACAGAAGACATCAATAAAGGTGTACATGCTGTACTTGCATGTGAAGGCTGTATGGTGAAACAAAGAAAAGGCCATTTGATTAATCATTGAAAATTTAGTTGTGAATCTCCAGACAAAAGGGAATTTTATTACTTAGCTCTTTTGCAACACTTTAAGCCTTGGCGTACAGAAGAGGAACTACTTGGAGATTTTCTTACTTATGAAGATTCGTTCAATGCATGCAAGCATACTATCGAATGTCCTGTTTTTTTCAAATTATCTGCAAATGTTGAACGAGGAAATGCAGCAAGAAGCTACAATTGCAGCAGAGATTGCTAGAGACAGTTCTCAAGACAGTCAGAGTTGTGCTTCATTCAGTCAGGATCCACTAGGAGGACCAATTATACAAAATGAAGCTGCCACTGCCATGGATGAAGTTGAAAGAGCCATGGAACAAGTTCAGGAGTATGTAGTTAACTTAGAAGATTTGGAAAAAGAACTAAACGTTGAGCAGAGACAAATATATGACGAAGTCACAGAACACATTGAGCATGGTTTATCTCATGAGAAAAAAGAGTGCTCGTGTACATCATTTATACCTGCTCGACTGTACGTGAGTGGAGAAGCAGGAACTGGAAAAAGTTTTCTGATTAAAGCAATTGCGACGTATCTGCAGAAAAGTTCAGAGTCATTGCTGTCTTGTGTTGTTACCGCTCCAACTGGGTTGGCAGCACAGAACATTAAAGGGATTACTTTACACCGCCTATTGATGCTGCCAGTAGAGCAGGATAATAAATGACCATACTACAAGCTATCTGGAGAAGCTTGTTGGGAAGTTTCAAGAGTCCTAAAGAAAATGAAACTTCTTATCATTGATGAAGTAAGCATGGTATCAAATGTAATGCTTTCTTTTGTGCATTTAAGAATGCAAGAAATTCTTAAAACAGATTATGATGTGTTATTTGGAGGCACACACATCATGGAGATGTACTGTAACTAACTCCAGTGAAAGGACAACCAGTGTTTAAAATGTTTACACATGAAGATACAAGAAAGTGCCTAGGAAGCATTGGAAATGTTAACATATGGTTAAATTTCAAATATGAAGAACTGCTACAAAATATGCAACAGGCAAAGGATGAAGATTATAAAAAGATTCTACAAGATGTAAGAATTGGAAAACTAAGTGAGCATGGGAAAGCAGCTTTACATGCACGATTATTTTCAAATTTGTTTCCAAAAGAAAACATTCTCCCAGAGTATATTTTTAAGAAAATTCCAGAAAACAAATCTGTCATATGCTTGATGCCAACTCTGTGGGAATGTTCAATCTTCAACAACAAAATGTTAAAGTTGGAAAATCAAGAGATTGTCAAACTGGAAGCTATTGATAAAATAGAACATGAAGGAGCAACCATTATTTTGTCAGAAAAGTTGAAATCAAAAATAGATTCTTTAGAGAAGAAAATATCTATTGTCGTATAATTTTACGACATAATTTCCATGTGGAAAGAGGTTTAGTAAATGGAGCAATGGGTCATGTGGTTGATTTTGTGAATCACCGAAATAGAGATGGAATTGAATTTATAGAAATTAAATTTGATGGTATTGAAGAAGTACAACAAATCAGTCGTTGTTCTGCCCGATTTTTGCTTGTGAAAGATTTATATGTCAGCCGAAAAAAGTTTCCTGTTTCTTTGGCATATGCGGTGACTATTTATAAATCTCAAGGTTTGAGTGTAGATAGTGCTTTGGTGAATATTGGAAGTTCTGTGTTCAAGGAGGGTATGGTATATGTTGCTTTATCTCGAGTCAGAACTTTATCTGGATTGTACTTGATTGATTTGGATGAGACAAAGATTAGTGCAGATCTAAATTGTGTAAAAGAAATTGAATATAATATGTTAAGAAAAGAGTATGCTCCAAATTTACCTCAATATCCTCTAGTTGAAAAGCATGTGGTAGGCCGAAAAAGAAGAAATGAGAAAAATTGTAGTGAAGTTCTAGCAAAAAGAAAAAAAGTAGATGAACAGTAATTGTAAGCAGAAATGAAAAGGATTCAGTTAAAGATGTTGTTGCATTTCAGTTTGAAAACAGTTCTGGTGTCAACTGCTATGCTAATGTAGTGGTTAACGTTGTTTTTTTTCTCTAAACTGGACAAGAACAGATTGCGAAAAATAGTGATGAAACATTTTGTTGTTTATTGAATTCTGTGTTTGAGAAATGTAGCAGTGATAGAACAAAAATACAAAGTGTTTTAGACATATGTTCTGGTCTAAATCAATTTTCACAGAATATTCAGCAAGATTGTCAGGAATTTCTAATGTATATGCTTGTTGTTTTGCAAGATGAAGGTGTAGATGTAGAAAATCTTTTTGGCCTTTCTTATAAATGGCAGCATGACTGCGACAATTGCTCCTTTTCAAGTAATACTACAATAGACACTGAAAGATTTATATATTTGACTTTACCAGACTGCAAATCAGTGTCATTTAATAATCTAGTTGGACAAGCAAATCAAAGCATGGTCTGTACTCAATGTAAATCTGCATGCTGAATATCGCCTCCTGAATGTCTGCTAATAACCTAAAGCTCAATACACAGATAAGACTGAAGTCCATTTTTTAATCAGAAATCGCCCACACCTTCCAATCTCTGGTGGCTGACTGAACTCAACCCTCCCCCGGAACCAGTCCAAGCTGCCCGTAACCTTGGCTTCCAATTTGACACTACCCTCTCCTGTAAGACTCAAATTATTAAAGTCACCTCATCTTGCTTCGGGAAGCTCCGCATGATAAAAAAAATCATCCCCTACCTGCCGCTAGACTCTCGTAAAACAGTAGTCCATGCCCTTATTACCGCTCATCTGGACTACGGAAATAGTATGTATGCAGGTGCTCCTGCTTACTTCATAAACCAACTACAGAGAGTCCAGAACTCAGCGGCTAGGCTGATTTGCAATATCCCCTACCGCCATTCCATTTCACCCCATTTGATCTAACTTCACTGGCTTCCAGTGAGACTGCGCATTCAATTTAAAGCCTTAACCCTGGCTTTTAGAGCTCTCAATGATCGAGGCCCTACCTACCTGCGTTGCAGAATGAGGTTCTCACAAGCACCATGAAACCTCAGATCCAACCATCTCCGCCTTATGATCTGCCCCCGTTTCCGCCTGGTACGCACGGGAGGAAGGGCCTTTGCAGTAGCCACATCCAAACTATGGAACCAGCTGCCCATAGAGCTAAGATTTCTGGCGTCAGAACCTCTATTCCGGAAAAAACTCAAGACCTGGCTTTTTCCCTGATCTAATTCTTCCCTTCCAAATGCCTCTGACCCTTTCGAGATAATGTCTTCAGTGCCGGGACACCTCCGTCGGAGGTAGCTGAGCGCTCTACAAACTACTAAATAAATAAATGCTATCAACATTATTTATACAAACATATGGACAGTATGTAATTTTAATGTTCCAACGATCTAGATCTGATGGAACTAAATTGACAACATTAATTAAAAATGTTGTGGCTTCTCAATTATCAATTTCAGGAAGAACCTTTACAACTGCAGCAAATATTTACCATAATGGTCCTTCAACAACATCAGGACATTACACAGCATATTTAAAGTGTCATAAAGGTTGGAAATACTGCAATGATAACTCAATTGACTTTCAAACAATGTTTGCCTTCTGACTTACAAAATTCTTACCTAGTGTTTTTACAACCGAAATATTAGGGAAGGTAATTGGCCTATGAAGATTGCAGCAGTTAATAAAACTTAGTTTGCTGTCCAAAATTACTTTCCCAGTGAGAGTGATGAAGATAATCAAAAACGTGTAGTTCTCATAGAGGTAATATATGTATATCACATAATGTGTACTGTGAGTATTATAGAAAATATTAATAAAAAGTAAGCTAGAGGTGAAAATAAAACTATTGTTTCATAATGTAAAAGATGTTGGAGCTTTTCTTTCAGAAACTTGGGTAAATTAAAGATTAAGCATACTATTGACTAATTTCCAAAGAAAAGGACTTTCCATATACTATTTGGCGTCGTGGAAAAGTATATGGATAACAAGTGAGTTAAGATATGTTTTTTCAAAATGTTATAATATTAATTTAATTGTTCTATGGGTTTTTTAAACACAATCATTTTGATTGTGGCTGTTTTTGCCCGCTGTTATATGATGAGTAGTATTGAAGTCACTGTTTTAAGTGAAATTCAATATATTCTGAGAACAGCACAAATAAACCATATAACATGTTGTACAAATTAATTTGTATTTTGTATTAACTAATATATATTATTCTTCCCTTCTCTTATGCTCATTCACCTATTTGCACCCTCTATCACTCCTCTTAACTCACCCTCACTGGCCTTTTCTCACTCTCCTTCACCTCCCTTCCCTTATTCTACTTTCCTCACTTATCCTCATTCTCCACTCCTTCACAACCCTTTCCCTCTCTCCCATCCACCACTTTCCAGCTGTTAGTCACTCTACTTCACTCCCCTTACCCTTCGTTCCTTTCTTTGTTCCCTCAATAATTCCCCTTCTCTCACTCACCTTACTACACTTCACTCACTCCTTCTCTCACTTCCTCTGTCCTCTCACATCCTCACTCCCCTTCCCTCACTCCCTCTCTTTTAGCCTCACTCTCTCAATCCTCTCACTCTCTCACTCCTCTTCCATCACGCTTACTCCCTAAAACTCACCCACACCCCCTTACTTACCTTTCTTTGCTCTCTCACTCAGTTCCTTTCTGCCACTCTTTCCTTCACTACCTCTATGTTCTCACTCCTTCACTTCCTTTGTCTCATGCTCACTTGCTTTTATCCGCTCTCTATCTTCCCTTTTTCCTCAACCTCACTGCCCTTCACTCACCCTCCCTCACCCTTGTTCCCTTACTCCGGTTCCCTCAGTTATCCTCATTCATCATCCTTAACTACCCTTCCTCTTTCACTCCTCACGCACTCACCTTTTCCCAGTACCTTTGCTCCACCTTTCTTCCCTTTCTTCTCTTCTTTTGCTGCCTCAGTCATTCTTCTTCCCTTACTCACCTTACTGCCCTTTACTCACTCTTTCTCTCACTCCCTCTGTTCTCTCATATTCTCACTTATCTTCCCTCATTCCCTCTCTGTTACTTTCACTCCCATTGTCTCCTCACTGTCTTAGGACCCTACATTCACCATCACTCACCTTCCATGCCTCATTGTCATTAATCCACCGTTATTCACTCCTGCTTCTCTGTCACTCACTTCCCTTTCTTTACTCCCCTTTCTTCCTTTAGTTTTCCTAATGCATATTCCTTTAGTATCTTACTCACCTTCACTTCATTTCTCTCTCCTACTCTTCTTTTCTGTCATTCAATGTATCCATGTAAATATCCTTTTAGTAAATTGCTCTCCCTCTATTTCTTTTTAACTCTCTCTGACCTTCACCATTTCTTTGTTTTCCTTTCTGAGTCCTTCCCTCCTACTTCATCTCTTACTAACTTTTTAGGACTTTTATTCTCCTACTTTGTCTCTTGTATTGTGAAATAAATATTGTAAATATAACTTTTTTTCTCTTTCACAGATATTAAATTTACTGAAAATATGTTATTAAGTTTACATTACTTATAAGGTAAGTCTGATGTTCAAAATTTACTTTCTCAACACTCTTTTTCTTAACCTCACTACTCTTCTCTCATGCTCCAACACCCCTGTTCCCTTACTGCGCTTGCCTCACTTATTCTGAATCCCCACGTTTACTCCCCTTTTCCTCACTTCTCTCTCACACTCACCTTCTTTCAGACCTTCTCCTATACTTTCCTTCCTCTCTCTTCCCTTTCTTCACTCATTCACTCTTTTCCCTTCCCTTACTCTCCTTACTCCACTTCACTAACTCCTTCTCTTACTCTCTTTGTCCTTTTACTTCTACACTCCTCTTCTCTCAATCTCTCTCTGTTAGCCTGATTCTCTCCGTCCTCTTAGTCTCTCACTCCTTTTCTGTCACGCTCACTCCCTATAACTCAGCCATACTCCCACACTCACCTTCTTTCAAACCTTCTCTTTTACTTTCCTATCCATTTCTTACCTTCTTTCGCTCCTTCACTCATTACCCTTCCCTATCTCTACTTACTCCACTTCAGTAACTCCTTCTCTTACTCCCTCTGTCCTCTTAGTTCTAAACACCCCCTCCTCTCAATCTCTCTGTTAACCTCATTGTCTCCATCCCCTTAGTCTCTCACTCCTCTTGTGTCACACTCACTCTGTATAACTCAGCCATACTCCCACACTCACCTTCTTTCAGACCTTCACCTTTACTTTTCTTCCTCTCTCTTCCCTTCTTTCGCTCTTTCACTCTTTTTCCTACCCTTACTCTTCTTACTCCACCTCAGTAACTCCTTCTCTCAATCCCTCTATCCTCTAACTTACTCACTCCCTGTCCCTCACTTTCTCTCTGTTACCCCTATTCTCTCCGTCCTCCTAGTCTCTAACTCCTCTTCTGTTACGCTTACTCCCTGTAACTCAGCCACACTCCATCACTTTTCTTTCTTTTCTCCCTCACTCAGTCCTCTACTGTCACTTTTTCCTGCACTTCCTCTGTCTCCTCACTCCCTTACTCCCCTTGTCTCACGCTCACTTGCCTTTATCAATTCTCTATCACCACCTTTCCTCAACATCACTGCTCTTCTCTTACCCTTCCACACCCCGTTCCCTTACTCCGTTTTCTTCACTTATCCTCATTCCCCTTGTTCACTCCCTTTCTCCTCACTCACCTCTCACACTCACCTTCTTTCAGTCCCCCTAGTTCACTTCTCTTCCCCTCTAGTCCCTTTCTTTGCTCCCTCACTCATTTTCCTTTGCTCTCTGACTACACTCCACTTCACTCACTCCTTTTGAATTTGTAAAGAATACAGGGGCATATTACCAAGCAATAGCGATAATTATCGCTATTGCTTGGTTAGCGTGAAAAATTTACCACTGAGCTGCGGCGATTTTTACCGCAAATAAACCTTGGTATTACCAAGGTTTATCGCAAATGTGATAAAAATCGCTGCAATGCATGAATATCGCTGAAAAGTCAGCGATATTTATGCATTACCGAGCTCATGCTCTTAGCCATGTTATCCACCTCCCTTTGGATAACATGGCTAAGAACTGCTCAGGGCAGGTGTTAGCTTTTGGAGATATTCGCACTTAGCGCAAATATCTCCAAAAGTTGGTAACAGGAGATAGCGATGTTAGCGACTGTTTTCAGTCGCTAACATCTTGGCACGCCCACTTTGCATGTCATTAGTGATAAATATCACTGACATGCAAAGTGGGGCCCAAGATAGTCGCTATCTCCTACTAGCTGTCGGTAACTGGTGTTAGCGACAGCTAGGTAATAGGGAGATAATTTTATCTCCGCTTTCTTGGATTTTAAAGCCAAAAAAGCGGAGATAAACCCCCTTGATAATATGCCCCACAGCTCTTTTTGGAGAATTGGAGGTAGTTCTAAAAAGAACATTTTTTTTCTTCTTTTTTATGTTTTTTTTCTGAACAAAAACAAAAACAGGGAATGCCAAACTGCTCAACAGGAGCAAATAAAAGGGGAAAAATTAGGGCTGGGGATGGCAGCGGTGGCTTTCCAATGCTCATTATACTCTGTTCTCCGTAGCAAAGCAGTTCATCACACTGTTTACACTTGATAGTGATATCATTGAAAACAGCCTGAATATTGGGGATCAGCTGCTAAGGTCTTCCTCTCTCGGATGATGTTGTTGCTCCTCCAGTGGATGTTGAGGCGCCATCTCTTGGGGGATTACATGCCAGGTCTCTGACACTCTCCCGGGCATAGTTCTGGGGGTGCCTCCGTTAGACATGGCAAATCATTGTAGAGTTGCCAAAACTGTACTTTCTTCTAGGGTCACCCCGTGAAAGAACTGTTTGGCAAATTTTACACTCCACCTTTTGGAGCATTAACCTTTTTTTTGGGTTTCGGGATGCACACCAATAGAAATTTTCTGATTGGTTGGACGCAACCTGAACTGTGCGGCTCCCAGGGCTGAAACTACCATACCATAAGGGGTCAGGGTGGAGATACTATGACCACATGTTTGAGAAATGTGTTTTCGAAATTGATTTTTAAATCGCATACGATATTTGCAGTGACGCCACAAATTCAAGCGCCACCCCCGTGCACAATCGTGGTGACATTGCGACTATCAGTAAGTCATCACGGATATTGGTGAAAATATAATAAGAACTATATATATATTTGTTCACACTCACTAGTCGCTGTCACAGACTTATGTACCAACTCTCATATCCACTTAGACACTCATACACTCAGACATCCATTCACAAACCCACTCAAACACATACACCCAGTCACTGGAGACTCGGTCATCATGCATACTGTCTCATCCCACTTAGAAACTCATGTAAACTGCTCAAAGAACTACCTGGGCACTTATGCACCTTCTCACTGACACATTCAGATACTGATGCACCCACTTACAGACTCACTTGGAGAGTCACACACCCATGGACAGACCCACACATAGACTCATGCACCCACTTACAGATACATTCATGTATGGACTCACAGACCCACTGAGACACTCATACACACACTCACAGATATACTGCAATACTCATACACCTACTCACATACCTACATAGTCATTCCCACACTCAGTCACAGATGCTCTCAGAGACTTTTGGACTCAGTCAGTCACTCATACACTCAGAAACTCTCACACACACACACACTCACAAACTCACTTAGAAATACACACACCCACTCACTCACCCAGTCAAGGCTCATGCATTGACCTACAAACTCACCCAGACACTCGCCCTCTCACAGACCGTTCAGACACTCATGCATGTACCCATTCACTCACCCACTCAGAGACTTATGCATTTACTCACAGGCCCATTGAGGCACTCATACACCCACTCACAGATCCACTCAGACATGCATACATCCACTCACGGATCTACTCAGAGACTCACACACCCATACAGTCAATCACAAAGCCACTGATAGACCCCCTCAGAGACTTATGCACCCAGTCAATCATACACTCAGGCACTCATGTACCCACTCATAGTCATACCCAGAGACCTATGCACCCACTAACAGAACCACTCAGATACTCACACTGCCAGTCATAATCCCACTGAGAGTCTCAAGTAGCTCAATCACTGATACACTCTGATACTCATGCACCCACACACTCACTCACTCAAACACCCACTTAGACACTGATGCATCCACTCTCAGATCCAGTCAGACAGTCTCATACTTACTTACAAATGTATTTATTGATTTATTTATTTCTAAAGCGCACTGTCACCTAACAGGCATCCTGGCGCTGGCAGGCTCATAACAGAGGGGAAGTCAAGACTGGTGACAATCTAGGACTTCGGGTATAGCCAAGTTTTTAAACTCCTCCTGAACGGTAGGAGGTCAGAGGTTTGTCTGAGCTCCACGGAAGAGCATTCCACAGTTTTGCTGCCGCCACACCAAATGATCTGCCTCCTGCTTTAGCTCTCTTAAACATTGGTATCCTCCCCAGACTAGCCGAGGAGGATCAAAGGTTATGGACTGGCACATGCCCCGGAAACTTTCTTTGCAAAACAACAGGGCCCGACCCATGGAGGGCTTTAAACACCAGGCAGAGAGACTTGAACTGGACTCTCTGCCTCAGCGGGGCCCAATGCAGCTGAGCCAGTGCCCTAGAGGAGGAACACAACAACGAAGTTAACAGCCCAAACTGATTTAGTAGCTCAGGACAGATTATTACCTCCAAAAACCCTGAATAGCCAAGGGGAGAAAAATATTCCAACCGGAGGTGAACCTTCTGTCTAACTTACACTAAATCTAACTGACGATCAAGGGGACAAAGCAGAAGACTCAACATTGTATACAATTACAAAAAGACAGCGGAAAAAACTATGCAAAGCAAGACACAAAAATAAGACAGAGAATCAAATAAAGTTACACTCTCAGGTGGAAATGCCTTGTAAAGAGACTAAAAGTGAAAAATATCCTGCGGAGGAAACCAGAGGAAAACAAACACCCAATACACTTAATGAACAGTTTATATCAGGAACAACAACAAATATCCAGTACTTTGATATCTTTGTGAAACCAGCCAAAACCTCTATGAAAAAGAACACCCATAAAGGCGAAGATACCGTAAGCGACAACATAGCGCTTTCACCTGATGAACAAACCGAGGTGAGGTAGCAAGCTCAACCAGAGAAGACTACCAAAAAGCAGTGAGGAAAAAATAGCCAGGGAAGACACCCAACTAAGTACACTAAAAAAGGGTGAGCACAAAACAAGTCCGCCAAATGTTGGAAAAGCCAATGCCCAGGAAGTTTTAAATGAAGAAGAGCAATAAACAGCAGTAACCAGATGCAACATCACCTTATGGGGATCATCATATAGTTTCAATTCCAAACTGTAATTCAAATCAACCAGCTTGTAATCTCACCTACTCAACTGAACAACAGTGTAAAGCATGAACCTGTGCGACAAATTGAACAGATAGACCAAATTGAGGACAGAAATCAGGTATCAAAAGCGGACCATTTAGTTATAGTAAGACATGGTGAGCAAAAAAGAGTTTTACATAAAGCCTAGCTGGAACCAGAAGACAATCCAGAGAGGGAATTTCCTGTTAAAGGGTCAGAACAACTAATTTTCAAACCGATACCTTCATTAGCCAAAGTGTCATCGAGTGACATTGAATGTGTTGGTTTCTCACATAATACTGATGGTTCACAGCCACTCACAATAATAACTGTAGTACCACCCTCTGTAGGGGAACAAATTATTAACGAGCAAGAAACGTTTCGCAATTGGGGGATAATTATTAGCAAAGTCATACTGAAGGAATATCCAACACCATTGTTAAAAGCAAAAAAAGGCTAACCGGTGAAAAAGGAAGACATGGCATCCCGGTCTTATCAGTATTAAAATATCTGGGAGGAAAAATAAACTTAGATGTCGAAAAGCAACTGGTCTACCAAAAGTCAGAGAATACTAGAGGGATAAACGAGAAATGGATAACAATGGTCTTGCATGGGAAAGATAACCAATGACACAATAAACAACACAACACATATAAAAATTTAACGAACGAAAGTTAAACAATAACAATCTGCTCGTGGACTATAAACGGAAAAAGCAAAAAATTAGATAACTTTACTCAAACATCAATATTTAATTCTTACCAGAATATATGATTACAAGAGACCTGGGCAACTTACCTGTTTCTTCTGCATGGATACAAAGCTTACTTCGAACCAGCAAACAAGCAAAATAAACATGGCTATCCTTGAGGAGGCTTAGCGATATTGAAAATCAATAGACTTGAAAGCGAAACACCAGCAAGTGGCGTCAAACAATTGTAATGTTCAAATGGTAAAGTTAGAATATAAAACGCATAATCAGGTAAGAATTATAAAGTTGGTTCATATATATATTCCTTCAACAGGAATCGTAAGGAAGTCTATTTCTGCTAAATTTACTAGTTATCTACTCGAAAAAATGGTGGACGATCCTTTTGCAGAGTTTATAGTTACGGGAAACTTAAATCTAAATCTGCTAGTTCCATTTACAAGAGATGATGCAATCTAGTCACAAGATCAACAATGGCTTATTCCAGTGCAGTCAGGGGACACATCAACAAAAACTAAGGAAAAAAGAACGTCTAAATTTCGTGAAAGAAATCGAAGCACTGGGGATACATATATTAAATGGGTGATTTCAAACGGACTCGCCCCCAGCATGGTCATTTCACGCACAAAATGCAAAATCACAAATTGATTACAC
The DNA here is from genome assembly GCF_964263255.1 of Lissotriton vulgaris. Taxonomy (NCBI): domain Eukaryota; kingdom Metazoa; phylum Chordata; class Amphibia; order Caudata; family Salamandridae; genus Lissotriton; species Lissotriton vulgaris. The sequence goes on from NW_028242255.1 coordinate 104,974, forward strand.
AATGGTATCACTGGGCATCTTTAATACACGGAGCATCAATCATATCGTTCAATGCAAGGGCAGGTCAGAACCATAAATTACAGGAAATTAATTTGGAAGCCAAATTCAAAAGAAAGTACCAGTGAACTATCCCAAAAGCTGGTAACCGAATGCTTTCAAGAAAAAACCGCCATGTCTGCAATTGATCATTGGGTAAGCTATAGACGCAAAATATTTGATCCATACGACCCTTCCATAGAATCAAGGATTACAAATTCAATGCGGAAAAGAAAAACTGAAACAAAAATGTATTTGAAATATACAGTTCAGAAAATGAAACAGTCGCAAAATAAATTCTTGCAAACAACAAAGAACAACTTCTCCAAACAACAAAGAAATACTAGCTACTATAAAATAATTAATTAAAAATCTGAAGGAACTAATCTGGAATGAAAAAACTAAAGCCAAGCACAATCTGTGGACAACAATTTATTATGCCAGCAATCAAGCAAACTGAAGGGAGTTTTGGAAAATGATAAATAGTCTAGTAAGACCGTATAAAACCTTTGTGTCGTCTGTACTAACTGAGACCGAATGGGTAAACTTTTTGGGGAACCATTTAAATCCGGGTTGCAAAATAATGGAAAGATATGATCATAAAAGGAGACATCAAACTCAGAAATGGAAAATGAAATTGATATAACACAAGTTCAAGTGGCTAACTTAATAATAAAACAAAAAGACGGTGCACCAGATCCAAATGGTATCCTTTTTGCCATCTACAAGGAGGGCCGAACACCTAACTAAAGTCTTTAATGAAGTAGAATGGAGAGGGTTGATCCCCAAATCATGGAGAGGGTCACAAATATCCCCTATCTTTAAAAAGGGAAATTGGGCCCGGACTGAGAACTACAGTTTAATAACACTACAAGACACGGATGCAAAACTGTTTGCAGGGATCTTGTTGTCAAGCCTATCAGACTAGGTAAAGGAAAATAAAATTCTCCCACCAAACCAAACAGGCTTTATTAAAGGCCTAGGAACAACAACAAACTACCTAGCCCTATCGATATTAATGACAAAGGAATTGCAATAAAACAACCATTGTACCTTTGCTTTGTCGATTTTAAATCAGCCTTCGACTGTGTGGACAGAGGACGACTCTGAGAAAAGCTACAACTGCAAGGGATCCCACCACAACTACTACAGTCGATTTGTCTCCTCCATACACACACCTGGGTAAGAGTGCGGATGGGTGATGGCGGATCACTAACTAAGGAAATACTGACGTCAGGAATCCTAAAGTAAGGCTGCGTACTTGCCCCATTACTATTTAACCTGTTCTTAGCGGATTTAACGGAGGTACTTAACAATATAAATGCTTATCCTCCTAAGCTTGCTGATAAACACATATCAAACCTCCTATATGCAGACAATGTTGTCCTTTTAAGTAATATAAAAGTGGGATTACAATGCCTAATAGCACAATTATCTAAGTATGCAAAAGAAAATAGGATGGTAATAAATGACTTAAAATCCAAAGTCATGGTGATTACAAAGAATTCAAGAAGGAAATACAAGTCAAAATAGTTCCTGAGAAAGTCACAATTAGACCAAGTAGAAACCTATAGATATTTGGGTTTTATCTTCAACTATAACGGAAACTTTCTTCAACAGAAACTTGAAATCCATAGGAAATCAAATGCCTTGACAGCAGAATTTAGGACTATCCAAAAATCTATTAGCGACCTTACCTATCACCCATTTTGATTTTTGCTAAACTGCTACCCTCGTTAACCTACAGCAGTGAGGTCTTAAATGGAAAACATGCACCTATAATCAACAATGCTACCTCAAAAATGTTAAAAATCCTTTTCCATTTGCCCACCAACGCCTCACAAGCACTAGTCAGACTGGAGTTCGGTCTAAATAACCAGCTGTATGCTGGAAGGGGACATATAATGAAAGTCTGGTACAGAATAAAAAATGACCAAGACAACTTAATGTTACAGTTAATTTGGAGGGAAATTGGCGGCAATAGCATATCACCTGCTTGGAAATACTTGGATTCGGCCTTGCAAGAACTTAAGGTTAGGCCAGTTTCGGTCTCTACTATTACTCAGGAATCAATTAAGAAAATTGTCAATAAAATAACAGATCATTTATCATTGCTAAAGGGTAAAGCCACTTTTGAAAAAAGGAAACATGCATGGCCAATAATAAATGGTTTTTCAAAAAAGATGGCACAGCAATACCTGAACACGCCATGATCGCTGAAAAACAAGCAAATCTTTATTAAAGCATGTTTTGGCGTACTGCCAGGACTATGCCATCTACCACCTTGGAAAAAGTACGAAAAGGATACAGTATGTAGGCTGTGCAAATCTGGGAAGGAGAACATTATCCACCTATTGTGTCTCTGTTCTGAACTGAGAAACGAAAGAGTAACTGTGTTAAAGAGTCTATTTAATGAAAGAGGGGTGAGAACGCACTGATGCTATGTCTTTCCCCAGACGATTTACCTTTGAACTCTGCTCTGGCAAAATTTTTAACAAAAGTGTGGAAAAAATTAGAACTCCAGGAAACATAAAACTAATAATTACTTCCTATTCTTCCTTTTTAAAATTTTATTGATTGCTTAATTCTCATCTAATTGTAAATAATTTTATCACAAATATTCACTCAAATAAGATGTATCGCATTTTAAAAGAATTGATGCTATTTAAACTGTATATATTGAATTATTGCATGAATTTTGACTGTTGTAAGATTTTAATTAATCAAACAATAAAGGATATCTATCATTACCTTTGAACAACTGTTCCCTGGAACAAGTAGTGCCTTCACACAACTGGGGGTTATTAAGCAGAATGATTTGAGGTGGAATCGACAGCTTGATATGGCTACATTGAAGCACCGGAAACTATCTGGAGCCTTACAAATTAAGTTTAATACCTCTCTTACAAAACCTGTTAGTCCAGTGCTGCAAATATATCATTTGAAAGTGGTTAGCTCTGCCCTATATGGGGCAGAGCTTTGGGTGTACGAGATTCTGTATAAGCTAACTGTAGCAGAAAATAGGTTTAAACGTAAGATCACCAATCTCCCACAAAGCACACCAGTGCATCCATTGCTTCATAACTTAGGTAGAAAAGCACCATCTGATATAGCGAGATTGCGCCCTATATTATACTGGGGAAGAATCTGGTGTACACCAGAATTGGCAAATTACTGCAGTTCTCAAAAACGTAATTAAAGCATACTTATCTCACAAAAATGAATTTTTATAGGAGGTCAGAGTCCCCCCACTAAGCATTGGCATGTCTATACTGTGGTAAAATCCATCATGTGCCCTGTTCCCCTCCAAGGAGATCTTAAAAGAAAAATACTGGGATTTGGGGACTCAAAACACATACAGAAACAGTGACACGTCTACACTCACAGGAGGGTTTTTAGAAGTTAAACCATCCCCAATCCTGGAGAAGTATTGGGATGCAATAACTAAACCACAGGATTGGAAGTTATACTTCCAATTTAGGGTGGGCTCACTACCAATAAGATCCTATACAGCAAGATGGATCACTTAACGGGATAGAACGTGTATCGCTTGTCAGGCCCATTTGAAGTCACTGCCCCACCTATTGTTTGTCTGCCCAGAGTGTGCTGCCTTCATCGAGTTTGGTTTACGCCAATTAGTAGGTCATTCGGGACAAGAAGGTGTGGTGACGCACAAAGAATATTGCGCACAGACACATCAACCCCCATTGTTATTTCACTAGCAACATTAAGGGAATGGACCTGGGCTATTAGATCACAGTCACTCCCTGTAATTTGAAGGCTTTTATTTGTCATTTCTCATTTGCACTCGTGTATATGGAGCTGGCTACCCATATATTAGGTACTGTTGCTATGTCTGGTACTTGTGATTACATTTCTGTAGCCCTGTAATATCTAATGTCATGAATTGCAATTGTTTTTACAAATTTTTGCATTTCGGGTCATTTTAAATTGTAATAATTGTGTTTTATTACACTTAGAAAATAACAAGGAGAGGGAGGGAGAGGAGGAAGTGGATTCTATCTCCCCTGGTAATCGTTATTAAACAAAAGGAATCCACTCTTTGTAGTGGTAGTGATCCCTACAGTGGTGGGGAGCACACAGTGTTGTTTAAATACCCCTCACACACCAACAGGCCCCTTGGTGTCATGCTTCATCATCGGGGTCTTCGCACCCCTCTACGGGATGCGGCGTGCTGCGACTCACGGCTACGTAGGAGCACTGAAAGTGGACTATGTGTTGATGTGTGTGAGGGAATTCAATGTGAGTGGTGAGGTGAAAGACAGTGATTGTTAAAAAACACCTGGCTCGTAGGAGAAAAAATAATAAAAGTTTTTATTAAGCCCTCGGCTGGTGTCGTTAAAAAAGTGCAAAGCGAGGTTGTTGGTACTATTTAGGGTACATCATGTCAAATGAGATGTCATCAGTGATGTCATCAGTGATGTCATTTGAGATGTCATCAGTGATGTCACTGACCATGTCATGAATGATGTAATATGTGACATCATCAGCAGTGGATTGCGGGTGCGCGATATATAGTTAGTGCAACTAACTATATATGGAATTTCATTGGTTTTATGTCAATAAAATGTCCAGCTAACTATATATGGTCTCTAACCTATGGTTTTTTCAGTGAATTTTCAAGGTTTTGTAAATGCGAATTGCTAACTATATATGGTCTATAACCTATGGTTTTTTCAGTGAATTTCAATGGTTTTTTAATAGCAAATATCAAAAGCTTTAAAATGTCAAGTACATGGTAGGTAAAAACATTTTCTTGTCTATGCACGCTGATGTGCTGTGAACGCTGCCCCCCCCCCTCTTTTTTTTTAGGAGTATTCTCTCTTTGCAGATAGTGAAGGGTAGGTAACGCAGGCCTTTGCCCCCGTTGTAATCCGTCATGCCTGCTTCCCTCTCCATTTGATTTATTGTTATCCAAGCATTTACTGTTTTAGAATTGGTTCTCTTTGGTTCATTCTCTATTTACAAACAAGCACAGAGTCGCAATACTCTGTTTAGTCTTTGCAGTTAGTGAAAAATCATTAAAAAAACAAAAGGAATCAAGCAAAATCAGTAGGCCACTAATGGGATCTCTTTTTGACCTCGCTAAAATAGAAACATTAGGAACAACCCCTCATGAGAAATACGAAACTAGTGAGAGGAACTCAGCTCGACACCATGATGGCTGCAAGACAGCTCGGCTCCGCCGCCCACCCCGCCCAAAATAACGACAAACCCTTTGCAAATATTATAAATATATACAACACACCAGCAAAGTAACAGGGTAAAAGGTTTTATTAAATAACTATTTACATGGCAGCCTGCTGCAACATCGATCCAAATGCATGCCGCCATTCCCGGGATTTCTCCCCGACTACTCTGTGGCCTACGAGATGGATCAGTATAGGCAAATATACACTTGGAGATTCACAAGCAACAACAAGCCTTTGTATTTGGGGCTCAAAATCAACAACAGTGACAGAGAACAGAAGTGAACTAAGCACTCAGGGGCTACGTTTAAACGTAACATCATCTCCCCAGAGGTTCATCACCTTACACAGACATGCACTCTGATCTCCTTGGCCTCAGTCAAACATCAATAGTAAGATTTTCATAGGTGAGTGTAGGTTCATGGTTTTCCATCCACAGACTAAAAGCCAGGAGTGGGACTGAAAGAACCATAACTAGGTAAGAAGGAAGGCAGAGGCTGTAGGAAGGACTCTGGATATGGTATGTTGCTTGGTCCCTGAGATGCTTCGATGTCACTGCCTTGCACAAATGGCATAAGTCCTGGATGTTGGGTGCGATAGTTGAGTGTTCTGAGCAGCGCTTGTAACATTGTCGGAAGCTCATTTGCACCTGCTGCAGCTTCACTATTCTCAAAGTAAGTGGGGGCTGTTTGATGACCTGACTGCATTGGAAAGCAATGTGATGCATTGCCTCCCTGAACCACTTGACGGAGGCCCCCGAGGGGCGGTGTGGTGGCGTGGACTCGGAGGGGGCGCTTGGCTCCTGCCCCCTCCCCAAGTCTTGTTGCCCTGGTGTGGCCTGAGATCGCCCCCGACATAGGCGGCCAGCTCCCGGGGTCAGGCGGAACTTTTTGCCTTTTGGTGACTCTTCCATTCTGGACCTTGTCCCACAATCCGTTTGACCTGAAGACACGTCCTGCGGTGCCCTAGTCCGACCATCACATATACCTGCGCCAGGAGACGGCGTGGGGTGCACTAGAAGGGAGAGGCGGCGCGAATGAGCCTCCCCAGGTGGAGATTTCTCAGCTACACCCCAGCGCTTCACTCGGCCAGCTGACTTGCGCCCGCTCTTGCGGCACTGTGCCTCGCTCGGCCAGCTGAATTGCAACTGCTCCACACCTTGTCCCACAATCCGTTTGACCTGAAGACACGTCCTGCGGTGCCCTGATCCGACCATCACATATACCTGCGCCAGGAGACGGCGTGGGGTGCACTAGAAGGGAGAGGCGGTGCGAACGAGCCTCCCCCACCTCCCCAGGTGGAGGTTTCTCAGCTACACCCCATCGCTTCACTCGACCAGCTGACTTGCGCCCGCTCTTGCGACACAGTGCCTCGCTCCGCCAGCTGAATTGCGCCTGCTCTTGCTATTACAGCGTCTCACTCGCCATCCAACGGAATTGCACCCAATCTTGCGGTACAGCGACAGGCGGCTGCCACGGAGCTCACAAAATGGCGGTCGGCTCCACAGACTTGGGCCTGGCCTGCAAAGGATGGCAAAGGGCAACCCTGGAACTCGGACGCTTGACTGCTAGGGCATGGGCCCCATTCCCAAAAGCTTCCCCTCAGCCTTGAAGATTCTACAAGAGTCACCGGGGCCCCCGACTCCCGCAGACTTCCGGTGGGGAGCGACTGCCATGATTGCTCGCGGAATGGCCACGACGGAGACACGAGATGGTGGTGTTCTCATGCTGACGCCAGCTTCAGTCTGAAACATCCAGAAACACTGTAGACTACCAATTTGATCAGTTCCGGTGGAGCCCCAACGTGACCCGGTAGAGAAGAACTAGCCCTCCCCTCTTTGACTGATCATTCTTGTTAGCTATCTCTAACACACATGAAAGTGAAAACTGCACCATTACTCCCCCCCCCGACTGACACCCTCCTTTGCCTCAGCTTGGATCATCATTTGCTAAAGTGTTCAAATACCCCACCGTGAGTATAAGCACAACCAGGGCCTTACTGCACACCCTGAGAAAAAGTACGCAGCAAGACAATCTCTACCTTCTCCCTTTTCCATGTTCCAACGCTTTGAAATGAACAATATATTTACTCGCAGTGACAAAATGGCGGTCAATACTTCCTGATTTCCTTCGAATCGAACGTTAACAGACGTCACGCAGCAAAAAAAAAATTCCGCTCACGCGCAGCCACTGGAAGACATGTATCAACATTTATGAGCATCCTCAGCCACCCTCAGAAAACATATGGGGTCAGGATACGTCTCCCGTGCCCCCTTATACCCATTTCCCACATTGTTTCCCTCCATCTTGTGATTTAATTAAAGCGAAACACAAAATGGCGAATTCCCGTTAAGCTACAGGTTTGCGACCCGGTTCGCGTACCGGGAAGCGCTTCTACTGCGAAAAATCAAATTTTTTTTATTTGCCCCACGGGACCCTTTAATAACCCCAACATCATTCCTAGGGGGTCAAGAGGGGTCTACCTTGCCCCCTTTCATTAAATTCCCCCTTCGTTTTTCTCCTCCTCTTGTCTCTCGATCCTACCGAGAGACAAGATTGCGGCCGTTCCGGACTGTTTAGAATGTTGACAGACACCGGAGAGCCAATCAGCTTGGCTTCGCAAAGTTCCGTTACGTGAAAAGTACGCGAACCGGAGCGCTACCCGGGACGCTGTCACAGATATATCTGTTTTTTAAAACGTTAATTTCTCAAAATCCACTGGAGCACATATCTTAAGACCTAGCAAAGGCACATCGGGCTAACAGTCCCTACAATTTTGCCAAGTTTCGTGCAAATCCATTCAGCCGTTCGAGCTAAAAGTGAGGCCAACCGCCCTATGGAAAACTCAATGTTAAAAACGTGTTTTGGGACCCCCCTTTTTTCTCGGCCCCCCCTTGACGAACCCCCCCCCAAATTTTCAGGGGCTGCTCAGAAACAAAATGTGCCATTTTCCTGGAAAATTTCAGCCAATTCCGTCCACAAACGCCAAAGTTATTAGACATAGAATTTTCAAACATCCCATAGGAAAAAAATCCTAACTATATATACCTACTGGCGACCGCCAGTAGGTAATATATATATATATATATATATATATATATATATATATATATATATATATATATATATATATATATATATATATATTTATACATATATACCAAACAGCCTGTGACCGGCGCGCTCAAGAACACAGGTGCAATTCCTGGGACCAGACCAAGTCCCGTGAAAATCTTCCAGCAGCAAACTTTAAAGAAATTGCACTCGTAAACACTAGGCTTTTTGTTTTTTGAGGCAAACTTTTCGAAATCAGAGAAAAGATCACTTGTGAGACATCCTATGTAGTCTACATTCTGGAATGCACATGTGGAATGCGCTATATAGGAAGTACCATTTGCCCCTTGAAAAAGCGCATTTTGGAACACCTGAGGGCAATTCACAACAAAGACATGTCATATGCAATCTCCAAACATCTTCATCAACAACATAAAACTAATTGGGAAGACATTCGTTACTTTGGGATTGCTACAGTGCCGGCTAATGAAAGAGGCGGCAACCGAACTTTGAAATTGAGACAATCAGAATCACGTCTCATCATTCGTTTCAAAACAAAAATCCCGTATGGATTGAACAGGGATGAGGAGATGTACGTACATTTATAATATTGTTACGCAAATTAATCTCTGAGCCAAAAAGTTATAAAAAGGTACTATACCTCTTAGTAAATGGACAACAAATCTTGGGTACTAAACCAAGACTTGGCTGGTCAACAAACAACTGTGAACTGTGTTGAAAAAAGAAACGTAATTGTATGCCTTAATAACCGCATATATATTACAATAACATACTTGACTCAGGAATGTTAACTGATTGCATAAATAATCGCTTTTTATAAATAGCGATTAATTTAATGTGAACTGCGAAAAACAAATGCTTAAAATGTACATACACAATATACATCTGGTAAACGTGTACTTGAAACGATTTAAAAGAAAGTAAAAATATGTTTAAGATAGCTGATGTTCATACTAAAATACATAGGCCAAAATGCACTGGTCTGGCTTTTTAAGAGAAACCTATATATACTGAAACTGAAAAAGGACTCACAATACCGTGAGAAAGAACATTTTTTGTTCGAAACGTTGGTGGGAGATGGTGGCTGTGTTAATGGAGTAATAAATGCTTTAAAAAACAAAAAGCCTTGTGTTTAGGAGTGCAATTTCTTTAAAGTTTGCTGCTGGAATATATATATTACCTACTGGCGGTCGGGCGCGCTACACGACTTGCGAGCACAAAGCTGATAGGCTCTCGGGTGTCTGTAAACATTCCAAACAGTCCGGAGCGACCGCCATCTTGTGACTCGGTAGGATAGAGACACAAGAGGTGGCAAAAACAAAGGGGGAATTGACCATAAGGGGGCAGAGTAGACCCCCCTGTCCCCATAGGTTTGATGTGGGGGCTATAAAAGGGCCCCGCGGGGCAAAAAAAAATTACTTTTTTTCGATTTTTGCGGAGGGAGCGCCCGGTACACGCACCGGGGAGCGGACTGGGGAGCGTACCATGAGGAAAAAAGAATAACAGAGTTTTTTTAAAATGAAGCCTTTTTTTATAAATTGGAGGTAGTTCTGAAAAGAACTGTTTTTTTATTCTTTTTGGTATTTTATATTTTTTTATTGTTTTTTTGAACATTTTTTTCTTTTTTTGTCTTTTGTGAACAGTTTTATATTGTTTTCTATTTTTTATGAGGAGAAACAAAAAAAAGGGAATTGAAAATGGCTCAACTGGAGCACAAAAACAAACAGGAAAAATGATGGTTTCCTCGGGTATTTGTGGTGATCCATAGCAACAGTGATTAGTGTAATGCTTTTTTCACCATACCTAATGGTTTTGTTACAATAAATACAAACAATTTTGTATCCCCCAAACTTTGTTTGTATATTTGGAATCACTTCACTTGCTTCTGGACCCGATGGAGTGGGTTCTTGAGTTGTAGAGGTTCTGGATGATGATTGGGGTAGGTTACTGCAGCTTTCCCTCACCTCTGCTACAGAATAGTTATTAGGGTGTAAACGCTGCATGTGTCGTATCATAGTATGATTCCCAAAGGAATATTTTTTAGCAGGGTTCCCCCTGGATAGCACAGCTTTAGAGATGAGACAAGTCACCTTCGCAGCGTTTACTTTTTTAAAACCCCTTGGGATTTTGAAAAACTCCCATATGAAGAGCTCTCTTGGTTTGTATGGGGGATTGTCTTCATGCAGGAACTGCCTTGTCCCTTCCTCCTCTTCCTCCTCCTCCTCCTCTTCTTCTTGACCACCAATGTGATCTTCTGGTGGTCCTTGTGGTAGTGGTGGTGGTGGGGCAGATGCTCTAGCTGCAGATAGTACAGTAGCCATATCTGTAAGAAAAAAGCAGGTCTTCCTCACTCAAAGAATAAAGTGAGAATGAGGAAAAAAGGTGGGGGCTTTCATCATTTAGAAAACAAAACTGTTCTGAACCAATGAAAACTGTTATTTTCAGGTCACATGAGCCGGGCTTTCATCATTTGGAAACCAAAACTGTTTTGAACCAATGAAAAGTGTTATTTTCAGGTCACATGACCCGACGCGCTTACGCTACGCGGCCCCGGGGCGTGCCCGGCAGCGCTTCCGTAGCGCGTTCGTATGCGCGTGGGTGCTTCCGGGTGCGCTTACGCCGTGCGTATCACGCGGACGCGGCTACGCGAAATGTCACAATGATGTTTTCGTTCGCGGCATTAGCGCTAACGGGACGCTCCCAGGTACGCGCCCCGGGGCGTGCCGTAGCAATACGCTCACCGATGAGCGCATCGGTACGCGCCCCGGGAGCGCTCCGGGGAAAACAAATAAAAAAAACATTAAAAAAATAGTATTAAATAATTATAAAATATAAAATTCATCATCAAAAATATTACATTTCATACCTATAGAGATTGGCTATTAAAAACCTATGAAATTCATTGAAAAAACCATAAGTTTCACACCAGATATAGTTAGAAATTAGCATTTAAAAAACCTTTGAAATTCACTGAAAAAACCATAGGTTTCACACCAGTTATAGTTTAGGAATTAGCATTTAAAAAAACCTATTAAATTCCCTGAAAAAACCATAGGTTTCACACCAGTTATAGTTAGCTGGAAATTTTACTGACATAAAACCATTGAAATTCCCACGTTATTTATTTATTTATTTATTTATGCAATTTTTAAAGCGCTGCAATTACCCATGGGTGTCTTGGCGCTGCGAGCTAAGTCTAGTCCAAGTATTTTAAAGATTTTAGTGCAGTAATTTTATGACGGCCGTTGCTAATGAGTCACTGAGAAAACAACCATGTCTTTAGTTGTTTTCTGAAGATGATCAGTGTAGGACTGGTTTTTATTTTAAGAGGAAGAGAATTCCATAGCTTTGCAGCTGCAATGGTGAAACGTCTGTCTCTCCAGTTAACTTTCCTTGTTCTGGGGATTTGAGTCAGGTGAGCAGTATTCGAACGTAAAGTTCTGGGGGTTGGAAGAGGCTTGAGGGAGTCACTGAGAAATTTTGGTCCTATATTATTTACTGCCTTGTAAACAATGCATAAGGCCTTAAACTTGGTTTGACTCCTGACCGGGAGCCAGTGCAGTTGAGCCAGGTGTTTGGAAACAGAGGTGAATTTTGGAATGCCCAACAGTATTCTTGCCGAGGCGTTCTGAATCATTTGAAGTTTTGAAATAACCTTCTCTTGCGCATTGAGGAGGAGGGCATTGCAATAGTCGGTGCGAGAAAACACCAACGTTGAAATTAGGGTTTTGCCTGTAGTGGTGGGAAGATAAGGCAGAAGTTTCTTAATTTTTCGTAAAATGTTAAAAGATGATGAGACTACGGAGTTCACATGGTGATGAAAAAGGAGTTTGTCGTCAAATATTACTTCTAAGTTTCTAACTTTGCTGACCGGTTCAGGTGGAGTGCCCATTTCCTCTGGCCACCATGAGGGAGACCAAACAGGCTGAACCTTACCAAACAACATTACTTCGGTTTTTGAAGAGTTCAATTTAAGACAATTGGGGGCCATCCAACTGCTAATGGTCCGCATGCCATCCTTGAAGTTTGCCGCTATGGTGGAACCGTTTTTATGTATGGATAGTACCAACTGTGTATCGTCAGCATATGTGGTTAGTTTGATGTTGTATGCTTTTATTACCCTCGCCAAGTCCGAAACATAGATATTAAAGAGGGTCGGACTTAGCGAGGAACCTTGTGGGACACCACAGGGGAGGGTAAACGTCGGAGAGGTGAATGAGCCCAACTTAACTGCCTGTTTGCGGTCGGCCAGGAAGGACGCAATGAGGTCCTAGGCCTTGTGTTTGATACCAATGGCCTTGACACGGCCGATCAGAGTAGAGTGATCGACCGTGTCGAAAGCCGCCGATAGGTCCAGCAGAATCAGGACAGCCTGTCCATCATTGTCCATTGTTGTTCTTATTTCATCAGCGGCCTTAATCAGAGCAGTTTCAGTCCCATGTCCTTGTCGGAAACCGAACTGTGTATCATCTAATAGGTCATTGTTTTGAATATAGTCAGACAGTTGTTCGTTCATGACAGATTCAAAGATCTTAGCTGGAAATGGCAATGATGCAATAGGACGGTAGCTGAAGGGCATGGATGGATCAAGCGTTGGTTTCTTTAGGAGTGGTTTGATTATGATGTTCTTCCAGATATTGGGATATGTCCCAGTTGAAAACATGATGTTACAGATGTGTGTCAATGGTACAGTAATGGTATCTGAGACGGTGTGTAGTATGGAAGGGTGGCAAGGGTCCAGAGGGGAGCCCGACTTGATTGCCGGGATAAGCTTGTGAATACGTTGAGGATCTACCTTGGTGAATTCCGTAAGTGTTGATGAATTCGGGTTTGATTGCATGTTCGTGGATGAAATGCCATGAAGGTTGGGAGTGAAATCGTTGAATATGGATGTCACCTTGTCAGAAAAAAACTCAGCTAATGTGTTGCATAGAGTTTGTGATGATTCAATCGGTGGATTTGTGGATTCTGCAAGGTGGTTGACAACTTCAAACTGTTTTTTCGTGCTGCATTTTGCCTGGTTTATTTGGGTGGTATAGTAGATGTTTTTTCCTATGGCTATTTTTTGCTTATAGACTAATAGTGCAGCTTTGTATGTTGTTTTATCTGATGGATTGTAGTGTTTGCGCCAGTGACGTTCTAGATTGCGGCAATGTTGACGCTGAAGCCTGAGTTGTTCGGTAAACCAAGGGGCCGATGGAGTTTTTCTATTACGTTTAGATCTTCTGGGGGGCGCCAGTATTTGGAATGCCCCTTCCAGGATGGAAGTATATGTGGTGGCAGCCGTGTTTGGGTCCATTTCCCTGTCTGTGTCCGCGAAAGCATCAGTGAGAATCTGATCTAGATGAGTGTAATCTATGTTTCTCCAATCTCTGGTGGTTTGAAAGGGATTTTGTGATGTATCTTTACATTCCATTGTTTTGATCTTGATGTCAAATAATATAGCAGAGTGGTCAGACCATGTGAGGGGTAATGTTTTATTCACGGTAATGTGAGGATTGTTGGTAAAGATACCCTCAAGCGTGTGTCCTGCCTTGTGTGTTGGAGCCATTATCAGTTGTCTAAGGTCTACCGCAGATAGATCCGTCATGAGCTGGATCGTGTCATTATCTGTCAACGATTCTAAGTGAAAGTTAAAACCACCTAATATGGTAAAATATTTGTGCTCAGCAGCTAGTTCACTCAGTTGATGAAGTTGGGACAAAAATGCCTTGCGAGAGCCTGGGGGTCGGTATAAAAGAGTACCCGTGAATGTTTGATTGGTGGTAAGCGTGACAGTAAAGGCAAGAGCCTCACAGCTCGCATGTTTTAGATCGATTGCTTTTACTCGCAAGCTGTTGCACAATAGTCTTCTGGCATAGCAGCTTTGAAGTCAGGTCCTGATGCTTCGTCTCCCCAAGTTTCTGTCAGAAACAGGAGGTCGATAGCATGACTATGAAGCAGCTCTAGTATATCGATTTTGTGGTATGGAAGCGAGCGCACGTTCACAAGTGCTGCCTGTATTAATTTGTGAGGTGTCAGTATATCCTGAGTGATATTTTTACATAAAGTACAGGTGAACGGACCTCCGATAGGATCAGCATAGATATGTGCCGGCGGGTCATGTACCTTGTATGAGGTGTTATTTAAAGAATATAATTCATTAAATGAATAAACCAACCTTGGAAAAGGTGAAAGGGGGGTGGCCCTGGGCTCGGTCAAGGCTCGGACGGGCGCAGACGGGCTTGGCTTTGGCGCGGCTTCGGCGCGCGCCCGGCGCACCCGCTGCGCCAACCCGCTGCGCCGTCTGGCCATGATACACATTTTATAGGGTGAGGAGGGTGGGAGTCCGGCGCGACTAGAGCGCTGACCCCGCTACTCCCAAGATGGCGCCCACCGCCACCAGACACCTGAAATGGTCTAGAACGGTAGTATTAAGAGCAAGAAGCTTGTGTAGGGTGTTAGAGTGCCTCGACTACATTCCCATTTAATTCTACAATGAAAAGCCCCCCAACAACGATTATTTTAAAAAGTTATGAGCAAATTTCCTGGCGAAATTAAAAAGGTTTAAAATGCAACAATCGATGTCCTTAATGTACTGGAGACGAGTGGTAAGCTCGCAGCCCCTGCAGCACTCACTGGGGAGAGCTTCTAAGGCTGTAGTTAGTTGGACTCACTATAACTTGCGCGCTTGCAATGCACTGCTGATGACGTCACATATTACATCACTCATGACATGGTCAGTGACATCACTCATGACATCACTGATGACACCATCCTTGTGACAGAGTGACAGACCACCTTTCAGTGTAATGTAACACTTGAAACACATATTCAAAAATAGAAATTAACATTTTCAAAAAACACCCATACCAGTTACAACAACCAATTCAGTAGTTCCACCATCTATATACACATTCAGTCATTCACCAACAGTTCTATATAGTCACTCATACATATACTCACTCATCATATGTAGTGATACACCTATACATCCTGTTACAGACCGACAGTCATCCAAAAGTTACTCACACACATACTCACACATGCAAATAAACTATTGAACATCCATTTATTTGCATATACAGCTATACACACACAACCACCTTACTTCTAAGGAAACTTACAAATACTTACTCTCTTAAACAATCACTTATAGAAACACAAACTCTCACATATACTCACTTATATACATCAATACTCACATATACTAGATTAAAACATTTGTAGTTACTGATAAAGACACTAGTGAGACAGCCATTCACTCACTAACACACACATATACACACTCAACCACCCATACAGTCCTGCTCATATGCTGTGTTCAAAATACATACAGACAGTGAGTCAGTCATTGATGCATCTATGTGCTAAGTAACACCCCCACCAAACCATGCAGACACTCATACTGATTCAAAAAAAAACAGCTAATAACCCATATACACACACATGTAGCTACTCACCAACCCATGCAGCCACTTATACACAAAGTGAAACACTGATACATATATTTAAATGTTTAAACATTACTCGCTAATATATGTATTCACTAAGATACACTTAATAAGCCAGTTAACCAATCATTTTTTTTTCAAAACATCCATTTAGACACTTACTTTAACATTTATTCTTCCATCGACCTTTTTCATATACATATATAAAACATATTTATTTTTCAGAAAGACACACATTCACTGGATGGTGTCATCAGTGATGTCATGAGTGATGTCACTGACCATGTCATGAATGATGTAATATGTGATGTCATCAGCAGTGCATTGCAGGTGCGCAAGTTATAGTGAGTCCAACTAACTATAACGTGGGAATTTCAATGGTTTTAAAATTTCCAGCTAACTATAACTGGTGTGAAACCTATGGTTTTTCAGTGAATATATATATATATATATATATATATATATATATATATATATATATATATATATATATATATATATATATATATATTCACTGAAAAAACATAGGTTATAGACCATATATAGTTAGGGATTAGCATTTACAAAACCTTAATTTATTCGCACAAAACCATTGAAATTCGCATATATAGTTAGTTGCACTAATTATATATCGCGCACCCGCAACCCACTGCTGATGATGTCACATATTACATCATTCATGACATGGTCAGTGACATCACTGATGACATCACTGATGACATCTCAAATGACATCACTGATGACATCACTGATGACATCTCAAATGACATCACTGAGAACATCACTGATGATATCTCAAATGACATCACTGATGACATCACTGATGACATCTCAAATGACATCACTGATGACATCTCAAATGACATCACTGATGACATCACTGATGACATCTCATTTGACATTACTGATCAAATCACTGATGATATCATTCATGTGATAATACGATGAACCTCTTTAGACTCTAATATAACCTTAGATACAATCAGTGTAAACAGACACTCACAGACTGTCACTTATCCATGGAGTTACTCACACACCTAGTCAGTCATGCAAAGAATCAATCACACCTCCATTTCCTCAACTATACAGTTATACACACCTTACTTATTCAAACATATTCTAACACATATTTACTCTCTTATACAATCACTGATACAAATTCACAATGATCCATACAGCCACTCACACATTCACTGGCTCTTATGCACAGTTATTTATATATGTCAACTCTCACATGTACTGTGTTTTACATATGTACTTACTTTGACATGTAGCACTGAGATATCCATTCACTCACCAATACACTCATGCACACAGTCAACCGCCCATACAGCTGTTTCCACATGCACTTCTGAACCCATACATCTAGTGAATCTCCTGCTCACACATCTATGCACAGAGTCACACACCTCCCAGTCACCCACACACACACACAGTCTCCCATACAAATACTTGGGCAACCAATTAATAACCCATATAGTTACTCATATAGCTACTGATCAACACATGCAGCAGTTTACAGAACAACAGACATAATGATTTACAAATTAAGACAGTTTAGTCACTAACCCATGCACTCAGTGAGACACATTTAATCACTTACTCATACAGTCAGTCATGCACCTACTAAATCCTTCATCCAGACACTTATACATCCACTCATTCATCAATATGTAAGACATATTTTAACTTTACAGAAACATACAGTCACTGGATGTTGTCATCAGTGATGTCATCAGTGATGTCACTGACCATGTCATGAATGATGTAATATGTGACATGATCAGCAGTGGATTGCGGGTGCGCGATATATAGTTAGTGGAACTAACTATATATGAAATTTCAATGGTTTTGTGTGAGTAAAATAAGGTTTTGTAAATGCTAATTCCTAACTATATATGGTCTATAACCTATGGTTTTTTCAGTGAATATATATATGTGTATATATAGGTCTAACTATAACGGGGGAATTTCAATGGTTTTGTGAAATGTCCAGCTAAATATACCATGTGTGAAACCTACATTTTTTTCAGTGAATTTCTAAGGTTTTTTAAATGCTAATTCCTAACTATAACATGTGTGAAACCTGTGGTTTTTCAGTGAATTTGCAAGTTTTTTTAAATGCCAATTCCTAACTATAACGTGGCTGAAACCTATGTTTTTTTCAGTGAATTTCAAAGGTTTTGTAAATGATAAAGATAATTTTTTTTAAATGTATTAACTTTTATATACATTTTTTTTACTAATTTCCTACATTTTTATAATAATTATTTTTAGTTATTTCACTTTTTAAGTTACATAACATATTTTTAATGTAAAATAATAAAAAACAAAATTCTAAAAATATTTTTCTTTATGTATTTAATTTTTTTAATATATTAAAATTAAACTCTATATATATCTCCTTTTTGGATATTTTTTTATAGTCGTACTGTACGCGTTCAATGATCGCACCGACCTTGTGTACACCTAATCGTTCTCTGCGCGTACCCACGCATATGTCACGAATACTTCGCAAAGTTTCGCATTGCATCAGCGCTTCCGCGTCACGTCATGCACATTTTTACGGTACCCCGTACACGGATTAAAATTTTACTGTAAAAACAAAACAGCCCCTATTGCTAATTTTTATTATACCCGGGGACCCCATCCCCCAGGGCTCAAATGAAACGTCGGAGACCGTGGGGGGAGATGGTGCTCTATCGAACTGTGTACCCTATCTAGCTGTGTACCCCTACACTTTGCGCATGCGTTCCGCCTGCGTGTTTCGGTGGATGCTGTGTACACAGGCACCATATCCGATCCCCGGCTGGGTGTGTACCCCAACGGTTCGCACTCACTGTGCGTATACGTGTATTTTTTAGAAAAGGCACTGTGCACAGTCCATCAAACTGACATCCTGTTTGACCAATCACAGCTCTGAAACCCTTGTACGTATTGCTTAACCAAAGACTGTCATCCTGAGTTATAAGTAACCTCCCATCCTTGTACAAGTAAACTTTTAAGTAACCTCCCATCTTACTAGACAAGGTTGCCAGATTGCGCTATTTCCTGCACAATTGGGCAACTTTTTTCCCATTTGTGCGGGAAAAACCCATGCTTAGCGGGGGGCTAGTTTTTGGGCTACATTGTAGTGTTTGTGCACAATTTACTGGCCTGGGCGGGTGCCCACAAGAGGATACCGTGGCGTGATGCCATAACACACTCTCAGTGTCAAACCAGAGCACAACGCACGCTATGAGAGTGGTTACAAGTGTTTACTCATTGGAGGTCCGATTCTGGGCCTGCCTCGGCGCACATGATAACCCCTCCCCGTCTTTCTCTGTTGTTAATTCCTGGTGCACACACTCACAGTTGCACAGTGGAGTAGTGTGGCTCACTGGTTAGAGGAGGCTGACCTGGAAGCAGAGGTCAGCCCGGGACCAGGGTTCAATTCCCGGCTTGGCGGGGTCTTGAGTCCTAAAATGTCCATGGACTCGACAATTCTCGCTCCGGTGCCTACTCGCCTCACGGGTTAACACTCTGCGACTCTGGGCAATAGCTTGCTTAATCTCCACAACGGCCCATCGCGGCGGGATGCCTGGCTTTCACCTTGTGGATACCCTGCCGGGGTTATCTCACAGGGGAATACCAGGACGGGTTCCCTAAGCAAGCACTTAGAAACCAGTGGTGATTGCCCTATATAAATTCCTGTACATTTATATTTACATTTACATTTACATGTGCGCTGCACGCCCACCCACACTGCCCAGAGGTCACCACCTAGCTTTCTTGCTATTACTAAGACTGGAAGCCAATAAATTAGCCAATGGGAGGTCCCCCAGGGCCGTCATTCTTGTAGCACGCAAAAACGCATGACGGCCCTGGGGATCATTTGGTCAGCCCTGCGGTTCCCATATAATGCGGGCACTAATGTGAGCATGTTCTCTTTTGCCTGCCTGTGCTGTGGTGACAGACAGACTCTCGACGTCGTTGATTGTACTGCGAACTGTTTGCTGGAGCGGAGGAGGACTCATGACACTCGTCGTGTTGTCACTGCTGCTGCCGCCTAGCCAGGTACCATAGCTGCGCCCAGCCCAGCCCCAGCCTTTGAAGACAAGACAAGAGACAACAGAAGCAAAGATAGGAGAAGCCATCACACCATCAGCCTCCGCTCCAGGCCCAGTCCACACCAGGCCCAATGACCCAACCCCTACCCTCAGGCAGCCCCATCCTCAACCCAGGCACAGCAGCCACGCATCTTTCTAGATCTTCTTCTATTCGGTAGTGACAGTTCCTGCGGAAACTGCTGTTATTAAATCATCGACTTCATCAAGCGCATACCTCATTCATTGTGAGTTCATTCACTGTATACTTCATTTGTTCATCGTGTGCATACGTCATTCGTCCAGTTCATCTTTTTCCTGTCCTTGCAAGGTGAGAAATGTGCATAGTTTTTTGTTATTGACTATACTGTAACTATGTTTTTGTGCTGCCTCACGTGGCCCTCCCAGGCCTCTCTTATAAATTGTCCCTGCATGAAGCTCTGTTTTGCTTTATTTTTGTGACCCACATGCTTTGTGCTTCATTATATTTGCTCCCTCCTAATTCTCCCATGACTTTTAATATTTATTGCTGCCTCACGTGTCCTTCCCAGGCCTCTATTCTTATTGATCTTGCGTTCATGAGAGTAATATTTCCTTCTGTGTTACGGGGCCCTCCCAGGCCTCTTCTTATAAATTGTGTGTGCATGAATATCTGTGTCGTATTTCTGTAGTACTCCCCTTGTTTTGGCCTCTATTCTTATTAATTGTGCGTGCATGATGGTATTTTTTACTGCGTCACGTGGGCCTCCCAGGCCTCTATTCTTATTGACCTTGCGTTCATGATCGTAATATTACCTTCTGTGTTACGGGGCCCTCCCAGGCCTCTTTTCTTATAAATTGTAACTTTTCATATTTTTTACTGCCTAACGTGGCCTTCCCGGGCCTCTATTCTTATTGATCATGCCTTCATAATAGTAATATTTCCTTCTGTGTCACGTGGCCCTCCCGGGCCTCTTTTCTTATAAATTGAGCTCGCATGAATTTCTGTGCTGTATTTTTGGAATGTGTGTCACATGCTTTGGCATTTATTCTGATAAAATGTGCGTGCGTGATGGTATTATTTTTTACTGCGACACGTGGCCCTCCCAGCTTTGTTTTGCTGTAGTTTTTCTGCACCACGTTCTTTGTATTTCATCGTATGTACTCCCTTCAAATCCTCCAGTGACTTTTAATATTTATTGTTTTCTCACGTGTCCTTCCCAGACCTCTTTTCTTATTGATTGTGCGTACATGATTGTAGCCTTCTGCATCACAAGGCCTTCCCAGGCCTCTTTTCTTATAAATTGTGCGTGCATGAATATCTGTGTTGCATTTTTGTGCTACATAATATGCTTTATGTTTCAACGTAAGTACTCCCTCCTAATCATCGTAATTGCTCCCTTTTAATCCTCCAGTGACTGTTTGTAGTGCCTCACTGTGACGCCTGCATGGTTATGACCTGTGGGTCTTCTTAATTTTCTCACTCTTTTCTGTTTGTCCCTCAGTGAGGCCTATTTAATGCCAGTGTTTTTTTATCCTGTCTCTTGGCTGCACAGTTGCTGGATTTTTAACATAGAAACACCACCACTGGGTCTGGGCTCCCAACAGCACAGCTTGCCACAAGCTAATAATAAACAAAAAGGAGTGCATGTGCTGCTACCTAGTTAATTACCCTAGTTTTTGCAAAACATCTGAAATCAAACCAATGTTTTTAGATCAAAAAGTATCATTTTTATTTTTTTGCTTGAGTCAATTATTCCATTTTGACCTTTTTTGAGAAATTAATTTTACAAAGTTAGTATTTTAAGACCTTATGTACAACATAGAAGAAAAACAACATTTAATCATATTCCTATTTACAACCAAGAGTCTAGATACATTTCAAAAATATCTCATCCAAACAGTCAATCATACAACTAACATACCACACAGAAAAAACATACAACAGACAGTGTGAAAACATATCAATTATTTTCTGGTTGGAATACAAATATTCACAACAAAGCCATAAATGTTTATTGTACTCAACAGAAACCTCTTTGTGTTTTTTAAGATTTTTACTTATTTCAGGCTTTTTTAGTCTACGCATTTCGAACTCATGTCAATATTGAGTTCTCATCAGTACCATAGTCTGTGAAAAAAGAAGAGAGAGATTTCTTGGTTTTAGCTTCCTTTCTCAACAGTGCACTACCTCTACTAATACTGCAAGCTCCTTTATCTTACCTCTTGATCAGTAGAAACCAGAGGGAGTAGAGTTTTCCCCGTCACCAGCACACATCTCATGTGGAAACATATATGACACGTGGTCAACACCCACGTTATACTTGTAACTCACAGTATACCACTAGATTACTAGATCTCATATCACTTACTTTTTAATGAATGTCCATCCCCAATTTGTTATTTTGGAGTAGCCTGGCTTTCCCGTTTCTGATGACAAAAAGGGGAAACTAGTCAGTACCCATTTTATTCTGGGATACACAATTATTTGTTTGGGAAGGTAATGTGAGGGTCCTTACCTTCAATGAAGGTTCAGGCTGTTTGGGCTGTGGATTCTGGGCCTGCAGCAGTATTTGTGCCACCCACACAAGTAACCCTAAATAAAAAGTCAGGCCTAGCACTGCAGTGCCTGAGCACCCTTTGTTAAACTGCCATGTTTTCAAACTGCATTTATTTGGCAGGCCTTACTAGTCCCTTTGTATGGACTGACTCTGTATCCCTCGCTTAAACTTTGTGGGCGTTTTGAGCTGTGAAGACAGAGTGACAGTTCTTTTACTAATTGTATGTTCACACACCTTTATAGTTATTAATGTCTTTATACTTGAATGTGAGCAAGTAAAATGTGTTCTTTACGTCTATAATGCTTTTCTTTAAACTTGTTTGCCCGTTTAACTTCATTTTACATAGAAATGGATGCCACTAAGTAACAAGAGCTTCTGGATTATGTATGCCGTAATGTGTATCCTGATGGTTTCAGTAAATTCCAGAAGCATGGATTGTGTAGACTATCTAAAAAATTCACTGTTGACGGTAGTATAATTTTTTCAGTATTGTTTTATCATTACAATGTGAAATTTAGAGTACTCAAATGTGTATTTTAATCTACAAATGTATGTGATATGTACTTGTTCAAAACTTGTTAAAAACATGAGATTCATTTTTTGCTATGCTAATTTAAAAAGCAGAGTTGCAGAAGCAGACAAAGCAGAATATTGAGGTTGCCCATAAAAAGCAGAAAGAAAAATATAGAAAGAGAGTTTTGAAAAAATGTAAGCCGTGCCCCTTCAGCGAAGGAGATTTAGTACTTTTAAAAAATTACAGGCGAACAACGAGGAAAAGAGGGATTTTGGAGCACAACTTTACTGGACCCTACAATATTTCCGAACTGGAAGGAAAGCGTGCAATGTTAGTCAATGGTAGGAACATGCCATTACGTACAACTTATAATGTCGACATGTTGAGGCCCTATAAATCGAGCGTCAAAGATAATCTATTAAAGGCTACCTTTTTTATGTAATGGTACATAATATGGAAGTGTAGAGTAATGATATTCTATTGGCTGGTGTAATTCTCTCCTATATAGGTGAGAAGGTTGAAGAAGGGTTCGTGAGTATGTCTTTCTGCACATGACATATTTTGCAAACTACATTAATTTAAGAAAGGTATTTCTGATTAGCTATTTTTGTTTGAGAAAGGTTTTTGTTAGGTTTTTTCAGTAATTTGTTGTTTTTTAAAAAATTGTACTTTTTCTAAACTTTTCAAAATTGTTTGCAGGAAGCATGACGAGTGATAATTCTCCAGCACCTGTTCCATCTTCACTACCTGTACCATCTTCAGCACCTGTACCATCTTCAGCACCTCTACCATCTTCAGCACCTCTACCATCTAGAGCACATTCTCCATCTCCAGCATCTCGTCCCTCTACATCCCTGAAAAAAGTTTTGCATGTGTGGAAGAAACCAGTAAAACATTGTTTGGAAGCAATAGTGTCGAACTCTAAATTATATGATAGTTCTTTTTGATCACTAAAAACGGACCAATGGATAATTGATGAGGTTAGTTTCTGCTACATGTAAATTCTTTATTGTATGACTAATGGCGTAGGATGTACATATTGCTTCCATAGTAGAAGCTCATGTGTTTTCATATATTTTTACAGGAAATTAATGCCTACCTCTGAAAAATTCGGTAGTAAGGCAAGGAAGTCCCACAGTTGGCCCTGATTGGGCGGTATGACCTTGCGGATGCCCAAACTTATGTTTTTACAAATACCAATCACACATTGTTGTATGCAAAACCTAATCGTTGCTAAGGTAGCTAATAAGGCGGCCAACACCTAGATGCAAACGAATCAAAAATATTTTTAGTGCTCTTACATTTTTAGTTTAATCAAATTCTAAAAAGGACAAGACGTGTAGGTTTGTAGAAAAATATAACAGTATATATTTATTTCAGAGGTCATTCGCAAAAACACAGATAATTAAAAACAATTTATACAGTAACTAGATTAAAAACAAGATAAAAAATACAGTGGTATGTACTTCAAGGCAAAGGTTCATTCATAAGCAATATAAACACAACAATTTATTGCAAGAACAGGGGTCGACGCGGCGTTTCGGTTTCTTGGAGTAACGATTAAAAACCTTCTTCAGGACCAAGTTCTAAAAAGAAACATATAATTACTTTTTTTGCATATGACAAGTATCAATTATATATACGAAACATTTTTCATACTACTTTTTTTAAGCCTAAAACACCTCCTGACTGTTATAGGGACAGAACACTTTGTTTCTATTCGTGATTAGCCGTGACCTGTTTACAGAGCTAAGGCAACATATTGGTATTTGTAAAAAACATGTTGATTCCAAGACGGGGCATATCGCTAGTGGGTATAGGAGATGGGTATTATAATATCTCTCCCAGAATAGTGGCAATGTGTACATGACATTTTTCACTAATTTCAATAGATCATAGTGCTCTCAACTTTCACTATTAATTATTCATATAGTTGTGGGTGGCTCATGTCTCTTACCCAAGTTGAATATTAAAATAAGGTTTGATTACCTTAATTGTTTAAAACTCTCAGCCCGATACATCCGGGGAGACTGTTTTCCCAAGTATACTTTTTGGGTTTCAACTGGACTGTATGCTGCCAGGTCTGCAGGTAGTTATAAGTCCTGTAAAAGAATGGAGTTAAAAAAGGCCTATGTTAGACCAGGCGACCTGTCTAGAATGCAGGGCTTTATGATAAGTTATAGCTACCTTCTGGTTTCTTTGATAAAGATGTCGCGTTAGTAGTAGGAGCCACCGATATATATATTTCAAAAGGGGCTGAAAAATAATAGAATGTACTCAGGCTCTATTTTGCAGAGGTTCACTCAGTATTCCAAAAACAGAGGGGGGCTGTGTTATAATTTTGCCGTGTATAGCTTACCCAGATATTTGATTACTGGCTCCCCAAGTCAACACCACCTTTTCCTTTTGGCGCTGTACTGGTATGCGCTGCCTTATATTAAAGCGCTGCTCCTTGCACTGTGAAGGAACAAAAGGGAGGGGTAGTTTGTAAATTGCTCCTGAAAACCTGCTTACTGTTCTGCAGTTATAGCTTTTTAATGATTTTGAAGTCGGCGTGTTTTTGCTTGTCTACTAGCTGCAGCTGTTTAGACACTATCTGTGAGTCTATTGATAGTAGGTGCATGTTTATATAGCCTTAAGCGTTTAGGGAAACATATGCTTTCTCCTCTATTCATTAATTCTGATTTTATGTAAACATTAAGCGCTTTTGGATGCGTTTTTTTATTTCTTAAATTCGTGTGCCCGAGCGTGCTCCTTTCAATAATTGCACTGCAATGCCCGGTGTTTATCTAGAGTCATGTCGTATAGGAACCTGATAGCTCGATATTCCACCAAACCGGTGTTCGTGTTTATTTAACAAGGGTGCTGGTCGCTGCCAAGTGGGTTGTACTACGTATTATACATGGTGCAATTGAGTTTAAGTAGCAAAAATAAATTGCATTAGTCGGATCGCGGGGGTTCCAGCTCCGTTAGTGAGACTCGGCAAGTGGGTTTAAATGTCAAAAAATGGATTGCAGCAGAAGCGTCGCGGGGGTTCCTGCTCCGGTTTTAAGAACCGGTGGGATCAATAATAACGAGCTTACCTGAAGTTTGTAATTCGGCCTCCCTGCTCCTACTGCTACGCTCCTTCCGGGATCAGTGATGAAGTGATATGCCAGTAGTGGCCGCCGGTGTCGCTCTTATGCACCGGCCATTACGATTGGGCGGCAGGTACCTGCCGCCCAATCGTAATGGCCGGTGCATAAGAGCGACACCGGCGGCCACTACTCCCACATATCACTTCATCACTGATCCCGGAAGGAGCGTAGCAGTAGGAGCAGGGAGGCCGAATTACAAACTTCAGGTACGCTCGTTATTATTGATCCCGCCGGTTCTTAAAACCAAAAGGCCCATAGGAATGAATTGAAAAAACCGAATCGGTATTTACCGATTCGGCAAATACCGAATCGGAAAATACCGAATCGGTAAATACCGAATCGGTAAATACCGAATCGGCAAGCAAGTAAAAGTGAAACCAATGAAAACAGCAAATGAGGTGGAGCCACCCTCCCCAACCCTAGCAGGGAGTGGCTACCCAGGCAGGTGCAACTCATTAGAACTTTCTGGAGAGGCAGCCAGAGCTGAGCAGTGAGAGTGAGCAGCAGAGAGAGTGGTTGCTGAGTTTGGAACACAGAGGAAATGGCAAGCAGCTCAGAGAGCCAGAAGGCTGAGAGAAAGCGCAAGGTGAAGCTCAGCAGCATGGAGCTGCAAGTACTGGTGGAGGAGATGGTGAGGGTCCACAGGCAGCTCTTTGGGGGGCTGTCCCTCACAGTCCCTGAGTCTACCAAGAGGAAACTGTGGAGTGCCATCAGTGAGAGGGTCAATGCTGTTGGTGTGACCCCCAGGAGTCTGGAGGACCTCAAGAAGAGGTTTTATGATATCCGGAGCCTCACCAAGAGGAAATTGTCAGAGCTCCACAAGCAGGTCTGACCGGTGGAGGCAGTCCCCCTGACTGACCTGGAGGTACTGGTGGCCACAACGATCGAGACAGAGAGTGTGGTGGGAGTAGGGGACATGGACAGCTCAGCCAGAGCTACAGCAAAAGGTAAGAAGCATGCGCAGTATGACAAACCCAACCAGACACCTCCCCTTTAGCCTCAATGTACAGCCAAACCCCAGTCCAGTACTGCTAGCACCATACATGAGCAATGCATTATGGGAAATGTAGTCAGCTAATGTAGTAACAAATGTCAGTGCACATTAATCTGCAATGCACTTTAAAAAATAATCAGAGTAATGAAAGTGACATGTGCAATGCTTTTATTGTAGTGACTGTAAGACATTTGCACTCAGTTCACAAATGCTTCTTTATACCTAGGGGCGCCATCAGGCAGTGGAGCATCAGCTGCACAAGCGACAGCTCCAGCGAC
Organism: Lissotriton vulgaris; assembly: GCF_964263255.1. Taxonomy (NCBI): domain Eukaryota; kingdom Metazoa; phylum Chordata; class Amphibia; order Caudata; family Salamandridae; genus Lissotriton; species Lissotriton vulgaris. Next base: position 132,275 of record NW_028242255.1, read on the forward strand.
AGCGGACAGTGTGGTGGCAGGGCCAAGCACCATGGATGCTTCGCAGGAGGAGGAGGACAGCAGTGCCATGGCCAATGAGGATGAACCAGGACATGCCCTCTTATTTCCCCACTCCCCCAACTGTCACAATCCCCCCCATTGCAGTTCTCACCAGAGAACTCCCCCACACGGTCCCAGCCAGCACCTGCCAAATCTCCAGCCAGGAGGAGTATTGTGGCCCCAATTACCATCATGGAGGGAGCTGCGGGTCATGCACCAGCACCCACACCTGCGACACCTGTGGCAGAGCAGTCCACCCAGCAGGCCAGCACCAATCGCCACCGGCCACGCACTCCCAGCAGTGCATGTCCATCACGAGAGGGGACCTTGAGGGGAGCATGGTGCGAATCCAGCGGATGCAGGCCAAATCCATCCTGGCATGCCACCGCTAATTGCGTGCACACAACCTGCAGATGGTGGAAATGGCAAAGGGATTTGGTGAGTTTGTGGCAAGTAACAAGGAGGTGGCACAAACAAACAGGGAAATTGCCACAGGACTGGGTCGCATGACAACCGCCATTACACAGCTGTGTGCCAAGATGGAACATAATGAGCACACAAGGCGCAGGGATGCCCGTGTGCAAAACCGGGCAATTAACCGGCTTGCCGCCGCAACGTCCCTGCTATGCCGCCGAGGGGCTAATATGGAAGAGTGCCTCACTCAAAACACTGTGGAGGTGACCAGGGGCATGGCCCGTATCACCAGTGCCATGGAGGCCCTCATCATTTCTAACACAGTGGTGAATCCTGCCCTGGACGTGGCCGAGGCTTGGGACAGCAGCAGCCGCAGCAGCCCGGCCAGCGCTGTGTCAGAGCCGCTCCGCAGAGGCAGCCGGCCATGCAGAAGGGGGGGAGCAGCTTCCCAGTGGCTCTGCAAAGCGCAGCAGGAAATGACTCTGCCAGTGTGGGTGAGGCAACCCGGCCCATTTCCAGTCCCCACCCTTCATTTCATTATTTCATTTGTTGCACATCAGTGCTTTAACGTTGTGCCAACATTATGAATTTTTTTTTCCACATCCATAACCTGTCTGCATCTGTACTCACTCAGAAATAGTTTTCTGTTATCTCCTCATGTCTGTATCTGCCATCACTTGGTGTAGACACCCCAGCAGGTTGTGTTTGTGGCACAGCAACGTCGTCGTCATGGTCCTCGTAGTCTGACAACTCCACCTCAGTGCCCTTCTTCACCGCAAGGTTGTGCAACATTGCACAGACAGCTATTATCTTACAGCAGGTTGATGGGGGTATACTGCCTATAACCTCCACTCTTGTGCAAGCATCTGAACCTGCTTTTCCAGATGCCAAAGGTCCGTTCTACTACATTCCTTTTGCTTTTGTGGGCCCGGTTATACCTCCTTTGGCTGGGTGTAGAGGGGTTGAGGTAGGGAGTGAGTATGAATGAGCGGAGGGCATGTGCACTGTCGCCTAGAAGGAAAAGGGAATACGTTACTCACATGCATACATGTACTTCACAGTGCTATTTTTGTAATGGGGGTCTGATGATGTGTCTCACCTAGGAGGTATCCTTCACCAAATTCCCCTGCCATCAGCCGTCCATAGATGCCGCTGTTTTGGAAAATATAGGAGTCGTGGGTACTCCCTGGGAATTTTGCAACCAGGTCTGTGATGGCGCACTTAGCATCGCAAATCACCTGCACATTGATGGTGTGCGTAGTCTTCCTATTGCGGTATATGTATTCTGTGTCAGCAGGGGGGGGCAAATCGGAATGTGCGTGCCATCAATGCAGCCAATGATGTGGGGAAATCGTGCCATCTGGTAAAAGTCTGCTTTTGTTTGTACCAGTTCCGCATGGGTTGCAGGGAAAGAAATGTATTGGTCCATCCTCTGTATCATGGCGTCAAGGAATTTGTGGAAAAACCTTGACAGGCTGCTCTGGGTCACCCCTCCTACCGCAGCAACTGCACTTTGATAGCTGCCAGACGCAAGCAGGTGTAGGCTGCATAGCACCTGCACGTGCGGTGGGAAGGCGTGTGCCCTTGGGGTGGGGTGGTCCAACAGTGGTTTAAGGTCCCTGATGAGCTCCAGTATGGTGTCTGAGTCCAGCCTGTACCTCTGTAGGATCTCTGCCTCTGTGAGCATGAACAGGGTGATCCTCTGTCTGTAGACCTGATCCTCTCTTTTCCATTCCCTCTCTCCTTCCTGCTGTAGCTGCCTTGCAATGACATAAAATGCCGCCATCCTGCAAGTTGCATTGCATTTTGGGTCTAATTTTATAGGTTGCAGTTGGTTACCACCTGATTCCAATCCATGGTAAATACCGATTTTGAAATACCGATTTTGGGCCTAAATCGGTATTTCTGTGCTTCCCTACATCTCTATCTGAGTTTTAGCCTGTCCGATTCGGTAATTTACCGATTCGGTAACTCTACCGAATCGGTAGATGGTCCGAATCGTAATATTTACCGAATCGGTAAATGGTCCGAATCGGAATATTTACCGATTCGGTATGTTAGCGATTAGTTCATTTACCGATTCGGTGTATGTCCGAATCGGTTTTTTACCGATTCGGTAACTCTACCGAATCGGCAGATGGTCCGAATCGGAATATTTACCGAATCGGTAACTCTACCGAATCGGTAAATGGTCCGAACCGGAATATTTACCGATTCAGTATGTTAGCGATTCGTTAATTTACCGATTTGGTGTATGTCCGAATCGTTTTTTTACCAATTCGGTATCTATACCGAATCGGTATAAATACCGATTCGGCGGGATTTCTGGCTCCTACATCCCGAAATCGTGCCATCTGGTAAAAGTCTGCTTTTGTTTGTACCAGTTCCGCATGGGTTGCAGGGAAAGAAATGTATTGGTCCATCCTCTGTATCATGGCGTCAAGGAATTTGTGGAAAAACCTTGACAGGCTGCTCTGGGTCACCCCTCCTACCGCAGCAACTGCACTTTGATAGCTGCCAGACGCAAGCAGGTGTAGGCTGCATAGCACCTGCACGTGCGGTGGGAAGGCGTGTGCCCTTGGGGTGGGGTGGTCCAACAGTGGTTTAAGGTCCCTGATGAGCTCCAGTATGGTGTCTGAGTCCAGCCTGTACCTCTGTAGGATCTCTGCCTCTGTGAGAATGAACAGGGTGATCCTCTGTCTGTAGACCTGATCCTCTCTTTTCCATTCCCTCTCTCCTTCCTGCTGTAGCCGCCTTGCAATGACATAAAATGCCGCCATCCTGCAAGTTGCATTGCATTTTGGGTCTAATTTTATAGGTTGCAGTTGGTTACCACCTGATTCCAATCCATGGTAAATACCGATTTTGAAATACCGATTTTGGGCCTAAATCGGTATTTCTGTGCTTCCCTACATCTCTATCTGAGTTTTAGCCTGTCCGATTCGGTAATTTACCGATTCGGTAACTCTACCGAATCGGTAGATGGTCCGAATCGGAATATTTACCGAATCGGTAAATGGTCCGAATCGGAATATTTACCGATTCGGTATGTTAGCGATTAGTTAATTTACCGATTCGGTGTATGTCCGAATCGGTTTTTTACCGATTCGGTAACTCTACCGAATCGGCAGATGGTCCGAATCGGAATATTTACCGAATCGGTAACTCTACCGAATCGGTAAATGGTCCGAATCGGAATATTTACCGATTCAGTATGTTAGCGATTCGTTAATTTACCGATTCGGTGTATGTCCGAATCGTTTTTTTACCAATTCGGTATCTGGTAGCTGGGCTTTTTGCGTGTTCGGGGGCCGCTTGCAGCGCACCGATCAGGAAGTTACCCATGCGTTTGTGCATGGGTACGGCCATCTTGTCCGCGTTGCGTATTTCCGTTTCCGGGCGCTATTTGCAAGCTTGCGTTGTGCACGGGGCGCGAATACGTGTTCGTGTGCGTTTTTGCGTGCGCACGGGGGAAATATCGTGCAAACTTACCCACGCGGTCCTCAATGGGCATGGCCATCTTGTTTTTCATTCATTGCTATGGTTCTGGGCATGCTTTTGCAATCCTCCCCTAATCTTTGCAATCCTTTGTGTCTTTGAACTTTATTTGGAACTTTGTTACTCATTATCTATCCCTCTCTTTTTCTACATCTATATATTTTTTTTTTCTACTTTTGGTTTCTTTAAAGCTCCTTTTCTTTTCTTTACTTTTTCCCTATTCTTTCCTATTTTTTTCTCAGCTGTCCAGGACCATGGCAAAGGGAGCCGGGAAGAGCAAGGGGAAGGGTCCCGCAACCCGTACCCGGCTCCCTTGCGGGCGATTGAGGGGGAGGATGTGGTGGCCAGGGAGGTTTTCAGCGCGGTGGAGGTGGCCCCACTTATATTTTATGTTCTGCACCACCTCCTGAAGACCGTGTCAGCAGGGGGCAGGACCGGTCAAGGGTATGGCCTCCGGGAGCATCGCCAGCTGTGTGATAAGGTGTGCCAGGCAATGCGTTGGGAGTCGGGGGTCCGGCGCACCTATGACCAAGCGACGCACCGGTGGATTGACATCCTCAACCGGGACCGGGACCTGCTCGAACTGCTCGACCTGCTAGGCGTGGAGATCCCTGGCCTTGGTGAGTAGCTATTTAATAAATACTTTGTTTTCTTCTCCTCTGTGTTATATTGCTAATGTATGTTTTTTCCCGAAGAGCAAGAATGCTGCCGATTTGATTACATTGCAGGTAAAATAATGTTTAAACAGCTTCTGCGATTGCAGGTGCTCGCCTCCTCGGTGGGGTTGCTACTATGCTTACTTGTTTGCAACTTTGTGCTCATTTGGCCTGAATATGTATGAGTGTAATACTTTACAGAACTGCCTAATGCTAGAGAGACTAGAGACTCAAGTCTAGTCCTTCCTCTGTACTCCTGCTGCCACTAAGAAGAAGTGATAGTGGTGGATTGATAGGTTGAGTATATTATGACTTGTTATTAGTAGTAGGACATTTTTTAGTGGTCTGCAACCATGATAACAGACTGTGTCTGTCACGTCGCGTGCTGCTGAGTGCTGGCAATCCTAGTAGAACATTTTTGTTGTTGGTTTAGTTAGTGATTTACATAACTTTCCAAGTAGACGGTCTGCGAATCCAGCAATACTGTACTAGTATCCTCCTAGTTGACCAGATCAGATAGGTCAATACATGTAATGCAATTGTTGGTAATTAGTTTCCCCGAGATAATTGTGATCAAAGAAATCAAATATTTCAAAAGAACAATCATCCATGTTTGTGTTTATTTCATGTTCACATTCAGCACTTCCCAGGGGAAAGAAGAGTACACCCCAGACTCCAGCGGAAGAATGTGGGCAGGAACAGTCCTCTGCAGCCTCTTCTGCTGGCCCCAGTAAGTTGATCTGTTGTTAATATAATTATATTTCCCTAACCTTTACAGCTCCTATTCATTCCAAACTGTTTCCTAATTCTATGTTTTACAAAATAGACTTTGATCTTCTTGTAGACTGTTTCTACATTCTTATCCTGCCTCTTTACCATCACTCTCTGTGCTACTACTATTTACTAGTATTATGAGTCGGTCTGTGTAGGTAGCTAAGCTTGCCCAGTCAGCAAACGGTGTTAAACAAAACTCTGATCCAGCAATAGCTCTAGAGGCACTGAGTGCAGTCCTCTGGGTTGCCCTTGCTGTGTTATCCAGTATTCTCAATGTTAGTGCTTTGACAATTTCCAACAACAAAAAGTCAATGTCAACCAAGAATAAGCTAGTAGTTGGCTTTTTGATTTGATAGTAGCACATACCATATCACTAGTGTTTCAGGGACTATTCTGCACATACAGAAGTATGGACAAGAGAAATAGGACATTGTTGATGATAGGTGCAGTTCGACTTTCCACATACATCAGTCAGAAGTAACTGTGCGGGATTCGAGAGTCCTCACCTTGTTGGAACTTCAAGTCCTCCTGATGGTGATGAGGAGTAGTTGGTTCTGTCTGTTATTAGAAAAATGTTGCACGTTAAAAAGCAGTTGTGTCAAAAAGTGTTGCATGTTATGGCTAAGCATATAAGTTAACACCCTCCCTAAAACCGTGACTTTTCTTCAGTCCCAACAATTAAAATTTGTATATGTATTAACATTTTCTCTTCCATTATGAGCCGAAACAGGGGGTGGTGTATGGCATCTAAAAATATGACATGTTTTTTCTAGATGTCACAACATCGGATGCGGCACTACCCACCACCAGTGCCGGGGCCAGCAGCGCGGAGGGTTTAACTCAAGGGGCGGATGTGGCGGCGCCACACGTGCCACCAGGAGGAGCTGAAGGGGATGGCTCAGCAGCGGCGGATGGTGGTAAATTATTATACTCCTTACTTATTGACATTTTAGAGTCGGCTCGCAAAGGAGTGTATGATGTACAGTACAGTAGACAGTACCCTAGTACAAGTACACTGTACAATTAAGAACAGTTACTAATTTAGAACTAATTTTTTGCCAATCACGGAGAAGACAGTCAACCTTGACTTAGTAATAGCATTCGCGGTGGTAGTTCTCGGGTAAGCAATGGCCCCATCTATTTGACTTCAACTCAGCTGGGAAACTTTTATCGTGAAGGCAAGTCATATCAGATGATCTTGAGGGATGTGAAGAATGAAAAGGGAAGGAAGGGTGAAAGGAAGAACGAGCGAGTTGTAACATTTATGACTGTAAAGAATGATACGTCTTTTTGAATGCAGGCAGAGGTGGCTGATAGGAAGGAATCAGATGCATGGCTGCTTGAAGCAAGGATGGTTGGAGAGAGAAAGAAAATATGACTGCCTCTGTGGGTGAATCAGAAAATGCATGTCTGGTGTGCATTGCAATATATCATTTGGGTCAACCTCAAATGCAAGTCAAGCCGGTGGTTTACCAAATAAAATGAAAAGGGTGTTAGTTGGTTGTTGAGAAAAAGTAAACTTGGTTCAAGTCGAGACATTAAGAAGAATGACAGACTTTTACTTTGGAAGCCTGGATGGTATCTTCTTCTTCCTCATAGATAGCAGAGGTGTCTGTAGTAGAGCAGACGCTCAGCGGATGAACAGTGTTACTTTGAACAGCATGTCCGTGCCAGAGTAGCAAAGCTGCGGAGATCCAAATACTAGAAGTTTTGATTGTTCATAAAATTTAAATACTGCCTTGACTAACACTACAGTAGTTTACTGTTAGAACTGGCTATTTCTGGTTGGCTAAGGCTGATACCAAAGCTAGCAGAAACCACCATTCTAGTCAGGTCAAGGGAGTCACACGCCAAGATAACCCCTGCTCACCCCCTTGGTAGCTTGGCACGAGCAGACGTGGTATGTTGAACTGGAGGAGTTGGTGTGAGGTTTTTTTTTAATAAATGGAGCTTGCACAGGAGGTGTACCTCTGGTGGTGTACAGGAGGTCCTGCAAAAGCACTGGACAAGAAGGTGGACGTCTGGCGGTGTGCTAGATGTCTTGCAGAGGCATTTGGGAGTGATTCTAAAAGTAGTGGCTTGTGTATCTAATGATCCTGTGTAGGGGAAGAGGTTAATGTGTAGCCCAGCTAGGCCTAGTAGGATGGTAGGGGTGTAGGGGCTCACGTCCTGTCGCAGTGGAGGCGGAGTGAGTGTGGGACGTAGTATCCCACGTTGGCCCGAAACCCTGTCTCAGGGCCTGGAGGGTTCCCTAAGGGAGCGCCAGGTCAGGGGCCTAGGCTGTACTTACAGGTCATTTGAGGAGGATCTTCCTGTGTCTAGAGGACGGGGAGTGTCTGTAACCAGAACTCTGACGGTCCTGGTGTTGGGCAGTACCGCTCCTAAGTGGAGGGTACAGAAGTCCTGGTTCGCTGGGCATTTGACCGTCTAGAGTGCTTGACCATTTGTGGGGCCTCTGGATGTCGTTCCCCGAGGGGGGGGGGGTGTTACGGCTGGATTTTCTGATTAGATGGGATCAGCCCCTAGGGGCCCCTCCAACCCAGCCAGAACGTAACCACATCCCTCCTCAGGACCATCTATCCAGGCACCTGGGTACCTACCTGAGGATGGGGGAACTCGCAATATACAAGCTCATATTATTAGAAACACCACTAAATCTATAGGGATACTAAGAATACTCACTGATTACTAAGGATATCCATGCCCTACACCACACTCATACCTTATAGTCTCGCGGCCACTCAGACCCAGACTAATCTACCCCAGGGCAGATATGACACACAATCCGGTGTGTCTACACATGGGCCTGCAGAACCCAATGCTCTCTTTTCCAAACGGTTTACAATCCGGCAAACCTAAACGCTGGTAATCCCCCCAACGCTCTCACTTACACAAGCCACAATCCTGTGGGTATACGCGCTGGTAATCCACCCCAACGCTCTCACTAACGCCGTATATCAACGACGACCACATTCCTATGAGCACCTTCAGTTATATGTTGGGAAGTCTCTCTCTCCCTATTCACTAAGGGCTTGCTACTACAATATTAGGAGTTAGCCAATTAATATAATGTACCTCTTATCCTTGGCATCAAAGGTCCACTCGCTCCCTATTTATATGATCACCACTTACCTGATTGGGGTTACTCATCCATTCATATAAACAACAACCACCTAGAAGCTACATTTACCCTGATTGAACAAGAATACAAGGCACATTTCAGTTCACTAATAAACTGGGGTTTATTAACAATATAAACACCTACACAGATCTGTATTATACTAGACACATCCACGTGTAACTGACAAAGACTATAGATAGAACACACCGCTGCAAGGAAAAGGATTAGCAATACAATAGCTTAGGGAATAAAGACAAGATTAAGATGCAAGTGTAAAGTAATATGACAGGATTGATATCACCTGATTAGTGTGAAGTCTTGTTTTAGCTGTCATCTGGGTTCCTCTCTCGTCTGTGCCTTGGCTCATCTCAGACTCTCTCTCTCTCCTGCACTCTTGGATACACCTCTGCGCTGATCACTTTGCACTGGACTCCTCTCCCCCACGAACTATCTCCACCTTCCAGCTTCAATCTAATGGTTTCTGCCGCTCTGATGCTCTTCATTCCACTAGCTTGTTCACTCTGTTTTAACTGTCTCTGTGCCAATGTCCAATTAACTCCAGCTGCTCCCACAGGTTAGTCCACGATCTCTCCTCCGTCTCTTCTAAAAGGCATTACTTCAGACTCCAGCTATTCAGACCTCCTCCTGATAAGTAACTGCTTCTGACTGCTTCCTTCAGTTCCAGCTCACTGACTGTCTGTTTGTCTTCTCTCTGTTCCAAGCATGTCCTGTCTCTTCTCCTCTTGCAATTCCACTCCTCCAACTCTACCAACACTCTCTGCTCCTCCAATTCAACTTAGCTCTCTCTAGCTTGAACCCTCCCTCTCTCTCCTACTCCAACAGCTCCTCACTCTTCTACCACTCCAGCTTGACTCCTCTCCGCTCCTCCAATTTCACTCGACTCTCTGGCTCCGCCAACTCCACTCGACTGACTGACTCCGCCTCTGCACTTCACTGATATAGAATGCTGTTTCCTCATGGAAAGTTCCAGCCATCAGCCCGCCGCCCATCAGATCCCTGCACCACTCCGCGCCAAGGACACACACCCAGCCGGCCGGCCTTTTGTTGTGTCTTCCACACAGAGAATAATACAGCCTACCGATAAGGGCTGGCCCAGACCGGTTCTCTCCAAGTGAAAAACAGCTTTAACTATAAACTTTACCTTTACCCTGAAAGCCTCTCAGCTCCATCAATATGGAGTCCCTCTAGTTCTAGGCCTGTAGGCCTGAAAGGGATGAAATACCCCTTAGCTCTGTCAGAATACCTAAATAAACCATACCAATGTGTCAAGTATGTCAAAGCCAATAGGCAATAGACAGGTTAGAGTCAAGAATAAGGGATCTATCATCATATTAAGCAGCTATCCTCTTCTAGGTCTGGAAAAAGGGCTTAAAAGGGCCAACACAAGCTAAGAATACCTATCCTAGATGTGAGCAAGATTAAAGTCTATATCACTGCTAAATAGAGCCAAAAACCCTGCCATTACATTCCACCCTTAGATCTTTATCTTGCGAACAGCTATAAACAACAACATCCATATAAACAAACATCAACAAAATCTATCAAAAAACCAAAAACCAAGAAAACTCTCTAAAATGAATAACAACTTTAGGAAATTCCACCTGAAACTCAATGTAGGGAATACAAATCTAACAACCAATTGAAAACAAATCAAAGCACCCTTGACTTGAATGCTGAAACATATCTAAGATTCGATCTGATAACAACAGAAACTATCCAAAGCATCCTCAAACTAAATGTGCCTCAACTTCTAGTGATAACTGGTGAAGTCTAGTGATGTAGGGACTTATGTGTTGAATGAAAACAGCAAGGGGCCTAAATGGGGCCTATCTACTTCGGACAACTTAAGAACTAAATGTACCTCAACTTCTAATGATAAAACAACAAAGGGCCTAAATGAGGCCTACCTACTATGGTCAACTTAAGCTAATGATGAATCATGAAATCTATTGGTGTAGGGGCTTGTTTGTGGGATGAAAATAACAATGGGCCTAAATGAGGCCTACTGACATTGGTCAACTTAAGGGAAAAAATTTGGTGAAATCTGAGAAGTAAACATGACAAACGGTTCTCAAGCTCTGGGCAAACATTAATACATAATCATACTAAAAGACACACCTCCCAGGACAACCTAAAGTCTAGGGTAACCACCCTTTGATCAATCAAAGTGAAAGTGTAATAACAGGAAAAACAAAGACAACCCCATTTCTACAAGATAGCTGGTGTAGCACCAAGCATAAACGTGGTGCATACAGAAAAGCACAAAACAGTTAGTACCTAGTTTCTTCACACTGTGGAACACATGTGTGCACCACCATTCTTTTTTTTTTATCCCTCCATACTGTTTTGCAGAAGGCAGGAAAACTATAATAGGTGACTGCATCCTAAAAAGCAAAGATAGTACTACATAAACATCAAAACCATGAAGACATGTTTTTTTTTTTTTAAAGTGGGGCCTGTTCGTAGTGATTGCAAAGAAAAACATGGGAATAATGCAGGCCAAGGAATAACAAAATCCTTTTGCGGGAAATCATATCATGATGGATTCTGTCACAAAAAATAAAAAAAAATTGTTTATGTTTTGTCAAAAATATAGGTCCAATGTCAATTTTGGGACATCAGTGTAGGTCACCACCCGGCATCTTCGGTATCCGGACACTTCCTCTGATGCGGCCATCCACCACCAATCCGGTCTGGTCTGGTCTGGTTCCATCTTCCAAAAATAATAAACCAACATAAAAACATGAAAGTAAAAAACTAAAATAAGAAAGGAAGTGGGGGGGGGGGGCCGACCCACACACCAACACCACAACCCAGCAACCCTAGGACAAGAAAACAAGTATCATTAATCTTGCAAAATAAAATTTTCTATTTAAAAAGCACCCCGAGTGCCTTTCATTATTGAAAAGAAAATATCCTAATTAATTAAAAACATTAGCAAAATCTAATTTTTAAACACATCCAGAAGGGCCTAATAATACCCTAATCCTCTGTGAGACAGCCCCTCCCTTCAGAAGGAAGTTCGTGCTCAGAGTTTTGAATCTGCTCCAAAAAAATACGCAGAAGCCAGGCTACAGTGTGAAGTAATTTGAATCACTGCCAAGTGATGATCTCATAGCAGGAGCAGGGCGCTGCAAGCCTCACTTTCCCTAATCAGGGAAGCCTACCCAGGCCTACTGTATCGAACTAACTCCAAGGGCCAAGAGTCTGCCAACTACTCTGCATGTGCAAGAATCCCTTATCAGCAGGCAATGAAGCTGTCTGCGCCGACAGCCAGGAGGAGCGAGTTGACCCCCCCTTACATAAACATTCCGTCCGCGGAAAAAAATTGGATTTTGGCCAATCATAACAAGACAGGCCGTGTTCGGAGCCTGCAGAGGAAAAAACCCGCCTTCACAAACCAGCTGGTCTGCCAAGGTCGACAAACACATTCTTTGTAAGCTGTTCCCAGGCTTGATTCTCTAACTAACGAAAGCTAGCATTTTAAAAAAAACAATTCTGTTACAATGTACTGCTACTTAAAAGCTCCACTTTCTAAAAGACTTTAGTCTAACTAATGCAGCTAAAAGACAAGACATTTGAAACATGGGCATTTATTTAGTATGCAGATCAACACACAAAAAGGGGCAATTTACTTCTGCACACAAGACTATACAGTCTGCATTTGAAAAAACGAATTATCATGGACTATTGGGTTTAATATTTCTCTGCACATACCTTTCTATCAACAGCTTGTCAAAGTACATAGGCGAGCCTTGTAACTAAATGCAAATTAAACTAATGTAAGGGACACATAGATAGATGGTAATGTGTCATAGTTATCATTTTTAACAATATATTCTGCTCCACCCTAACTATACACACAAGCATCCAAAAAATAAAAATATATACTGTCAGTTGTTGAAAGAGAAATAAATTTAAAACAACATAAAATGCAGACACATTTCACCATTGTATTTTGTTCAACCAGGGGCAACATGTAAAATTGCATTGCAGCATAATTAATCATGCAAGCCATTTAATCCAACCTAATAAAAGGGCCAAATTCATATTTTATCAAACAGCCATTAATTTTATAACTGAGTGGGTTAACTTACATATGCCGGTTTTGCTGCATATCAAAACATTCACATTTGAAAAAAGGTTCAGCTTGCATCAGGGAAAATAATAATGAGAACACATTTATTTTAAAAGCACACGGTTGCCTTTCACTAATTAAAAGCACATGTTACCATGCACTGTCGGGCAAGATTGATTATTCTCAACCTGTGATCATTGCAAAACATCGGCCAGCACATTCCTTTCTAGATGGAAAACCCTCAAAGAAATAATTAATGAAAACAGCCCGTAGCATGCATTCTAACCGAACCACCTCCTTAACATTTCACTCATTTTAAATCATGCATTCAAAAATAATTCTCCACACGTCTGTGGATGCATATTAAGAAGCACATTTAAAAGAACACAGCTCTCTCCGTGCAAACCCTTATCTCAATCCGACTGGCTGATTTATAACTTACCGACCTCTAAGAGTCAGACACATGAAGTCATCAGTTCCAAGGCAAACCCACACAAATTCGTAGACGCATTTTAAAAAGAATGTTAAATGAACAGAGCCCTTCGCTCAGCACAAGATGTTACCTTTCCTTCAAGAAGCTGACAAAGCATGTAGGCAGACCCAGGAACCAATAAAAGTCAAAATCAAACCATCAATCATCAAAATACTCACTGACTTTTAGAGTCAGCTCAAATAACCATGCAAGTTAAACAGCATGTCAAAATAAATACTGCCATCACAATTCAAGATATTAACTCTTTGGCAGCTCAAGCACAATCATTACCCAAGACTGCAGTACATGGGAAAGTCATGAACTCATCTCTCCACGTTTACAGATAACACGTACACACATCTACAAAACAATTTCTCCAAGCATTTGAAAGAGAACCAACTCTCTCCTACCTAATGCAACAATAACATGGTCTATCCAAGTCATGACCACATGGCGCTATTCACAAGCCATATTTACAAGGAGCTATATGCAAAGAACTCCACAAATCATATAACAATGAACACTTTTCACATTGCACAGCATAAGCAGATGCAGCAAGCAAGTTAATGGGCAATTTAAAAGCATTTATTACACACATTTATACAATTGGACCATCACAAAGATGTTACTGGCTCCCTTATGTAATGTCATCCTTCAACCCTGACAGTTCACACACCAAGATGAAAACCATTTCTTCCACCCTGAATAAGCCAAATGCCATGATGTAATGCAATCTCCTCACGCTGCAACTGTTCAAGCCCATAGGTCACACAGGCTACATAAACTGCCAAACTACGCCAGATGGAACTGGCGCTCAAGGCACTCCCTCACAACACATGGGAAACTCTCTAAGCACATGGCCAGGCACACAGGATTCGAAAGCAGTTCGTGACGCCAGATGTTACGGCTGGATTTTCTGATTAGATGGGATCAGCCCCTAGGGGCCCCTCCAACCCAGCCAGAACGTAACCACATCCCTCCTCAGGACCATCTATCCAGGCACCTGGGTACCTACCTGAGGATGGGGGAACTCGCAATATACAAGCTCATATTATTAGAAACACCACTAAATCTATAGGGATACTAAGAATACTCACTGATTACTAAGGATATCCATGCCCTACACCACACTCATACCTTATAGTCTCGCGGCCACTCAGACCCAGGCTAATCTACCCCAGGGCAGATATGACACACAATCTGGTGTGTCTACACATGGGCCTGCAGAACCCAATGCTCTCTTTTCCAAACGGTTTACAATCCGGCAAACCTAAACGCTGGTAATCCCCCCAACGCTCTCACTTACACAAGCCACAATCCTGTGGGTATACGCGCTGGTAATCCACCCCAACGCTCTCACTAACGCCGTATATCAACGACGACCACATTCCTATGAGCACCTTCAGTTATATGTTGGGAAGTCTCTCTCTCCCTATTCACTAAGGGCTTGCTACTACAATATTAGGAGTTAGCCAATTAATATAATGTACCTCTTATCCTTGGCATCAAAGGTCCACTCGCTCCCTATTTATATGATCACCACTTACCTGATTGGGGTTACTCATCCATTCATATAAACAACAACCACCTAGAAGCTACATTTACCCTGATTGAACAAGAATACAAGGCACATTTCAGTTCACTAATAAACTGGGGTTTATTAACAATATAAACACCTACACAGATCTGTATTATACTAGACACATCCACATGTAACTGACAAAGACTATAGATAGAACACACCGCTGCAAGGAAAAGGATTAGCAATACAATAGCTTAGGGAATAAAGACAAGATTAGGATGCAAGTGTAAAGTAATATGACAGGATTGATATCACCTGATTAGTGTGAAGTCTTGTTTTAGCTGTCATCTGGGTTCCTCTCTTGTCTGTGCCTTGGCTCATCTCAGACTCTCTCTCTCTCCTGCACTCTTGGATACACCTCTGCGCTGATCACTTTGCACTGGAATCCTCTCCCCCACGAACTGTCTCCACCTTCCAGCTTCAATCTAATGGTTTCTGCCACTCTGATGCTCTTCATTCCACTAGCTTGTTCACTCTGTTTTAACTGTCTCTGTGCCAATGTCCAATTAACTCCAGCTGCTCCCACAGGTTAGTCCACGATCTCTCCTCCGTCTCTTCTAAAAGGCATTACTTCAGACTCCAGCTATTCACACCTCCTCCTGATAAGTAACTGCTTCTGACTGCTTCCTTCAGTTCCAGCTCACTGACTGTCTGTTTGTCTTCTCTCTGTTCCAAGCATGTCCTGTCTCTTCTCCTCTTGCAATTCCACTCCTCCAACTCTACCAACACTCTCTGCTCCTCCAATTCAACTTAGCTCTCTCTAGCTTGAACCCTCCCTCTCTCTCCTACTCCAACAGCTCCTCACTCTTCTACCACTCCAGCTTGACTCCTCTCCGCTCCTCCAATTTCACTCGACTCTCTGGCTCCGCCAACTCCACTCGACTGACTGACTCCGCCTCTGCACTTCACTGATATAGAATGCTGTTTCCTCATGGAAAGTTCCAGCCATCAGCCCGCCGCCCATCAGATCCCTGCACCACTCCGCGCCAAGGACACACACCCAGCCGGCCGGCCTTTTGTTGTGTCTTCCACACAGAGAATAATACAGCCTACCGATAAGGGCTGGCCCAGACCGGTTCTCTCCAAGTGAAAAACAGCTTTAACTATAAACTTTACCTTTACCCTGAAAGCCTCTCAGCTCCATCAAGATGGAGTCCCTCTAGTTCTAGGCCTGTAGGCCTGAAAGGGATGAAATACCCCTTAGCTCTGTCAGAATACCTAAATAAACCATACCAATGTGTCAAGTATGTCAAAGCCAATAGGCAATAGACAGGTTAGAGTCAAGAATAAGGGATCTATCATCATATTAAGCAGCTATCCTCTTCTAGGTCTGGAAAAAGGGCTTAAAAGGGCCAACACAAGCTAAGAATACCTATCCTAGATGTGAGCAAGATTAAAGTCTATATCACTGCTAAATAGAGCCAAAAACCCTGCCATTACATTCCACCCTTAGATCTTTATCTTGCGAACAGCTATAAACAACAACATCCATATAAACAAACATCAACACAATCTATCAACAAACCAAAAACCAAGAAAACTCTCTAAAATGAATAACAACTTTAGGAAATTCCACCTGAAACTCAATGTAGGGAATACAAATCTAACAACCAATTGAAAACAAATCAAAGCACCCTTGACTTGAATGCTGAAACATATCTAAGATTCGAGCTGATAACAACAGAAACTATCCAAAGCATCCTCAAACTAAATGTGCCTCAACTTCTAGTGATAACTGGTGAAGTCTAGTGATGTAGGGACTTATGTGTTGAATGAAAACAGCAAGGGGCCTAAATGGGGCCTATCCACTTCGGACAACTTAAGAACTAAATGTACCTCAACTTCTAATGATAAAACAACAAAGGGCCTAAATGAGGCCTACCTACCATGGTCAACTTAAGCTAATGATGAATCATGAAATCTATTGGTGTAGGGGCTTGTTTGTGGGATGAAAATAACAATGGGCCTAAATGAGGCCTACTGACATTGGTCAACTTAAGGGAAAAAATGTGGTGAAATCTGAGAAGTAAACATGACAAACGGTTCTCAAGGTCTGGGCAAACATTAATACATAATCATACTAAAAGACACACCTCCCAGGACAACCTAAAGTCTAGGGTAACCACCCTTTGATCAATCAAAGTGAAAGTGTAATAACAGGAAAAACAAAGACAACCCCATTTCTACAAGATAGCTGGTGTAGCACCAAGCATAAATGTGGTGCATACAGAAAAGCACAAAACAGTTAGTACCTAGTTTCTTCACACTGTGGAACACATGTGTGCACCACCATTCTTTTTTTTTTATCCCTCCATACTGTTTTGCAGAAGGCAGGAAAACTATAATAGGTGACTGCATCCTAAAAAGCAAAGATAGTACTACATAAACATCAAAACCATGAAGACATGGTTTTTTTTTTTTAAAGTGGGGCCTGTTCGTAGTGATTGCAAAGAAAAACATGGGAATAATTCAGGCCAAGGAATAACAAAATCCTTTTGCGGGAAATCATATCATGATGGATTCTGTCACAAAAAATTGTTTATGTTTTGTCAAAAATATAAGTCCAATGTCAATTTTGGGACATCAGTGTAGGTCACCACCCGGCATCTTCGGTATCCGGACACTTCCTCCGATGCGGCCATCCACCACCAATCCGGTCTGGTCTGGTCTGGTTCCATCTTCCAAAAATAATAAACCAACATAAACATGAAAGTAAAAAACTAAAATAAGAAAGGAAGTGGGGGGGGGGGCCGACCCACACACCAACACCACAACCCAGCAACCCTAGGACAAGAAAACAAGTATCATTAATCTTGCAAAATAAAATTTTCTATTTAAAAAGCACCCCGAGTGCCTTTCATTATTGAAAAGAAAATATCCTAATTAATTAAAAACATTAGCAAAATCTAATTTTTAAACACATCCAGAAGGGCCTAATAATACCCTAATCCTCTGTGAGACAGCCCCTCCCTTCAGAAGGAAGTTTGTGCTCAGAGTTTTGAATCTGCTCCAAAAAAATACACAGAAGCCAGGCTACAGTGTGAAGTAATTTGAATCACTGCCAAGTGATGATCTCATAGCAGGAGCAGGGCGCTGCAAGCCTCACTTTCCCTAATCAGGGAAGCCTACCCAGGCCTACTGTATCGAACTAACTCCAAGGGCCAAGAGTCTGCCAACTACTCTGCATGTGCAAGAATCCCTTATCAGCAGGCAATGAAGCTGTCTGCGCCGACAGCCAGGAGGAGCGAGTTGACCCCCCCTTACATAAACATTCCGTCCGCGGAAAAAAATTGGATTTCGGCCAATCATAACAAGACAGGCCGTGTTCGGAGCCTGCAGAGGAAAAAACCCGCCTTCACAAACCAGCTGGTCTGCCAAGGTCGACAAACACATTCTTTGTAAGCTGTTCCCAGGCTTGATTCTCTAACTAACGAAAGCTAGCATTTTAAAAAAAAACAATTCTGTTACAATGTACTGCTACTTATAAGCTCCACTTTCTAAAAGACTTTAGTCTAACTAATGCAGCTAAAAGACAAGACATTTGAAACATGGGCATTTATTTAGTATGCAGATCAACACACAAAAAGGGGCAATTTACTTCTGCACACAAGACTATACAGTCTGCATTTGAAAAAACGAATTATCATGGACTATTGGGTTTAATATTTCTCTGCACATACCTTTCTATCAACAGCTTGTCAAAGTACATAGGCGAGCCTTGTAACTAAATGCAAATTAAACTAATGTAAGGGACACATAGATAGATGGTAATGTGTCATAGTTATCATTTTTAACAATATATTCTGCTCCACCCTAACTATACACACAAGCATCCAAAAAATAAAAATATATACTGTCAGTTGTTGAGAGAGAAATACATTTAAAACAACATAAAATGCAGACACATTTCACCATTGTATTTTGTTCAACCAGGGGCAACATGTAAAATTGCATTGCAGCATAATTAATCATGCAAGCCATTTAATCCAACCTAATAAAAGGGCCAAATTCATATTTTATCAAACAGCCATTAATTTTATAACTGAGTGGGTTAACTCACATATGCCGGTTTTGCTGCATATCAAAACATTCACATTTGAAAAAAGGTTCAGCTTGCATCAGGGAAAATAATAATGAGAACACATTTATTTTAAAAGCACATGGTTGCCTTTCACTAATTAAAAGCACATGTTACCATGCACTGTCGGGCAAGATTGATTATTCTCAACCTGTGATCATTGCAAAACATCGGCCAGCACATTCCTTTCTAGATGGAAAACCCTCAAAGAAATAATTAATGAAAACAGCCCGTAGCATGCATTCTAACCGGGCCACCTCCTTAACATTTCACTCATTTTAAATCATGCATTCAAAAATAATTCTCCACACGTCTGTGGATGCATATTAAGAAGCACATTTAAAAGAACACAGCTCTCTCCGTGCAAACCCTTATCTCAATCCGACTGGCTGATTTATAACTTACCGACCTCTAAGAGTCAGACACATGAAGTCATCAGTTCCAAGGCAAACCCACACAAATTCGTAGACGCATTTTAAAAAGAATGTTAAATGAACAGAGCCCTTCGCTCAGCACAAGATGTTACCTTTCCTTCAAGAAGCTGACAAAGCATGTAGGCAGACCCAGGAACCAATAAAAGTCAAAATCAAACCATCAATCATCAAAATACTCACTGACTTTTAGAGTCAGCTCAAATAACCATGCAAGTTAAACAGCATGTCAAAATAAATACTGCCATCACAATTCAAAATATTAACTCTTTGGCAGCTCAAGCACAATCATTACCCAAGACTGCAGTACATGGGAAAGTCATGAACTCATCTCTCCACGTTTACAGATAACACGTACACACATCTACAAAACAATTTCTCCAAGCATTTGAAAGAGAACCAACTCTCTCCTACCTAATGCAACAATAACATAATCTATCCAAGTCATGACCACATGGCGCTATTCACAAGCCATTTTTACAAGGAGCTATATGCAAAGAACTCCACAAATCATATAACAATGAACACTTTTCACATTGCACAGCATAAGCAGATGCAGCAAGCAAGTTAATGGGCAATTTAAAAGCATTTATTACACACATTTATACAATTGGACCATCACAAAGATGTTACTGGCTCCCTTATGTAATGTCATCCTTCAACCCTGACAGTTCACACACCAAGATGAAAACCATTTCTTCCACCCTGAATAAGCCAAATGCCATGATGTAATGCAATCTCCTCACGCTGCAACTGTTCAAGCCCATAGGTCACACAGGCTACATAAACTGCCAAACTACGCCAGATGGAACTGGCGCTCAAGGCACTCCCTCACAACACATGGGAAACTCTCTAAGCACATGGCCAGGCACACAGGATTCGAAAGCAGTTCGTGACGCCAGATGTTACGGCTGGATTTTCTGATTAGATGGGATCAGCCCCTAGGGGCCCCTCCAACCCAGCCAGAACGTAACCACATCCCTCCTCAGGACCATCTATCCAGGCACCTGGGTACCTACCTGAGGATGGGGGAACTCGCAATATACAAGCTCATATTATTAGAAACACCACTAAATCTATAGGGATACTAAGAATACTCACTGATTACTAAGGATATCCATGCCCTACACCACACTCATACCTTATAGTCTCGCGGCCACTCAGACCCAGACTAATCTACCCCAGGGCAGATATGACACACAATCTGGTGTGTCTACACATGGGCCTGCAGAACCCAATGCTCTCTTTTCCAAACGGTTTACAATCCGGCAAACCTAAACGCTGGTAATCCCCCCAACGCTCTCACTTACACAAGCCACAATTCTGTGGGTATACGCGCTGGTAATCCACCCCAACGCTCTCACTAACGCCGTATATCAACGACGACCACATTCCTATGAGCACCTTCAGTTATATGTTGGGAAGTCTCTCTCTCCCTATTCACTAAGGGCTTGCTACTACAATATTAGGAGTTAGCCAATTAATATAATGTACCTCTTATCCTTCGTATCAAAGGTCCACTCGCTCCCTATTTATATGATCACCACTTACCTGATTGGGGTTACTCATCCATTCATATAAACAACAACCACCTAGAAGCTACATTTACCCTGATTGAACAAGAATACAAGGCACATTTCAGTTCACTAATAAACTGGGGTTTATTAACAATATAAACACCTACACAGATCTGTATTATACTAGACACATCCACATGTAACTGACAAAGACTATAGATAGAACACACCGCTGCAAGGAAAAGGATTAGCAATACAATAGCTTAGGGAATAAAGACAAGATTAAGATGCAAGTGTAAAGTAATATGACAGGATTGATATCACCTGATTAGTGTGAAGTCTTGTTTTAGCTGTCATCTGGGTTCCTCTCTCGTCTGTGCCTTGGCTCATCTCAGACTCTCTCTCTCTCCTGCACTCTTGGATACACCTCTGCGCTGATCACTTTGCACTGGACTCCTCTCCCCCACGAACTCTCTCCACCTTCCAGCTTCAATCTAATGGTTTCTGCCGCTCTGATGCTCTTCATTCCACTAGCTTGTTCACTCTGTTTTAACTGTCTCTGTGCCAATGTCCAATTAACTCCAGCTGCTCCCACAGGTTAGTCCACGATCTCTCCTCCATCTCTTCTAAAAGGCATTACTTCAGACTCCAGCTATTCACACCTCCTCCTGATAAGTAACTGCTTCTGACTGCTTCCTTCAGTTCCAGCTCACTGACTGTCTGTTTGTCTTCTCTCTGTTCCAAGCATGTCCTGTCTCTTCTCCTCTTGCAATTCCACTCCTCCAACTCTACCAACACTCTCTGCTCCTCCAATTCAACTTAGCTCTCTCTAGCTTGAACCCTCCCTCTCTCTCCTACTCCAACAGCTCCTCACTCTTCTACCACTCCAGCTTGACTCCTCTCCGCTCCTCCAATTTCACTCGACTCTCTGGCTCCGCCAACTCCACTCGACTGACTGACTCCGCCTCTGCACTTCACTGATATAGAATGCTGTTTCCTCATGGAAAGTTCCAGCCATCAGCCCGCCACCCATCAGATCCCTGCACCACTCCGCGCCAAGGACACACACCCAGCCGGCCGGCCTTTTGTTGTGTCTTCCACACAGAGAATAATACAGCCTACCGATAAGGGCTGGCCCAGACCGGTTCTCTCCAAGTGAAAAACAGCTTTAACTATAAACTTTACCTTTACCCTGAAAGCCTCTCAGCTCCATCAAGATGGAGTCCCTCTAGTTCTAGGCCTGTATGCCTGAAAGGGATGAAATACCCCTTAGCTCTGTCAGAATACCTAAATAAACCATACCAATGTGTCAAGTATGTCAAAGCCAATAGGCAATAGACAGGTTAGAGTCAAGAATAAGGGATCTATCATCATATTAAGCAGCTATCCTCTTCTAGGTCTGGAAAAAGGGCTTAAAAGGGCCAACACAAGCTAAGAATACCTATCCTAGATGTGAGCAAGATTAAAGTCTATATCACTGCTAAATAGAGCCAAAAACCCTGCCATTACATTCCACCCTTGGATCTTTATCTTGCGAACAGCTATAAACAACAACATCCATATAAACAAACATCAACACAATCTATCAACAAACCAAAAACCAAGAAAACTCTCTAAAATGAATAACAACTTTAGGAAATTCCACCTGAAACTCTATGTAGGGAATACAAATCTAACAACCAATTGAAAACAAATCAAAGCACCCTTGACTTGAATGCTGAAACATATCTAAGATTCGAGCTGATAACAACAGAAACTATCCAAAGCATCCTCAAACTAAATGTGCCTCAACTTCTAGTGATAACTGGTGAAGTCTAGTGATGTAGGGACTTATGTGTTGAATGAAAACAGCAAGGGGCCTAAATGGGGCCTATCTACTTCGGACAACTTAAGAACTAAATGTACCTCAACTTCTAATGATAAAACAACAAAGGGCCTAAATGAGGCCTACCTACTATGGTCAACTTAAGCTAATGATGAATCATGAAATCTATTGGTGTAGGGGCTTGTTTGTGGGATGAAAATAACAATGGTCCTAAATGAGGCCTACTGACATTGGTCAACTTAAGGGAAAACATTTGGTGAAATCTGAGAAGAAAACATGACAAACGGTTCTCAAGGTCTGGGCAAACATTAATACATAATCATACTAAAAGACACACCTCCCAGGACAACCTAAAGTCTAGGGTAACCACCCTTTGATCAATCAAAGTGAAAGTGTAATAACAGGAAAAACAAAGACAACCCCATTTCTACAAGATAGCTGGTGTAGCACCAAGCATAAACGTGGTGCATACAGAAAAGCACAAAACAGTTAGTACCTAGTTTCTTCACACTGTGGAACACATGTGTGCACCACCATTCTTTTTTTTTTATCCCTCCATACTGTTTTGCAGAAGGCAGGAAAACTATAATAGGTGACTGCATCCTAAAAAGCAAAGATAGTACTACATAAACATCAAAACCATGAAGACATGTTTTTTTTTTTTTAAAGTGGGGCCTGTTCGTAGTGATTGCAAAGAAAAACATGGGAATAATGCAGGCCAAGGAATAACAAAATCCTTTTGCGGGAAATCATATCATGATGGATTCTGTCACAAAAAATAAAAAAAAATTGTTTATGTTTTGTCAAAAATATAAGTCCAATGTCAATTTTGGGACATCAGTGTAGGTCACCACCCGGCATCTTCGGTATCCGGACACTTCCTCCGATGCGGCCATCCACCACCAATCCGGTCTGGTCTGGTCTGGTTCCATCTTCCAAAAATAATAAACCAACATAAAAACATGAAAGTAAAAAACTAAAATAAGAAAGGAAGTGGGGGGGGGGGCGACCCACACACCAACACCACAACCCAGCAACCCTAGGACAAGAAAACAAGTATCATTAATCTTGCAAAATAAAATTTTCTATTTAAAAAGCACCCCGAGTGCCTTTCATTATTGAAAAGAAAATATCCTAATTAATTAAAAACATTAGCAAAATCTAATTTTTAAACACATCCAGAAGGGCCTAATAATACCCTAATCCTCTGTGAGACAGCCCCTCCCTTCAGAAGGAAGTTCGTGCTCAGAGTTTTGAATCTGCTCCCAAAAAATACGCAGAAGCCAGGCTACAGTGTGAAGTAATTTGAATCACTGCCAAGTGATGATCTCATAGCAGGAGCAGGGCGCTGCAAGCCTCACTTTCCCTAATCAGGGAAGCCTACCCAGGCCTACTGTATCGAACTAACTCCAAGGGCCAAGAGTCTGCCAACTACTCTGCATGTGCAAGAATCCCTTATCAGCAGGCAATGAAGCTGTCTGCGCCGACAGCCAGGAGGAGCGAGTTGACCCCCCCTTACATAAACATTCCGTCCGCGGAAAAAAATTGGATTTTGGCCAATCATAACAAGACAGGCCGTGTTCGGAGCCTGCAGAGGAAAATACCCGCCTTCACAAACCAGCTGGTCTGCCAAGGTCGACAAACACATTCTTTGTAAGATGTTCCCAGGCTTGATTCTCTAACTAACGAAAGCTAGCATTTTAAAAAAAACAATTCTGTTACAATGTACTGCTACTTAAAAGCTCCACTTTCTAAAAGACTTTAGTCTAACTAATGCAGCTAAAAGACAAGACATTTGAAACATGGGCATTTATTTAGTATGCAGATCAACACACAAAAAGGGGCAATTTACTTCTGCACACAAGACTATACAGTCTGCATTTGAAAAAACGAATTATCATGGACTATTGGGTTTAATATTTCTCTGCACATACCTTTCTATCAACAGCTTGTCAAAGTACATAGGCAAGCCTTGTAACTAAATGCAAATTAAACTAATGTAAGGGACACATAGATAGATGGTAATGTGTCATAGTTATCATTTTTAACAATATATTCTGCTCCACCCTAACTATACACACAAGCATCCAGAAAATAAAAATATATACTGTCAGTTGTTGAAAGAGAAATAAATTTAAAACAACATAAAATGCAGACACATTTCACCATTGTATTTTGTTCAACCAGGGGCAACATGTAAAATTGCATTGCAGCATAATTAATCATGCAAGCCATTTAATCCAACCTAATAAAAGGGCCAAATTCATATTTTATCAAACAGCCATTAATTTTATAACTGAGTGGGTTAACTTACATATGCTGGTTTTGCTGCATATCAAAACATTCACATTTGAAAAAAGGTTCAGCTTGCATCAGGGAAAATAATAATGAGAACACATTTATTTTAAAAGCACACGGTTGCCTTTCACTAATTAAAAGCACATGTTACCATGCACTGTCGGGCAAGATTGATTATTCTCAACCTGTGATCATTGCAAAACATCGGCCAGCACATTCCTTTCTAGATGGAAAACCCTCAAAGAAATAATTAATGAAAACAGCCCGTAGCATGCATTCTAACCGGGCCACCTCCTTAACATTTCACTCATTTTAAATCATGCATTCAAAAATGATTCTCCACACGTCTGTGGATGCATATTAAGAAGCACATTTAAAAGAACACAGCTCTCTCCGTGCAAACCCTTATCTCAATCCGACTGGCTGATTTATAACTTACCGACCTCTAAGAGTCAGACATCAGTTCCAAGGCAAACCCACACAAATTCGTAGACGCATTTTAAAAAGAATGTTAAATGAACAGAGCCCTTCGCTCAGCACAAGATGTTACCTTTCCTTCAAGAAGCTGACAAAGCATGTAGGCAGACCCAGGAACCAATAAAAGTCAAAATCAAACCATCAATCATCAAAATACTCACTGACTTTTAGAGTCACCTCAAATAACCATGCAAGTTAAACAGCATGTCAAAATAAATACTGCCATCACAATTCAAGATATTAACTCTTTGGCAGCTCAAGCACAATCATTACCCAAGACTGCAGTACATGGGAAAGTCATGAACTCATCTCTCCACGTTTACAGATAACACGTACACACATCTACAAAACAATTTCTCCAAGCATTTGAAAGAGAACCAACTCTCTCCTACCTAATGCAACAATAACATGGTCTATCCAAGTCATGACCACATGGCGCTATTCACAAGCCATATTTACAAGGAGCTATATGCAAAGAACTCCACAAATCATATAACAATGAACACTTTTCACATTGCACAGCATAAGCAGATGCAGCAAGCAAGTTAATGGGCAATTTAAAAGCATTTATTACACACATTTATACAATTGGACCATCACAAAGATGTTACTGGCTCCCTTATGTAATGTCATCCTTCAACCCTGACAGTTCACACACCAAGATGAAAACCATTTCTTCCACCCTGAATAAGCCAAATGCCATGATGTAATGCAATCTCCTCACGCTGCAACTGTTCAAGCCCATAGGTCACACAGGCTACATAAACTGCCAAACTACGCCAGATGGAACTGGCGCTCAAGGCACTCCCTCACAACACATGGGAAACTCTCTAAGCACATGGCCAGGCACACAGGATTCGAAAGCAGTTCGTGACGCCAGATGTTACGGCTGGATTTTCTGATTAGATGGGATCAGCCCCTAGGGGCCCCTCCAACCCAGCCAGAACGTAACCACATCCCTCCTCAGGACCATCTATCCAGGCACCTGGGTACCTACCTGAGGATGGGGGAACTCGCAATATACAAGCTCATATTATTAGAAACACCACTAAATCTATAGGGATACTAAGAATACTCACTGATTACTAAGGATATCCATGCCCTACACCACACTCATACCTTATAGTCTCGCGGCCACTCAGACCCAGACTAATCTACCCCAGGGCAGATATGACACACAATCCGGTGTGTCTACACATGGGCCTGCAGAACCCAATACTCTCTTTTCCAAACGGTTTACAATCCGGCAAACCTCCACGTTGGTAATCCCCCCCAACGCTCTCACTTACACAAGCCACAATCCTGTGGGTATACACGTTGGTAATCCACCCCAACGCTCTCACTAACGCCGTATATCAACGACGACCACATTCCTATGAACACCTTCAGTTATATATTGGGAAGTCTCTCTCTCCCTATTCACTAAGGGCTTGCTACTACAATATTAGGAGTTAGCCAATTAATATAATGTACCTCTTATTCTTGGCATCAAATGTCCACTCACTCCCTATTTATTTGATCACCACTTACCTGATCGGGATTAATCATCCGTTCATATAAACAACAACCAACTAGGAGATACATTTACCCGGATTGAACAAGAATACAAGGCACATTTCAGTTCACTAAAAACTGGGGGTTTTATTGACAATATAAACACCTACACAGATTTGTATTATAATGGACACATCCACATGTAACTGACAAAGACTATAGATAGAACACACCGCTGCAAGGAAAAGGATTAGCAATACAATAGCTTAGGGAATAAAGACAAGATTAAGATGCAAGTGTAAAGTAAACTAATATGACAGGACCGATATCACCTGATTAGTGTGAAGTCTTGTTCTAGCTGTCATCTGGGTTCCTCTCTCGTCTGTGCCTTGGCTCATCTCAGACTCTCTCTCTCTCCTGCACTCTTGGATACACCTCTGCGCTGATCACTTTGCACTGGACTCCTCTCCCCCACGAACTGTCTCCACCTTCCAGCTTCAATCTAATGGTTTCTGCCGCTCTGATGCTCTTCATTCCACTAGCTTGTTCACTCTGTTTTAACTGTCTCTGTGCCAATGTCCAATTAACTCCAGCTGCTCCCACAGGTTAGCCCACGATCTCTCCTCCGTCTCTTCTAAAAGGCATTACTTCAGACTCCAGCTATTCACACCTCCTCCTGATAAGTAACTGCTTCTGACTGCTTCCTTCAGTTCCAGCTCACTGACTGTCTGTTTGTCTTCTCTCTGTTCCAAGCATGTCCTGTCTCTTCTCCTCTTGCAATTCCACTCCTCCAACTCTACGAACACTCTCTGCTCCTCCAATTCAACTTAGCTCTCTCTAGCTTGAACCCTCTCTCTCTCTCCTACTCCAACAGCTCCTCACTCTTCTACCACTCCAGCTTGACTCCTCTCCGCTCCTCCAATTTCACTCGACTCTCTGGCTCCGCCAACTCCACTCGACTGACTGACTCCGCCTCTGCACTTCACTGATATAGAATGCTGTTTCCTCATGGAAAGTTCCAGCCAGCAGCTTCCTCCCACCAATCCCATGCACCAGGCTCCTTGCGCTAGACGCTCCCACAGTGACCAGTCTGCTTGTTTCGTCTAGAGACCTGAGCCCGGGAACAATTCCTGATTAGATTCAGCTCTGGCCGGTTCTCTCCGGTTCGCTTAGGGCGAACAACAGCTTTAACTATAAACTTTACCTTTACTCTAAAAAGCCTCTCAGCTCCATTAAGATGGAGTCCCTCTAGTTCTAGGCCTGTAGGCCTGAAAGGGATGAAATACCCCTTAGCTCTGTCAGAATACCTACATAAACCATACCAATGTGTCAAGTATGTCAAAGCCAATAGGCAATAGACAGGTTAGAGTCAAGAATAAGGGATCTATCATCATATTAAGCAGCTATCCTCTTCTAGGTCTGGAAAAAGGGCTTAAAAGGGCCAACACAAGCTAAGAATACCTATCCTAGATGTGAGCAAGATTAAAGTCTATATCACTGCTAAATAGAGCCAAAAACCCTGCCATTACAGGGGGGCAGGTACAGGTTCAGCCTGATATGGAGGGAAGGGCATCTGTTCTCAGTGCCCTGACAGGTTTTGGCTTCCAGTGGTACCGCTCCAAGGTGGGAGGGTGCATAACTCTGGAAGGGGGTGCAGAGGGGCAGTGTCCTTGTCTCTGACCCCGGTGAAACCTGAGGGTTGGGTTTAGATACTAGGTTGGGAGATTAGGAAGCTTCCAGGTCAAGAAAAATCTCTACCAAAGTGGACCAGCTGAAGAGATGGAGGGGGCTGCCCTTGCTGTGTGATCTGGGGCTCACCTGCAGTTTGTTGTTTCTACTAAGGTAGAGGAAAGGGGGCTTTGCTATGTGCTGTGTCCCCCCACCTCCTTTAAGAGGGACTGTGCTGTGTGCTTTGTACCTCCGAAGTGAAATAGTTTCCAGATCCCAGGTGGTAGACCAGTTGATGGAGTGAGGTCCTGAACTGGTAGGAGAGTTGTGTTCTGGTGGGTGCTTCCCTAGGAAGGGTGCGGAACCCCAGAAGTAGAGGTAGGGTGGGGCATTCTTGCCCGTGACTTCTGGTCAGCCTGAGGGTATGGTCCCTAGGTTGAAGGATCAGTGGTTGTTGTAGCTACACTGAGAGGCAGAGTGGAGAATGGCTATTGTGTGCCATGGCTTACTACCCCCCCCCCACTCTGTGGATTGGACAGGACCTGTGACATTTGGAGGGCCTAGGGCCTGGTCCTGGCTGTGGACGACTAGAGAGTGCCAGTGGGGTATCCTAGTTGGGTCAGAGAGTTCTGGTTTGGAGGAAACCATGTGGGTTCAGAGTGGCGAAAAACCGGAGGGTGTCCCTGCCGTGCGGGCCTGTGTCTGTGTTTTGTCGCCCAAAGCAGGGAAGCCCATCAGTGGAGTGATTGGTCTACCCTGCGTTTTGGCTGGAATGGGGTTGTGTAGGCCCTTTTGGCAGGTTCACCCGAGACATTTTGCTTTTTCCTAGCCTGTTTCTGTGACCTGGTGGTGGTGATTTTAGGCCTGTGCGCGCTTTTTCACTGTGGTAGTGTCAAGTGCATGAGCTGTTGGCTGTTGAGCCTGGCTCCAAGAGTCTGGGAGGGTCTGCCCCGGTGGTGAATGGAGTGTTTAGCATGCTGATGTGAAGGCAGGGGTGCACCTGGGCCTGATAAGGGCTGGGCTTTAGCCACACAATGCTGGCTCCACCCCCTGGAGTGCGTCTGACGTCCCTAGCCTGGCCTGTGCAAGGAGTTCCCTATAACCAGTTGTAGCTGGTTCTCATACTGCCTGCACCCTGCTAGACAAAGGATTTTACTGTATAAAAAGGGGCTGTGTCCCCTTACAAAATGTTCTTGCTTCTGACTTGAATCCTGCCAGGGGCCTGCTGCTGGGGGGGCCCAGGGGAAGGCTTTCCTGCCTGGGCCCTGCCCAGCCCCTGGATACCTGTGGACTTGGAGGCTGGAGGACTTTCCTTTTTCTTGTGAGCTGCTTGCTCCATCTTTTGGTGCCCTGGACTTTGTGGGTCCCTCCTGCTCTCTTCACCTATGGGGGCTGTGTTCCTGGGACCCTTCTTGTTGTTGGGGTCATTTTCTAGGGCCTTTGGTACTGCCTGTGCCCCTAGTGCCTGGAGAGCACTGCATTTTACTTTTCCTGGGGCAGAGCGCTGTCATTTTCCCTCTGTGGGGAGCGCTCCTGCCCCTTTGTGTGCCGAGTGTGCAGGTGCCACCCTGCGTCTTTATCGATATTGGATTATTGTTAAGCATGGGTGCCCACCCCATTTGTGGGTGCCTTTGCGAGTGCCCACCTCGCTTCTACGTTTATTTTGCCAACCGAGGGTGCCCACCCCTCATTGCAGCCGTAAAGCACAAGGATCGCTGCGGCCGCCGCCCGCCTGGTTGTGGGCGGGGCCTGCGACGGAAGCGGAAGTGCGGGTGTGGGAGGAAGTTTGCGAGAGAGAGGTCAGGAGGCCACCCCGCCTCCTTGAGTGCCAGTGAGAAGCCCCAGTCCCGAGATGGGGGACCGGGTAAAGGGGCCGGCATGAGCGCATGGACGTGGGGCTCCCATGCGGAGAGGAGAGCCCCGCGATTGCTGCCGGATGGAGAAGTGCAACCCCCATTGAGAAGGAGCCCCCGCCCAGACGAACCGGTGAGTGGAGAGTCGCTGGAGGGAGTGTGGGGGCTAGAGCGAGCCCGCTGTTACGGGCCGCTCCAACAGTGGGGCACCATGATTTTAGGAGCTTGTGAGCTCCGCAGTGGCAAGGGTACATTCAGGGCAGCCCCAGATGGCAGTGGGCCGCCCCAACATTCTGTTAATGGATCCTGAGTGCGGTGGCTCCAACGTGGGGGGCATTGTGAATTCCGAGTCCCCAGAGGGGGGACTCCAACATCAGGGCAGTTTGTTTTAGAGCCTGCCGAGACTCCCACGACCACAGGGGCATTGTTGCCTAAAGAGCCTGTGTGGCTCTAGCTCAGACATATTTAATGAAAGCGCCAGCGCGGTCCCTATACTGGGCCCCAATTAGTTAAGGGGCCAATGTGTATTTCAGAGCCAGAGGGCTCAGGTTCGTGCAGTTTGGTTTCTGAGGACCAGTGAGCGCCCTGTCGCAATTATGTTGTCTCCCAGCTGCCCAGCAATTAGTGGGCAGCTGCACCGTTTAGGCATCAAGAGAGAGCCCCTGTGTGGGACAGAGATGGCACAGTGGTGCCAGGCCTGCTACAGCTGCGCAGCACTTAGTGCCAGCTGCAACGTTTAGGCCCTTGTGATTTGTCCCAGCTGCCCAGCAAGTAGTGGGCAGCTGCAACGTTTAGGTTTTGCGCCGGTGGCGCACCCCTCACTGGCGCTGCATGGGCAGTGCGCCCTGACATTCTGGACACAGGGCTTTTTGAGACCCCTTATTGGATGGCCAGTTGGCCAGGGGGCCGGTATGTGATTTCTGCGCAATGTGGTTTTACTATGTTTTTTATAGTAATTGCCTAAGGTGATGTTTTGCACAATATGATTATGAGGTTATTTTACCTGTGTAGGTTTATGTTAGTGAGAGTTTATTTCACTATGTGAGTTACGCCCTTAAATGTGAGTTATGCTTAGGGGGAGAGTCTAATGTGTTTAGACTAGTGAGAGATTGCCTACTGTAGTTTTTACTGGTTAGGCCCAAATGTGAGTTATACGTAATGTGCTATGCCATTATACCTGTGACACCTCTGAATGTGTTTTATGGATTATGTGTCTTACCTACACCTCTGAATGTTTTTATGCATCATGTGTTTTCTTGTTCTGCACCTCTGAATGTGTTTTGATGCGTCATGTGCCTTGTTCCTTACACTGCTGAATGTATGTTTATACATCATGTGTCTTTCCAACACCTCTGAATGTTCTATGCATCATGTGTGAAACAGTCTGACAGTGGCCCATGTGGCCCTGTCCTGTAAATAATCCCTTGTGAATATCGCCTGCGCCAGTTGGCACAATGTATATTGTGTGATTACTATCTAATGTGTTTTGACAATATAAAAGTTATTTTTATATAACCTTGTGTGGAGTTCCTTTTGTGGTAGTGCCTAGGATGTTGTTGCTGTTGTGTGCGTGCGTAAATGCTTTACACATTGCCTCCAGGATAAGCCTGTCTACTCGTGCCAAGCTACCAAGGGGGTGAGCAGGGGTTATCTTGGCGTGTGACTCCCTTGCCCTGACTAGAATGGTGGTTTCTGCCTGACTTTGGCGTCAGCCTTAGCCAACCAGAAATAGCCAGTTCTAACATTTACTTTGCAAGCACAGCATATATTGTGTATGTATTGTATAGTTGTACAAAAGAGGGGGGTAATGGACGGAGCATCTGAATCAATCAAACACTCACACCCAGTCAAAAGATCTGGGTATAATCCATCACCGTTCTTTAGCCCACTCTGCCATCCCAGTTCAGACATGGCTATATGCAAATCAGTCTGACCCTGTGCCTCATGGTAACAGTCAAGCCCAAACTGCCAAGCCATGTCTTACCTGGACCGGAAACAAGCTTCCGAGGACCGGTTTCTGTCATTCCAGCCGTCTTCAGCCCAGCTTGCTTGAATCCAGTGGCAAAGTGAGGAAGGGACTCACGCCTGAGCATACCCTGCCACACTTATGGCGGCCAAAAGCGGTACAAAAGGGGGTGGTGATGGACGGAGCATCTGAATCAATCAAACACTCACAACCAGTCAAATGATCTGGGTTTAATCCATCACCGTTCTTTAGCCCACTCTGCCACCCCAGTTCAGACATGGCTATCTGCAAATCAATCTGAACCTGTGCCTCATGGGAACAGTCCAGCCCGATCTGCCAAGCCATGTCTTCCCTGGACCAGAAACAAGCTTCCGAGGACCTGTTTCTGGCATTCCAGCCGTCTTCAGCCCGGCTTGCTTGAATCCAGTGGCAAAGTGAGCAAGGGACTCACGTCAGAGCATACCCTGTCACACTTATGAGGGCCAAAGCGGTACAAAAGGGGGTGGTGATGGACGGAGCATCTGAATCAATCAAACACTCACACCCAGTCAAAAGATCTGGGAATAACCCCCCAAAACATGCAGAACTGCTAGGTCTAACTTAAAATTGTGCCAAAACGCTGTCTGCAACTAGGCCCAAACCCCACTTTCCCACCATGGATTTTCTTCAAACAACTTGCAATCAAAATTAGACCTTCCCAGCAGTGCTCCCAGACCCCTCAACTCACCCCCAAAAATCTAGAACCCCCAAAGCAGCCCCCCAAAAACATGCAAAACTGCTAGGCCTAACTTAAAATCGTGCCAAAACGTTGTCTGCAACTACGCCCAAACCCCACATTCCCACCATGGATTTTCTTCTAACCACTTGCAATCAAAATGAGCCCTTCCCAGTATTGCTCCCAGACCCCTCAACCCACCCCCAAAAATCTAGAACCCCCAAAGCAGCCCCCCCAAAAACATGCAATACTGCTAGGCCTTAGTTTAAATCGTGCCAAAACACTGCCTGCAACTATGCCCAAACCCCCCTTTCCCACCATGGATTTCCTTCAAAGCACTAGCAATCAAAATTGGACCTTCTCAGTAGTGCTCCCAGACCCCTTAACCCACCCCAAAAAATCTCAGTAGTGCTCCCAGACCCCTTAACCCACCCCAAAAAATCGAGAACCCCCCAAGCAGCCTCCAAAAAACATGCAATACTGCTAAAAAAATAAAACATGGATTTTATTCAAACCACTTGCAATCAAAATTAGACCATCCCAGCAGTGCTCCCAGACCCCTCAACCCACCCCCACAAATTTAGACTACCCCCAAACAGCCCCCCAAAACACGCAATACTGCTAGGCATCAGTTTAAATCGTGCCAAAACGCTGTCTGCAACTAGGCCCAAACCCCCCTTTCCCACCATGGATTTTCTTCAAACAACTTGCAATCCAAATAAGACCTTCCCAGCAGTGCTCCCAGACCCATGAACCCACTCCGAAACATCTAGAACCCCCCAAACAGCCCCCCCAAAACATGCAATACTGCTAGGTCTAACTTAAAATCGTGCCAAAACGCTGTCTACAACTAGGCCCAAACTCCACTTTCCCACCATGGATTTTCTTCAAACCACTTGCAATCAAAATTAGACTTTCTTAGCAGTGTTCCTGGACCCCTCAACTCACCCCTAAAAATCTAGAACACCCCAAAGCAGGCCCCCAAAAACATGCAAAACTGCTAGGCCTAACTTAAAATCGTGCCAAAACGCTGTCTGCAACTAGCCCCAAACCCCCTTTTCCCACCATGGATTTTCTTCCAACCACTTGCAATCAAAATTCGACCTTCCCAGCAATGCTCCCAGACCCCTCAACCCACCCCCAAAAATCTAGAACCCCTTAAGCAGCCCCCAAAAAACATGCAATACAGCTAAAAAACTAAAACATTCCACCATGGATTTTCTTCAAACCACTTGCAATCAAAATCAGGCCTTCCCAGCAGTGCTCCCAGACCCCTTAACCCACCCCCAAACATTTAGAACACCCCCACACAGCACACCAAAAACATGCAATACTGCTGGGCCTCAGTTTAAATCGTGCCAAAACGCTGTCTGAAACTAGGCCCAAACCCCCCTTTCCCACCATGGATTTTCTTCAAACCACTTGCAATCAAAATTAGGCCTTCCCAGCAGTACTCCCAGACCCATCAACCCACCCCCAAAAATCGAGAACCTCCCCAAGCAGCCCCCAACAACATGCAATACTGCTAAAAAAAAACTTTTCCACCATGGATTTTCTTCTAACCACTTGTAATCAAAATTAGACCTTCCCAGCAGTGCCCCCAGACCCCTCAACCCACCCCAAAAATCTAGAACCCCCCAATGCAGCCCCCCAAAAACATGCAATACTGCTAGGCATAAGTTTCAATTGTGCCAAAACGCTCTCTGCAACTAGGCCACAACCCCCCTTTTCCACCATGGATTTTCTTCAAACCACTTGCAAACAAAATTAGACCTTTCCAGTAGTGGTCCCAGACCCCTCAATCTGCCCCCAAAAATCTAGAACCCCCCAATGCAGCCCCCCAAAAAACACGCAATATTGCTAGGTCTAATTTAAAATCATGCCAAAACGCTGTCTGCAACTATGCCCAATCTCCACTTTCCCACCATGGATTTTCTTCAAACCACTTGCAATCAAAATTAGACCTTCCCAGCAGTGCTCCCAGACCCCTTAACCCACCCCAAAAAATCAAGAACCCCCCAAGCAGCCTCTCAAAAACATGCATTACTGCAAAAAAAAAACATGGATTTTATTAAAACCACTTGCAATCAAAATTCGACCTTCCCAGCAGTGCTCCGAGACCCCTCAACCCACCCCCAAAAATCTAGAACACCCCCAAACAGCCCCCCAAAAAACACGCAATATTTCTAGGTCTAACTTAAAATCGTGCCAAAACGCTGTCTGCAACTAGGCCCAATCTCCACTTTCCCACCATGGATTTTCTTCAAACCACTTGCAATCAAAATTAGTCCTTCCCAGCAGTGCTCCCAGACCCCTCAACCCACCCCAAAAAATCTAGAACACCCCCAAACAGCCCCGCAAAAACATTCAATACTGCTACGCCTCAGTTTAAATCGTGCTAAAACGCTGTCTGCAACTAGGCTCAAACCCACCTTTCCCACCATGGATTTTCTTCAAACCACTTGTAATCAAAATTAGACCTTCTTAGCGATGCCCCCAGACCCCTCAACCTACCCCAACGATCTAGAACCCCCAAAGCATCCCCCAAGAACATGCAATACTGCTAGGCCTAAGTTTCAATTGTGCCAAAACGCTCTCTGCAACTAGGCCACTACCCCCCTTTTCCACCATGGATTTTCTTCAAACCACTTGCAATCAAAATTAGACCTTTCCAGCAGTGCTCCCAGACCCCTCAAATCACCCCCAAAAATCTAGAACTGAACAAAAACATGCAATACTGCTAGGCCTCAGTTTAAATCGGGCCAAAAAACGGGGGTGTCCCACTTGTAGGACACCCCCGCGCCGCATGGCCACCAGCTGCTGCGTGTGCCCCAGCGCCTTGCCCTCTGCCTCGCTGCCTGCCTCGCTGCCGGTTGTCTCGGCTGTTGTTTGTTTTGATTTTTGCCTTGTTTTTGTTCGCCATTTGTGCCTGTTTTTCTGTTATATTTTCTGCCTGTGTTAGCGTTGTGTTGTTCATTTGTGCCTGTATTTTAATCTTTTTTTGCCCGTGTTAGCGTTTTCCTTCCTGTCTGCCCGCCTACCTCGCCGCCCTCCACCTTCCCTCCCCGCTCCCGCCACCACCGCTGACCCCGCCCCTTTTTTTCCTTCTGTTCCCATCCCGCTCCCGCCTCCCAGCTGCTCCGCCCACCCGCGCACTTGGCCTTATATGGCGACCGTGCGACGCAGGTGAGTGTGACCCACTTGTGGGACACCCCCGCGCCGCACGGCCACCAGCTGCTGCGTGTGCCCCAGCGCCTTGTCCTCTGCCTCGCTGCCTGCCTCGCTGCCGGTTGTCTCGGCTGTTGTTTGTTTTGGTTTTTGCCTTGTTTTTGTTCGCCATTTGTGCCTGTTTTTCTGTTATATTTTCTGCCCGTGTTAGCGTTGTGTTGTTCATTTGTGCCTGTATTTTAATCTTTTTTTGCCCGTGTTAGCGTTTTCCTTCCTGTTTGCCCGCCTACCTCGCCGCCCTCCGCCTTCCCTCCCCGCTCCCCGCTCCCGCCACCACCGCTGACCCCGCCCCTTTTTTTCCTTCTGTTCCCACCCCGCTCCCGCCTCCCAGCTGCTCCGCCCACCCGCGCACTTGGCCTTATATGGCGACTGTGCGACGCAGGTGAGTGTGACCCACTTGTGGGACACCCCCGCGCCGCACGGCCTCCAGCTGCTGCGTGTGCCCCAGCGCCTTGCCCTCTGCCTCGCTGCCTGCCTCGCTGCCGGTTGTCTCGGCTGTTGTTTGTTTTGGTTTTTGCCTTGTTTTTGTTCGCCATTTATGCCTGTTTTTCTGTTATATTTTCTGCCCGTGTTAGCGTTGTGTTGTTCATTTGTGCCTGTATTTTAATCTTTTTTTGCCCGTGTTAGCGTTTTCCTTCCTGTTTGCCCGCCTACCTCGCTGCCCTCCGCCTTCCCTCCCCGCTCCCCGCTCCCGCCACCACCGCTGACCCCGCCCCTTTTTTTTCTTCTGTTCCCACCCCGCTCCTGCCTCCCAGCTGCTCTGCCCACCCGCGCACTTCGCCTTATATGGCGACCGTGCGAACGCGCAGCGGTCACGCGCAGCGGTCACGCGCAGCGGGCGCGCCGATTGTGCGCCGAAGGCGCGCCAAAGGTAAGCGCGTCTGCGCCCGTCCGCGACCGGATCGCGACCAGCGTCAGGACCCCTGGCCCACGACGACCCCGACCTACCCCCTGACGTACTCCGCCGCCACCCTCATCGCACTCAATACCGGCCGACTCCCAGATTGCCACCAAGCCACTCCACGACGCACCCACGGACCCTTCAGCTGCCACGCCTGCAAATTCACCTGCATCCGGACCTGCCTCACACCAGCACCCGCCAAGTCGAACACCAGCAGCACCCACCTCAAGTGCATCCTGCTCAACACCCGCTCCGTCCACAGACACGCCATCGAACTCTGGAACCTTCTAGACGCCACAGCCCCTGACGTTGCCTTCCTCACGGAGACCTGGATGAACGCCTCTTCAGCTCCCGACATCGCCATCGCTATCCCAGAGGGCTACAAGATCGTCCGGAGGGACTGCAACGCCAACCAGATGGGAGGAGGCATCGCCATCATCCACAGGAACACCATCCGTCTCACGACCAGCACCGACAACACCCTGACCAGCGCCGAACACCTGCATTTCCAGATCCACACCAACCCGAACACCACCCTCAGAGGCACCCTGATCTACCGACCTCCGGGACCACGCACTCAATTCAGCGAGGACATCGCCGACTTCGTCAGCCCGCATGCCCTCCCCTCCGCTGACTACATCCTCCTGGGGGACCTCAACTTCCATCTGGAGAACAACAACGACCGCAACACCAGCACCCTGCTCGACAACCTCGCCAATCTTGGACTCAAGCAACTGGTGTCCACCCCCACCCACCTCGCCGGACACACACTCGACGCAGTCTTCTCTTCCAGCACAGACGTCGACTTCAGCCACGCCACAGAGCTTCAATGGACGGACCACAGCTGCGTCCACTTCACCTTCAAGAGAACGACGACCCACCACCACCAGCAACAGGCCGCCCGCAGAAGCTGGAACAAGATCACAGCAGACCAGCTCGCCACCTCCCTGAGCCAGCACCCTCCTGCCAGCTCAGCGAACCCCAGCCAGGCCGCCGACAACCTCACAAAGTGGATCAGCATCTGCGCGGACGAGCTCGCCCTGCTGAGGACCCCTCCCAGCAGACCCGGCAGCAAGAAAGCCCCTTAGTTCACCGACGAACTCAAGAGCTCCAAGAAGAACTGCCGAGCCCTCGAGAAAGTATGGAGAAGGGAACCTACACCGGACAACAGGACCGCCTTCAAGCTTGCCACCCGGAAGCACCACCAGCTGATCCGCGCCGCCAAGAAAACAGAATTCAAGGACCGGTTGGACAACAACGCACACAACTGCAAGGAACTCTTCAACATCGTGAAAGAGCTCTACAACCCCAGCGCAGGAAACAACGACATCACCCCATCGCAAGACCTCTGCAACTCCCTCGCTTCATACTTCCGCAACAAGATCGCGGACATACACAGTAGCTTCAACAACCAACCAACGCACACCATGACCGAACAACCACCCCCCACCACCACCCTCCACGCCTGGACCCCGATCAACACCGAAGACACCATCCGCACGATGAACTCCATCCACTCCGGATCACCGACCGACCCCTGCCCTCACCACGTCTTCAACAAGGCCGACGCTGTCATCGCACCCCACCTGCGAGGCATCATCAACACCTCCTTCGACACCGCCACCTTTCCTGAGAGCTGGAAGCACGCCGAACTCAGCGCTCTACTCAAGAAACCAACAGCGGACCCCACCGAACTCAAGAACTACCGCACCATCTCGCTCCTCCCGTTTCCAGCCAAAGTCATCGAGAAGACCGTCAACAAGCAGATGGCCGCCTTCCTCGAGACGAATGGATCCCTCGACCCCTCACAGTCCGGCTTCCGAGCCAATCACAGCACCGAGACCGCCCTCATCGCCGCCACCGATGACATCCGAGCCCTGATGGACAACGGAGAAACAGCGGCCCTCATCCTCCTAGACCTCTCCGCGGCATTCGACACTGTCTGCCACCGCACCCTAGTACAGCGCCTCAGCAACATCGGAATCCAGGACAAGGCGCTGGAATGGATCATCTCCTTCCTCGACGGAAGAACACAGAGAGTCCGCCTACCACCGTACAAGTCAGAGGCCTCCGAAGTCATCTGCGGCGTCCCTCATGGATCATCTCTGAGCCCCACCCTCTTCAACGTCTACATGAGCCCCCTCGCGGCCATCGCACGCAAACACAACCTCAGCATAATCTCCTACGCCGACGACACCCAGCTGATCCTCTCCCTGACCAACGACCCCGCCTCCACCAGAGCCAACCTGCACGAAGGGATGAAAGAGGTAGCCGAGTGGATGAAGACCAGCCGCCTGAAACTAAACAAGACGGAGGTCCTCATCCTGGGCTCTTCACCCTCCGCCTGGGACGACTCCTGGTGGCCTCCCGCCCTGGGCACCGCACCCAAACCGACAGACCATGCACGCAACCTGGGCTTCATCCTGGACTCCTCCCTCTCCATGACCAGGCAAGTCAACAACGTCTCCTCGGCGTGCTTCAACATCCTACGCATGCTACGGAAGATCTTCTGGTGGATCCCCACCGAGACCAGGAAGACCGTCACCCAGGCCCTCGTCACCAGCCGACTGGACTACGGCAACGCCCTCTACGCCGGTACCACCGCCAAGCTCCAGAAGAGACTCCAGCGGATCCAGAACGCCTCAGCCAGACTCATCCTCGACATCCCACGAACCAGCCACATCTCCGGACATCTGAGAGACCTTCACTGGCTCCCCGTCAACAAAAGAATCACCTTCCGCCTCCTCACCCACGCACACAAAGCCCTACACGACCAAGGCCCGAGCTACCTCAACAGCCGGATCAACTTCTACGCTCCCAAACGCCACCTCCGATCAGCCAACCACGCCCACGCCGCCGTCCCCCGCATCCGAAGAGCGACTACAGGAGGAAGGTCCTTCTCCTACCTGGCCGCCAAGACCTGGAACTCCCTCCCGACCGACCTGCGCCTGACCCAAGACCACCTCTCCTTCAGGAAGAAGCTGAAGACCTGGCTGTTCGAGCAGTAGCGGCACCCAGCGCCTTGAGACCCTACGGGTAGGTAGCTCGCTCTATAAGTGTCATTGATTGATTGATTGATTGATTGTCTGCAACTATGCCCAAACCCCCCTTTCCCACCATGGATTTCCTTCAAACCACTTGCAATCAAAATTAGACCTTCCCAGTAGTGCTCCCAGACCCCTTAACCCACCCCAAAAAATCGAGAACCCCCCAAGCAGACTCCCAAAAACATGTAATGCTGCTAAAAAAAACATGGATTTTATCAAAACCACTTGCAATGAAAATTAGACCTTCCCAGCAGTGCTCCAGGCCCCTCAACCCACCCCCTAAAATCTAGAACACCCCCAAACGGCCCCCCAATAACACGCAATACTGCTAGGCCTGAGTTTAAATGGTGCCAAAACGCTGTCTGCAAGTACCCAAACCCCACCACTTGCATTCAAAATAAGACCTTCCCAGCAGTGTTCTTAGACCCATGAACCCACTCCGAAACATCTAGAACCCCCCCAAACAGCCCCCCAAAAACATGCAATACTGCTAGGTCTAACTTAAAATCGAGCTAAAACGGCGTCTGCAACTAGGCCCAATCCCCACTTTCCCACCATGGATTTTCTTCAAACCACTTGCAATCAAAATTAGACCTTCCCAGCAGTGCTCCCAGACCCCTCAACTCACCCCCAAAAATAGAGAACCCCCCAAAGCAGCCCCCTAAATCATGCAAAACTGCTAGGCCTAACTTAAAATCGTGCCAAAACGCTGTCTGCAACTAGGCCCAAAACCCCCTTTCCCACCATGGATTTTCTTCTAACCACTTGCAATTAAAATTAGACATTCCCAGCAATGCTCCCAGACCCCTCAACCCACCCCCAAAAATCTAGAACCCCCCCAAGCAGCCCCCAAAAAACATGCAATACTGCTAAAAAAAAAACATTCCACCATGGATTATCTTCAAACCACTTACAATCAAAATCAGACCTTCCCAGCAGTGCTCCCAGACCCCTCATCCCACCCCCAAAAATCTAGAACACCCCCAAACAGCCGTCCAAAAACATGGGATACTGCCAGGCCTCAGTTTAAATCGTGCCAAAATGCTGTCTGCAACTAGGCCCAACCCCCCTTTCTCTCCATGGATTTTCTTCAAACCACTTGCAATCAAAATTAGACTTTCCCAGCAGTGCTCCTAGATCCCCAATCCACCCCCAAAATTCTAGAATCCCCCCAAGCAGCCCCCCAAAAACATACAATACTGCTAGGCCTAACTTAAAATCGTGCCAAAACGCTGTCTGCAACAAGGCCCAAACCCCCCTTTCCCACCATGGATTTTCTACAAAGCACTTGCAATCAAAATTAGACCTTTCCAGCATTGCTCCCAGACCCCTCAATCCACCCCCAAAATCTAGAACCCCCCAAAGCAGCCCCCCAAAAACATGCAATACTGCTAGGCCTCAGTTTAAATCGTGCCAAAACGCTGTCTGCAACTAGGTCCAAAACCCCCTTTCCCACCATGGATTTTCTTCAAACCACTTGCAATCAAAATAAGACCTTCCCAGCAGTGCTCCCAGACCCATGATCTCACTCTGAAACATCTATAACCCCCCGAAACTTCCCCCAAAAAACATGCAATGCTGCTAGGCCTAACTTAAAATCGTGCCAAAACGCTGTCTGCAACTATGCCCAAACTCCCCTTTCCCAAAATGGATTTTCTTCAAACCATTTGCAATCAAAATTAGACCTTCCCAGTAGTGCTCCCAGACCCCTGAACCCACCCCCAAAAATCTAGAACACCCCCAAACAGCCCTTCAAAACACGCAATACTGCTAGGCCTAAGTTTAAATCGTGCCAAAACGCTGCTTATCTTATCTTATCTTATGCTGTATTTATAAAGCGCGCTGACACCGAAGGTTTCCTGGCGCTGCTTTAGATAATATTAATAAAGTAGTCCATTCTTCTATTCTGAAACTACAACTATATAGGACGGTTAGTCAACTTTATCATACTCCATTGAAAATATCTAAATGTTCACAAAATATTTCAAGTAGTGATCGTACAAAATGCCCTAAATGTGGTCTGGTGGCAGCAGACCTCATACATATGATCTATTCGTGCCCTTCGCTAACTAAATATTAGCTAGAAATTGAAAATACTTTACTCCAAAAACATTTGATAAATACTTCAATTACTGCACCTTTGGTACTATTATCTATATAGCCCACGGGTATTACAAATAGGAGTTGGCTAAGTATAGCACTGTCGTGTGCTAGATTGGTTGTAGCTAGGGCTTGGATCTCGCAGAACCCCCCTCACACGATCGAGTGGTGGAATCTTTAACATGAAATCTATACTATGGAAAGGGCACTGGCTAAGGGTAGAAGCTTAAAAGCAATTGCTAAGTTTGAAAAGATCTGGGACAACTTTTTGTAAATTATATGTGGATTTGGTTAATGGAATATCTGTGTTTTAGATGACATTATCGATTCTGTCAATAAGTTTTAGTTATGGTCTGTTTGTGATCAGTGTTTCCTCTTTTTCACCTGTTGAACATTGATCTGTCCCGGTAATGAATGAAAATTATTTTTTTTCTTTGTATGTATATGAAAAATGCTGCACTCCAAGACTAGCTTGTCAAAAAAAAATCAAAAAAAAAAAAAGAATATGTCTGACTTCATTCTCACATGACTGAGAAAGATAATGTGAATTTACAGAAAATATGCTTTCAGTTTAGCTTATAGATCCCCTTCCAAACCACTGTGGGAAAAGCATTAGATAATAGTTTTCTTCCAAACATAATTCATGATATCCCAGCAGAAAGCTTTTTCACATGGTAAAATCACCTTAGAACACACCACAATTCATAAAATGAGTATGGCACCATCACAAATGATTAATAATGTAACTAAAGTCTTAAAACCTTCTATTAACTGCAATGCTTTTTAATGAGGTGTTATCATGTACCCCGCGATTTGAAAAAAGTATATCTTTTTTTGGGGCCTGGGGGGTCCTTGTGGGACCCCCTGAGCAGGCCTAGGGGTTCAGGGTGCTTCTACCCTGCTCCCTTTGCGTGTTTTGCACCTTTGTTTTTCTGCTTTCCTGTGCCTCAGTCTATCGAGGCACAAGATGGCTGCCAACACTTTCTGGTTTGGAGAGTTGACAGACATTGGCAGCCAATTAGCATGCAGCTCGTGCTCGGAATGGTACAGAGTACAGTAAGCTTACAGTAAGCTGCTATAGCTATACGACGCCTCAGCCACACATCCAGGAACCAGGTCAGGCCGTGGCGCAAATTGAAGTCATCTGGCGTCCCCGTGCAGTCACGGACTGTTGGTTGCAGCGGCTACTTTCTGGGCTCCCTTTGCGAGGCAGATCTGTGATTTTCAATACCTTGAATACTTTCACCATGCTGAAAATAGTATCCCAGGCCACTTGCGAGACGGGTCCTCTTGCACGCGCAATTGGCAAGCGCGTGTAAATCTGATAACAAAGATCACTCCTGTAGAGGCGACCAGAGGACACAGCGGGGAGTATCAAGGCGACTTTTATTCACTGTTCTGTAGGGCATAATGCATTTTTGCACAAAGGCCTTCTTCAGATGCCTGTTACAGTAGGTTTTCACTCTTGTCCCTCCTTTAAACAGTTCACGGCTCCCCCATTCGCGGGATTTCTAGCTGGCTCAGCTTGTTAATTTTTCACAGCTGCGGTCTTCGTAGGAAGAACTCCAATTCCCAGCTTACGTCTCTCTGGAAGGTGTCGGTAGCGGAGCCAATGCATGCTTAATTAAGCGCTGTGTGCCTTTTGGTTTGACGGAGGAAAGGACTTACTGGCAGCCGAGTGAGACCCAAATTGCATCAATGGCAAATATCGATTCGGTAATTACCGAATCAGT
The DNA here is from genome assembly GCF_964263255.1 of Lissotriton vulgaris. Lineage (NCBI taxonomy): Eukaryota > Metazoa > Chordata > Amphibia > Caudata > Salamandridae > Lissotriton > Lissotriton vulgaris. The sequence continues at coordinate 176,261 of NW_028242255.1, forward strand.
AAATACAGAATCCTGCCAGAGGGAACAGGGTGTCACTTTGACACCCTGTAGCACCCCTGTTTTTGGCTTGTGTGCAAAGTGACACATATACATGCCCTTAGGGCATGTATGGGTGCCACATGGCACAGGTGTACATGCACAGATGTGCATGTACACAGGAATTCCTACGAATTCTTAGACACCTCTAGCACTGCCAACAGTGCTACCTACATTAGAATTAACAGATTTGGTATTTTTACTGAGTCTGTATTTACCGATTCGGTAATTTTACTGGTTAGGTAAATACAGAATCGGTAAAAATACCAAATCTGTAAAGAAATGCCTCCTACATAGGAAAAAGCTTTTACCGGTCAGCAACGGCCAAACCAACCAGTAAATGCCTACCTACATCGCGTCCCAAATCACACCACTTCAAAACTTAAGAGTAAGTAAATGGGATGTAGGTAATTTGTCTTTTGAAATTGCAGAATCTGTTTAATTCAGTCATTTTACCGAATCGGTATTTACCAATTCGGTAATTGCCATTGATTCCTATGGGCCTTGAGGCAATTACTGAATCAGTAAATACTGATTCGTTAAAATTACCGAATTGTCAAAGGGGAAAGGTTGTCACTTTGACAGCCTGTTGCACCCCTGATTCTGACTTGTGTGCCATGTCACACACATACATGGTCTTACGACATGTATGTGTGCCACATGGCATGAATATACATGCACAGATGTGCATGTACACAGCAATTTATTATTTACCCCCGAAAGTTTTATCGTTATATCTACATATTCATTGTACAATATAAAAGTGCACAATATCTGGGATAATAAAGAACATGTTTATTTTAATTTTTAAACAACATATATAACTTTATTTAAGCAACTTTTAAACAACATATATAAGTTTATTTAAGCAACTTTTAAAAAACATATATAACTTTTTTTAAGCAATTACAAATCTTGTAAGGGTGCGTACCAAACAGTTCTTTTTACAACTACCTCTACTGGTTAAAAAAAGAACTAAATAAAGGAACATATTAACTGGGATAATAAAGAAAATGTTTATTTTAAACTTTTAAAGAACATATATAACTTTATTTAAACAATTATAAATGTCACGGGGGTGCGTACCACGTAAGCACATCATAAGATGACGTAAGCGCTCCGTAACTAAAACGTAAACGCAACATAAGCTTATGTGAGCACTCCGTAAACGCTCCGTAAACACTCCGTAAGCTTACATCCAACCATGTGACCTTATAACAAAAGATTTTATTGGTTTATAATACTTCCTACTCTAATTCTTGAAAGACCCCTCCCATGTTCATCATTCTTCCTTTGCTTTCAGGGAAGCAACACCTTTTTTCAAGTCTGGAAGTTTTTCAGCTTTCCAGAACATCAGAAGAAAGTAAATGCACCACCGGTCACCTGCAAGATCTGTGACACAGTGTTATCTAGAGGAAATCCTAATACGAAATATTCATTCAGAACCCACAGCATTGAACGCCATGTAAAAAATATACACCCTAACAATTGGAGAAGAGCTGTGGTGCAAAGATGTCAGGAGGAGGACTCTTCTCCTAGTACATCTACAGCAAGGACCAGAGTACCACCAATGCCATCTTCAATGGTGGCAAACATTCAGCCAGAACTGAAACATTTAATGATGCAATGCATACATTGCAATAAATTAGTAGTCTTCGGACAACAGTCCATTGTAATTTTGCAGAAGAACAGGAACCACAGATGCAACAATTGTTTTGTGTAAAAAGTTCATTCTTCTACTTCATCTTCAGAAGAGTTTGTTCCTGAAACCCCTAGAACACAGAGAGAGTCCATAGTACAGAAATTTAAAAAAAAAACAGAAAGAGAGGAAAAGGCAAATGAACCTTTTGTCACATGTAAAATCTGTCACACAGTACTTTCAAGAGGGAAACCACAGAAACAGTACAGCTTTGGAACTTATAGCATGGAATGCCATGTCCAGAATATACACCCAAACAATTTGAGTAAAGCTGTAATAAAAAGATCATCAGAGGAGCAGGGCTCTACTCCCAGAACTTCTTTTGAAGCAACGGCGCCACCAATGCAAGCATCAATGGTTGCAAATATCCCACCTGAACTTAAGAATTTGATGATGTAATGCATTTGTTGCCAGAAACTAATAACCTTTGCACAAGAATCCATTCAAGTTGTCCTGCAAAAAAACAGGAAGCACAGGTGCATTACCAGGAGCATTTTTTCTTTTCTCTGAAGATTGTCTTCTGGATGAATCTTCTAATTGAGTCCTCTTGATTGAGAAAACTTGCTTATAAAGTCTTTGTTTGCGGTTCTTGGTAGGCATAACCTATTATGACTCTGTAGATATTTACAATCTGTTGAAAAGAAAAATATGACATATTATAGACCACTACCAACATAGCACATAGCAATTACATTAACTAAACAATATAAACACTAGTTCACATCTCTCTTTGTGTATCTCATATCACTCTCTGCCTGCACCATCTCCGTCTTTGCATGCCTCATCTCACTCTCTCCTTCCACCATCTCTCTGTTTGTGTGTGTCATCTCAATCTCTGCCTACACCATCTATCTGTTTGTGTGCGTGTCTCATCTTACTTTCTGTGTCTAAAATGATTTTCCATACTAAATGTTTTTTGTTGAAATGTCTGGCTTTAAGTTTTTTGACAAGGAACACACTGAGGGGGTCATTAGGATCGCGGAATGACTTGAGTCCGTCTGCGACCCCAGAGTAGGAGGGAACGTCCGCATGGGCTTCGGCGTTCCCTCTGTGCAGATTAGGATGTGACCGCCAGGGTGGTGGTCACATCCTCTATCTTTAACATTGCGGCAGGTGCAGCTTCAAGCTGCACCTGCCGCAATGTTAAAAATGCATGCACGGCATTTGTGTGCACAAAGCGGCAGGCACCGCGCGGTGCCTGCTGCTTTGTACAAGCAAATGCAGGGGGGTACCATAGGTACCCCCCATGTGCACCCTCCACCACCCCTTCACCCAGGGGGCCTGCAACGGGCCCCCGAAGTGAAGGTCCGTATGCTTTTCCATAGCGGAAAAGCCGCCGTGGAAAAGCATAGAAATGCAAACATCCTAATATGCCTGGCGGTGTCTGATAGACACCGTCAGACATGTTAGTGCTTTTCCGCTGCGGTCGTAAGACGACTGCGGCGGAAAAGCTGCGGACAGAACAGCGACGGCTCGTGGAGGGAGTTACGGTGGGGCAGGAGGGTGGGGAGGGGGAGGGGCAGGGTGGAGGTTGCTAAAAACCGGCATATGGATAATTGCAGGTAAGTAAACAATTTAATTAATAAAACGAATTTCGTAGTGCGCCTTGCATCGCAAAATGCAATGCAGTGCGAGCTACGAAATTCGTTTTATTAATTAAATTGTTTACTTACCTGCAATTATCCATATGCCGGTTTTTAGCAACCTCCACCCTGCCCCTCCCCCTCCCCACCCTCCTGCCCCACCGTAACTCCCTCCACGAGCCGTCGCTGGGACAGAATATCAGACCCACCAGCATCCTAATTTGGCGGTGGGTCTGTGGAGGCTCCGCAGCGGTTTTCCCGCATCCTCCAGGCCGGCGGTGGCTTCCGCCGGCCCGGAGGATGTGGGAAATCTGCAATCGTAATAAGCCCATGAAAGTGTGTATGTGAATTAAGGAATTATATTTTCATCTTTTTCTATAATGTTAGCTGTGTGTGCTCACAAATTGTATCTTTTAGCTTACAGGGTGGACTTCTTTTCAAAGTGTTTATCATGCTTAAATTCAATGCTGGTAGAGAGATAGTGCTAATAGTTTAATTTGGCTTGTAAATATGCTCCTTTTTTAAAAGTGCCTTGTGCAATCTTTAACATGGGTGAAAGCAGTGAATGTATGGAGAGGGATAGGAATAGCAGATAGAAAACCATAAGAAATGGTGTGAGAGATGCGTAAAGGATTTTACTAATGGCACAAATTGAGATACAATATCCAAAAAAGAGGGGCATATTTTCAAGCCTCTTGCACAATGTTTAACATGGATGCAAGCAGAAAATGCATGCAGAGTAATGAAACTGGCACACAGACAAGAATATACATTACGCAAGTGGTTTGTAAATATGCCAATGAAAGCATTACACTATCTCTATACCAGCATTGATGTTAAACATTGCGCAAGGGGCTTGTAAACATGCCTCTTTTTTTGCATATTCTATCTCAATTTATACCATTAGTAAAATCCTTTTCGCATCTCTCACAGCATTTCATATTCTTGTCTGTGTGCCAATGTTATTACTCTGCATGCATTTTCTGCTTGCACCCATGTCAAACACTGCGCAAGAGGGTTATAAATATGCCCCTCTTTTTTGTATACTGTATCTCAATTTATTGCATTAGTAAAATCCTTTATGCATCTCTCACAGCATATCATATTCTTGTCTGTGTGCCAATTTTATTACTCTGCATGTATTTTCTGCTTGCACCCATGTCAAACATTGCGTAAGGGGCTTGTAAATATGCCTCTCTTTTTTGTATATTCCATCTCAGTGTATGCCATTAGTAAAATCCTTTACAGATCTCTCAAAGCATTTCATATTCTTGTCTGTCTGCCAATTTTATTACTCTGCATGCATTTTCTGCTGGCACCCATGTCAAACATTGCGCAAAGGGGCTTGTAAATATGCCAATGAAACCATTACACTATCTCTATTACAGCATTAATGTTAACCATTGCGCAAGGGGCTTGTAAATATGCCTATGAAACCTTTACACTATCTCTATACCAGCATTAATGTCAAACATTGCGCAAGGGGCTCGTAAATATGCCAATGAAACCATTACACTATCTCTATAGCAGCATTAATGTTACACATTGCGCAAGGGGCTTGTAAATATGCCAATGAAACCATTACACAATCTCTATACCATCATTAATGTCAAACATTGCGCAAGGGGCTTGTAAATATGCCCCTCTTTAGCTTATATTCCATCTCAATTGATGCCAGTAGTGAAATCCTTCATGCATCTCCCACACCATTGCATCGGGTTTTCTATCTGCTATTCCTATCCCTCTCCATACATTCACTGCTTATGCCCATGTTAAAGGTTGCGCAAGGCGCTTGTGAAAAAGGAGCATATTTACAAGTCCAATGAAACCATTACACTATCTCTATACCAGCATTGAATCCAACCATGAAAAACAATTTAAAAAGAAGTCTACCCTATAAACTAAAAGATACAAACTGTAAGCACACACAAGCAGACATTATGAAAAAAGATGAAAATATAATTCCTTAATTCACATACACACACAGTGTGACCCTTGTGAAAAATATTATAGCCACACATTTCAGCAAAAATCATTTAACATCGTAAATCGATTTAGACACAGAACACAGCCCATTTAAATATGCACTACATTACATTGCTGAAACCTAACACATTTCAAAATGTTATTTCTAATATTCACCATTCAGTTAACATTATGGAAAAAGGTGAAAATATAATTCCTTAATTCACACAGACACTCACTGTGATCCTTGTCAAAAATCTTTAAGCCACACATTTTATCAAAATACATTTAGCATGGTAAATCATTTTACACACAGAGCACAACCCATTTAAATGAGCACTAAACTACAATGCAGAAACCTGACTCATTTTCAAAATACAACAGTAATGAAGCTCAATAGGCTTGTTATGCTTCCCAATACTGCAAACAGCACTCTCTCTATAGTACTCACCTTTAAAATCGCTTTTGAAAATGTAGAACAGTGTGAAACACACACCAAATTTTCTTAAGCAGAATCCCTGAACTGCAGCTCAGACACTGGAAACAGAAATTAAAGTTTCCCACTCATTCTTCTCACTTATATCTGCTCCTAACCAATGAAATGTCTTCCCACACTATTTCAAAACTAAACTAACATTTCAATTGGTTCTACATTTCCACACTTTCAAACTCACATAATATTCACCCATCCCCTTACTACTCATTCAACCTGTTACCATGGTAACTCCCACCTAAGGAAGAACAGAATTTAAAAGTTCATCAGCTTATGCTGCAAATGAATCCATCAAGGTTGTTAGAGCTTTCAATATAACAGCTAATCATGTGCAATGTTCCTTTCAATGACCTTTACTGAACCATTCGAATTGCTTCTTTTAAAAAACAAAAATATGCACCCTAATATGCTCTTTTGTATTTTCAGAAAGCACCAATCATTTCTTAAGCTTCAAGTGCAATGAATGTCCTCCTCTTTTTTTCAAAACTGCAAGCTTTCCAACTGCCATTTCATTTACAGCCTTCATCTGAGTACAGCCAGATCTGCCTTGAACATGCTTTCAGTATGGTTTGTAGGACACAGCTTTGTATTCTGGTCTAAAAGGTATGCAACAAACAGAGGAATTTTAAACCTTGATTTACCAAATGTGGATATTTTATGGATTGGCCAGAGAGGATTGAGATGTCACCTATTGATACCATTGGTGAAATCCTTCATGCATCTCCCACATCCTGACCTCATAATTGTTCACTGTGGTGGAAATGACTTATGCACTTTGACTGGGGTTTGTCTGGAAATGCTATTGAAGGACATCTTTGGACAATTGATGTCACTTTTTCCTCAAACTGCCTTTGTCTATTCCAATATATGCCAAAGGCAAACATGGAATTGGTCCAATCAATTTTGTCCGCAGATTGAGAAAGCAAGGAAACATGTAAATAAATCTGTTTCTGTATACATGAAAGACTATGGAATGGGTTGTATATACCACAACAACTTGCATTACAACATGCAAGGCATCTATAGGACAGATGGTGTACATTTCACCAATGAAGGGAACAAAGTCTTTCTCTAACATCAGACTCTACATTGGTACTTACTTGTAGGTACCAAAAAAACCACAATGAACACAACGGCTCTTTTTAGAGCCAACTAACTTGTAAACACTCAAATATGATTTTTAACCTAATTTTTTTAATTAATTTTTACTGAAGTCCATGCACCGAGCACTTCCCGAGCACTCCCCATGCGCGTACCTATCGTGTTTTCTGGTATTTTCAAAAAAAATAAACATTATCTTTAACCTTAGGAGTCCTTGAAGACCCCCCTGAGAAGGCCTAAGGGGTCAGGGACACTCTACCCTACCCCCTTCCCACGTTTTAAAGTTATATTTTTCACTCACTTCTGAAACCACAAAATGGCGGCAAAAGGGTTCGCGCACCGTGCATTCACCGAGCACTCACGGTGCGCGTACCTATTGGAATTAAAAAAAAAAACTAAATGGAAATGGACATCGTCTCCTCTGTAGATACCTTGTACGTTGTAATGCAAGTTATTATGGTATATTGAATCCATACTGTAGTCTTTCAGGAAAGCAGAAACAGATTTGTTCACATGATTCCTTCCTTTCTCAATGTGTGGTCAGAATTGGCGTAGGGGGTCACGAGTTCCTACTCTGGTGAAACAACTTGCTGTTCTATATACTTACTTATATTGTAAACTAGTGCGTCAGAGACAGTCAGTGACAGAAAGGGTACAGGACATGAAGAACACAAAATTGTGTCACTTTGCTACTACCTCATAAAATACATTTAAATAAGTATAAAAATTGAAACAAATGTTTCTTTGATAATTTAAAATGTATTTATCAGAATTTTCAAAATCTAAAAAAACTTGTAGCATTTCTTCATCAGGAATTTCATCCGTCAAAGTGTCTGAAAATGATTCATCAGATTCAACAATGTCTACACACTCCATTAATTCCATGTCTAGCGTTTCATCCAAAAAATCTGCCATGGCATCTCCTTCATGTTCTTCATGATTTATTTCATCTATAGGATCAATATCCACCACAGAATTAGTTCCCTCAATAAATGTTGCTGATATTTCAAAGAAGATGTTGGTAGGCTCCTCGTTTTCAGTCATCACTTTATGTTAGTGTACTGTTAAAAGAAAGAGAAACAGAGCTTAGGAAGAGTGAGATAGGGCAGAGAAAAACTATTAAATTCTATTAGAAGAGTCACTACTGTGTAAATCTCACAACAGAAATTGAAAACCAAAATTTCCTCACAAAACTACCTCAAACACTATAGTCACAAAATGGCCGTGTTTCCCTGAACAGTTTATACTATCAAGCAAGAATTAGAAATATAAAGCACTGCATCTGATGTTGCCCTACTCAAACAATAAGTATGACAGAAAAACATTAAATAACTAACAGAAAACATTGTTCCTATTAACTTAAAGTGAACAACAGAGTTCTCCTTACAAATTAACAACTGACCTTCTAGAAAACTGTTAAACAGTAAATTCTGTCTCAAACTCACACCTCAGAAGTATACCTCAAACACTAAAATCTCAAAATGGCTGTGTTTCCCTCACATTTTTCATACATATTCAAATACCCAGCCAATCACAATTCATCACACACAAAATCAAAACCAAAGTAGCATTTTAATTGGTTCAATTTATCAACATATTCAAACTCACATAATCTTCAACCTACCCCCAATGCTCTCTACCAATTACCATACTAACTCTCCACAAAACACCTACCTAAACCCAAAGGTGAAAGAGTCATCACTCAATGTTGCACTCAACCAACATCTAAATACTGAAACTTGTTATTTTAATGTATTTATTTTTTGTCTTTTTGAGCCGCGGTCCGAGCACAGTGCGCGGACCCCGCAGTTTTTAAAAAATGTATTTTTTTCAACCTTCTGGGTCCTTTACAGACACCATGACAAAACCTAGGGGGCTCAGAAATCTCTACCCTGCCTCCTTGTCAACTATTACACTTCTGTTTACAACTACTATCCTCTGCCACAAAAACAAGATGGCGGACAACAATTCCTCATTTCGACTGACTGGAATGTTGACAGACGTCCAACAGCCAATCAGAATTTCGCGCGCGCACGCTAAGGTCCGCGCACGTGCAAGGACAGTACAAGGACGGTGCAAGCCCGTGCGCGCACCGTGTCCCGCCTATAGATATATAATTTGAAAAAAGTCGATTTTCTCAACAATTGCTGGAGGGATTTTCACCAAATATACAAAAGGCAATTCTGCATACCAGGCTCTACCATTTGGCCAAGCTTGCAGTTATTCCATTCAGCCGTTCGGGCTGTAGCTGTGTCTAAAGGTCCAATGGAAAATTGCATTGGACTCAATTTCACATTCAATTTTCTCATAAACTACTCGAGAGATTTACACCAAACATACAAAAGGCACTGCTCCATACCAGTCCCTACCATTTTGCCAAATCTGGTGTAATTCCGTTCAGCCGTTCGAGCTGTAGCCTTGTCAGAATGTCCCTATAGAAATTAACATGGGGAAAACACGTTTTGGGACCCCCCTTTTCTCTCAGCCCCCGCTTGACGAATCCCCCCGAAACTTTCAGGGAAAGAGCGGAGCGCAGTGAGGCAAATTTAGGGAAAATTACAGGCAGATTTCTCAATCGGCGCCAAAGTTATTCCCAATAGAATGTTCGGCATTTCCTATGGAAACTAGGTCCTAACTATATATACCTACTCGCCAGTAGGTAATATATATATATATATATATATATATATATATATATATATATTCACTGAAAAACCATAGGTTATAGACCATATATAGTTAGGGATTAGCATTTACAAAACCTTATTTTACTCGCACAAAACCATTGAAATTCGCATATATAGTTAGTTGCACTAACTATATATCGCGCACCCGCAATCCACTGCTGATGATGTCACATATTACATCATTCATGACATGGTCAGTGACATCACTGTTGACATCACTGATGACATCTCAAATGACATCACAGGGCAAAACATTTTATTAAATATCTATTTACATGGCAGCCTGCTGCAACTTCGATCCAAACAAGCCTTTGTATTTTGGGCTCAAAATCAACCATCAATAGTAAGATTTTCATAGCTGAGTGTAGGTTCATGGTTTTCCATCCACAGACTAAAAGTCTGGAGTGGGAGTGAAAGAACAATAACTAGGTAAGAAGGAAGGCAGAGGTTGTGGGAAGGACTCTGGATATGGTATGTTGCTTAGTCCCTGAGATGCTTCGATGTCACTGCCTTGCACAAATGACATAAGTCCTGGATGTTGGGTGCCATAGTTGAGGGTTCAGAGCAGCGCTTGTAACACTGTCTGAAGCTTATTTGCACCTGCTGCAGCTTCACTATTCTCAAAGTAAATGGGGGCTGTTTGTGGACCTGACTGCATTGGAAAACAATGTGATGCGGTGCCTCCCTGAACCGCTTGACGGAGGCTCCCGAGATAATTGCGCCTGCTCCACACCTTGTCCCACAATCTGTTTGACCTGAAGACACATCCTGCGGTACCCTGGTCCGACCATCACATATACCTGCGCCAGGAGACGGCGTGGGGTGCAGTAGAAGGGAGAGGCGGCGCGAACGAGCCTCCCCCACCTCCCCAGGTGGAGGTTTCTCAGCTACACCCCAGCGCTTCACTCGACCAGCTGACTTGCGCCCGCTCTTGCGACACAGTGCCTCGCTCGGCCAGCTGAATTGTGCCTGCTCTTGCTATTACAACGTCTCACCCGCCATCCAACGGAATTGCACCCAATCTTGCGGTACAGTGACAGGCGGCTGCTACGGAGCTCACGAAATGGCGGTCGGCTCCACAGACTTGGGCCTGGCCTGCAAAGATGGCTCTGGGCAACCGTGGAACTCGGACGCTTGACTGCTAGGGCAGGGGCCCCATTCCCAAAAGAGTCCCCTCAGCCTTGAAGATTCTACAACAGTCATCACCGGGACCCCCGACTCCCGTAGACTTCCGGTGGGGAGCGGCTGCCATGATTGCTCGTGGAATGGCCACGACGTAGCCACGAGATGGTGGTGCTCTCATGCTGACGCCAGCTTCAGTCTAAAACATCCAGAAACACTGTAGACTACCAATTCGATCACTTCCGGTGGAGCCCCAACGTGACCCGGTAGAGAAGAACTTGCCCTTCCCTCTTTGACTGATGGTTCTTGTTGCCTGTCCCTTCTGTTGTCATTTAACAGAACTTTTTGGACTGCTGAAAGGGGTTGTGTTCCGACCGCTGGTTGGTGGAGACATTTTGACTATATTCTGGACTTGCGTTGTCGCGTAATGCGTCATATGACGTGCCGCGTTAGCGCACCCGGAAGTGCTCCGGTGCGCGAGGCGCAGCTTCCCGGAAACGATCCAGAGCGCGGCGCGAAGCGCGTAACATAAGCATAACAGGTCATGTGACTTGTTAATAAAACTTTTCATTGGTTCATTTTACTTTTGTTATTCTAATGGTGAAAGGCTTGGTCATATGACCTAAAAATAACACTTTTTATTGCTTTTGAACATTTTTTGTTCCCAAATGATGAAAGCCCCACCTTTTTTTTTCTCACTCTGACATGTAAAGCAAAGGACCAAGATGCATTTACAGTTTATCAGTAACAATGTTCCAGGCTAATGTATTTTCCCGGGAAATTTACAACTGTCCTGCAAGTAAAAGCCGTTGAACAAAAGAGGCTCGGCCTGCTGTCTTAGTCGCTGATAGGCATGAATATTGGATTCTTATCGATCACTTTATGTTGCAGGAGTGGAAAACACAACAGCCCTTGACCATTTATCTTTACTGCGTTCCTGCGTATTATACCTTTTAACCGTCATGTAATCGGGCTGCTTTATTTCACTTGCCTTTTACTGATTCGAAAACAGTGGCTATTATTCAAACCTTTACCAATCTAGGAGTTATGAGTCCCATTTATACCAGCGCCATTTTGGGCAAGGCCGGGCAGGTCCCGGATAAAGTCAAAATGTCTCCACCAACCAGCGGTCGGACCAGAACCCCTTTTGGCAGTCCAAAAACGTTCCGTTAAATGACAACAGAAGAGATAGGTAACAAGAACAATCAGTCAACAGAGGGGACGCTTTCGTGAATGGGGCCCATGCCCTAGCAGGCAAGCGTCCGAGTTCCAAGGTGTCCCAGGGCCATTTTAGTGGAACAGGCCCAAATCCAAAGAGCCGGCCACCATTTTGAGAGTCCTGTTGCAGCCGGCTATCGCTGCACCGCAAGAGTGGGCACAATTCAGCTGGATGGCGGGTGAGTCACTGTACCGCAAGAGCGGGCGGAACTCAGCTGGATGGTGGGCAAGACGCTGTACCGCAAGAGCGAACGCAACTCAGCTGGATGGCGGGTGAGGCACTGTGCCGCAAGAGCGGGGGGAACTCAGCTGGACGGCGAGTGAAACGGTAAGGGGCGCCGCACTGCAGATGAGGTGCCTCCACCTGGGGAGGCGGGAGAGGCCAGTTCACGCCGCCCCCCCCCCCCCGGACACCCCACGCCGTCTTTCGGCGCAGCATTGTAGGATGGCCACACCAGTGCGGCAACTTGCTGGACACCACCTCAGTGCCATCCGGATCTCGGCGCGTTGTGCTGCCTTCGGCATATTCGCACATCGGTCAGCTACTGACGCCGCCTCACAGGCCAACGGATTTTGTAGGCTTTTTATAGCCCAAAGCCGCATAACAGGTCATGTGACTTGTTTATAAAACTTTTCATTGGTTCATTTTACTTTTGGTTTCCTAATGATGAAATGCTTGATCATATCACCTAAAAATAACACTTTTCATTGGATTGAAACATTTTTTTTTCCCAAACGATGAAAGCCCCACCTTTTTTTTTCTCACTCACCAATCCAAAAAGGTTCCGTTAGATGACAACAGAGGGGACAGGCAACAAGAACCATCAGTCAAAAGAGGAGAGGGCAAGTTCTTCCCTACCGGGTCACGTTGGGGCTCCACCGGAAGTCATCGAATTGATAGTCTACACTGTTTCTGGATGTTTCAGACTGAAGCTGGCGTCAGCATGAGAGCACCACCATCTCGTAGCTCCGTCGTGGCCATTCCGCAAGCAATCATGGCAGCCGCTCCCCACCGGAAGCCTGCGGGAGTCGGGGGCCCCGATGACTTTTGTAGAATCTTCAAGGCTGAGGGGACGCTTTCGAGAATGGGCCCAAGCCCTAGCAGGCAAATGTCCGAGTTCAAATGTGTCCCAGGGCCATTTTAGTGGACCAGGCCCAAATCCGAAGAGCCGGACGCCATTTTAAGAGTCCTGTGGCAGCCGCCTATCGCTGCACCCCAAGAGTGGGCGCAATTCAACTGGATGGTGGGCGAGACGCTGTAGCCGCAAGAACGGGCGCAACTCAACTGGATGGTGGGCGAGACGCTGTAGCCGCAAGAGCGGGCGGTAAACAGCTGAATGGCGGATGAGGCACAGTGCAGCAAAAGCGGGCGGTAAACAGCTGAAAGGCGACTGAAACGGTAAAGGGGCGCCCCACTGCAGCAGAGAACCCTCCACCTGGGAGGCCCGTTTGCGCCGCCTCCCCCCCCCCCCTGGGGCGCCCCACGCCGTTTTTCGGCGCAGCATTGTAGGATGCCAAGACCAGTGCGGCAACTTACTGGACATCACCTGGGTGCCGTCCGGATCTCAGCGCGTTGTGCTGCCTTCAGCCTATTCGCCCAAAGGACCGCTACTGACGCCACCTCACAGCAGCCCATTGTTACTTTGTTTAAAATGTTTTATTTTAACGTGTTTACTTTGTTGGAGCGTTGTATATATTTATAAGTTATTAAAGTGTTATAATCCTACTACTTTGTTGGAGTGCTATATATTTTTAATGTGACACATAATTGTGAAGACTTTGATGTACAAAAAGGCATCCCTGGAATCTTCCGCTTCAGGCTTGGTCCCACACACCCTCACAGTGAGAATCCCCTCCCCAATCACAATACAGGATCGTTATCAGATAGTAGGAACGCTTGTGGTGTGACGGATCTCATGGGGTGGGGGCCTTGATCTACTGTAACTCCTTTGAAGAGGGGTGATTCTTTACAGTTGGGGCCATAAACTACATCCACAGGGCTAAGTGATAGCCTGGGACCGGCCTGGACAATCAGACACAGAGGAAGAGGAGTGTCAGAGGGTGCGGTAGTGAATAGGGTGAAAGGGAGGTGTCGGCGGGCACAGGGTGTGATTCTCAGGGAAGAGCAGCGCAGATGGGGGGAGGTTTATGGCCCATGCATGAGAGAGAGAGAGCGGGGGTGACCAGTGCGTGGGGGAGATGCTTGCGAGGGTGGGGAGCCATGCTGAGGATCGGCGGCGTGCAGAGAGTGGGTCTGGTCAAGCCATCTAAAATGGCTGCCGTGCACGACAAAAGTGTGGCATTGGAAAAAAAGGCAAGATGGCGCAGACAATGTTTTTCAATATGGATTACTTAATAACAATTATTTTTAACAATATATTTACTCGCAGTGACAAAATGGCGGTCAATACTTCCTGATTTCCTTCGAATCAAACGTTAACAGACGTCACGCAGCAAAAAAATAAAAATCCGCTCACGCGCAGCCGCTGGAAGACATGTATCAACATATATGAGCATCCTCAGCCACCCTCAGAAAACATAGGGGGTCAGGATACGTCTCCTGTACCCCCAGAGGGTAAGGTAGTGAATAGGGTGAAAGGGAGGTGTCGGGCGGGCACAGGGTGTGATTCTCAGGGAAGAGCAGCGCAGATGGGGGGAGGTTTATGGCCCATGCATGAGAGAGAGCGGGGGTGACCAGTGCGTGGAGGAGATGCTTGCAAGGGTGGGGAGCCATGCTGAGGATCGGCGGCGTACAGAGAGTGGGTCGGGTCAAGGCATCTAAAATGGCTGCCATGCACGACAAAAGTGTGGCATTGGAAAAAAGGCAAAATGGCGCAAACAATGTTTATCAATACGGATTAATTTATAACAATTATTTTTACCAATATATTTACTCGCAGTGACAAAATGGCGGTCAACACTTCCTGATTTCCTTCGAATCGAACGTTAACAGACGTCACGCAGCAAAAAACATAAAAATCCGCTCACGCGCAGCCGCTGGAAGACATGTATCAACATATATGAGCATCCTCAGCCACCCTCAGAAAACATAGGGGGTCAGGATACGTGTCCCGTGCCCCCTTATACCCATTTCTCACATTGTTTTTCCTCCATCTTGTAATTTAATTAAAACGAAACACAAAATGGCGAATTCCCGTTTCGCTACCGGTTCGCGAACCGGGAAGCGCTTCTACCGCGAAAAATCCAATTTTTTTTATTTGCCCCACGGGACCCTTTAATAACTCCAACATCATTCCTAGGGGGTCAAAAGGGGTCTACCTTGCCCCCTTTCATTAAATTCCCCCTTCGTTTTTCTCCTCCTCTTGTCTCTTGATCCTACCGAGAGACAAGATGGCGGCCGTTTCGGACTGTTTAGAATGTTGACAGACACCGGAGAGCCAATCAGCTTCGCATCGCAAAGTTCCGTAACGCGAAAAGTATGCGAACCGGATCGCTACCCGGGACGCTCTCACAGATATATCTGTTTTTTAAAACGTTAATTTCTCAAAATCCACTGGAGCACATATATTGAGACCCAGCAAAGGCACATCAGGCTAACAGTCCCTACAATTTTGCCAAGTTTTGTGCAAATCCATTCAGCCGTTCGAGCTAAAAGTGTGGCCAAACACCCTATGGAAAAATGAATGGGAAAACGCGTTCTGGGACCCCCCTTTTTTCTCGGCCCCCCCTTGACGAAACCCCCCCAAATTTTCAGGGGCTGCTCAGAAACAAAATGTGCCATTTTCCTAAAAAATTTCAGCCGATTCCGTCCACAAACGCCAACGTTATTAGACATAGAATTTTCAAAAGTCCCATAGAGAAAAAATCCTAACTATATATACCTACTGGCGACCGCCAGTAGGTATATATAGTGGACGACAACAATGTCATCAACCTGTCAAAAAGAGAACTTACAGGTGATGAGATAAGAGTCCTCAAGAAAGGACTAAGCTTTTGTCCTGCAAGTGAGTTTGATTTGGTGGATGTAAGAATAGATCTTTTTAGATACATTCGAAAACTAAAATTTAAGAAAATCTTTTTTTTACATCCTAAAGAGACTACTGCGGGAATACACTTGGAAAATACCATAGAGGAATCCATAAAAAACACACTACATTATTCTTGCAAACTTCCTATTGACTAAGCATGGGCGTAAAATCCGTTCCGCTCGCGGAATTTGCGGATTTTCGGCGAATCCGCAATCCGTGAATTCTCACAAATTTCCCGAAAATTCGCAAATTCTCACGCAGTGGATTTTTTTGCTTGGTGATACAAAATTGCGGCGCGCGGCATTCACTTACCGTCATTCAGCGTTTGCAGAGTTGTTTTTCTCCATGTTTTGCATGTGCTGCGCCATTTTGGATCTTGCTGCGGGATCCCACGGGAGTTTATCGACCGCGATTACGTCATCGCGGATTACCACCTTGCACCTTGTCAACGCGAGTACGCTATAAAGGCCCGTGATCACGCCTCGCGGGAGTAAACAATTGCGAACACGTGGATGCGGCAGGCAGCAACAATCTCGTACTCGCGAAATTGCAAAATTTGCAATTCTGCACCAGAAATCCACCAGCAAGCAGCATAAACCTTCTGAAAATGATGATTGTTATCAGAATAACTCCTCAGGTTGACATTTGCCTGCACTTTTTTTTTGCAAGGAGTCCGTTTTGGGGGGGTGGGAGGAAGGAAGTGCCCCACAGTCTCCAACTTCCTCTTCCTGTCCAGCAGGCTCCTCCCGGTGCTTTGTTCATGTCCTGGTTACTTTGATTTGGATCTTGACCTGGAAGGATTACTTTTTCTGGTTGCTGCTGGATATTTAAATTTGAGGCATTTTTGACCTTCTTTGGATCACTTTTGGATTTGAAATTTCACAAGTAAGTTGGTTTGGGGCATTACAGTTGCTGCAACTACAATTTTGGAATTTTTAATTTTTGGGCTGTTGTTGGGGCCTTTTGCCCAGGGGTATTCAGTGGTGCATGGACTGAGTCTTTCTGTGGGGTCTCTTTAATGTAAACATCAGTAGTCCAGCAAAGAAGTCTTCACGATTGTTCAATCTTTTTTTAAGCCCTCATCTATTGAGACTGAAGTCACTCCGTCGGAGAAACTCTGCGAGGATATCTCAGATTTTTTTGATAAACAAATTTAGAAGGTTTATGCCTCTTTCATTAGCCCCGAGCCCACAGTATTGATGGATATGACCGACATAGTGCTGCCCTCCCCCTCCCTAGCCCATTTTCACCCCATTCCCTTGGCCGAGGCCCTGTTGGAAATAAAAAAATGTAAAGCAGGGGCCCCTGACGACCCCTGCCCGCCTAAGCTTTGGTCAATGATGTCGGAGGCGATCGCTTTACCGCTCTTACACATATGGAACACGTCCATTGCAACAGGCATATTTCCGGATTGTTGGAAACATGCCACTCTCCTTCCCCTGAAAAAGAAGCCAAATGGCGCTCCGGATGATCTAAGTAATCTCCGCCCAATCTCCCTTCTAGCAGCCCCGGGCAAAATGCTCGAAAAATTGATACAACGTCAATTGAACAGATTTATCGAGGACAACGAGATTCTGCATGAAACTCAATCAGGCTTCAGATCGGGATTTAGCACCGAGACTGCCCTCATTGAGGTGGCTGAGTCGATTAGATGGTCTTTAGATTCAGGAGCATCAGCCATGCTGGTACTCCTGGATCTATCAGCCGCATTTGATACGGTGGATCACGACAGATTGATCTCACGGCTGAAGGATATAGGACTGAAAGATAAAGCGTTGGGCTGGCTACAATCCTATCTTACAGATCGCTCCCAGAAAGTAGCGCTGGGCACCTTCACCTCAAAACCAAAACACCTCAAGTGTGGCGTCCCTCAGGGGTCGGCTCTCAGCCCATTACTTTTTAATGTTTATTTAGCCCCACTCTTTACCTTGATCTCAAAATGGGGAGTGAAGGCAATTTCGTATGCAGATGATACGCAATTAGTCTTCCCTTTCTCTGACGTATCTGAGGCAGCCTTCAGCAAATTGAGGGGATGTCTTCGGGATATTTCCAGCTGGATGAATACTAACAAATTAAAACTGAATGCTGGCAAAACGGAGGTTGTCTTTTTTGGCAAACATAATCGTCCTCCCTCTGACTTGTGGTGGCCTCCTGAAATGGGTCCCCCCCCTCCTCCTAGCACCTATGCGAAGAACTTAGGTGTCAGATGGGACGAGGGTCTCTCCTTTTCGTCACACATACAACAAGTCACAACTGGCTGTCTTTTCAAACTTAGGAACCTTCGGAAGTTCCTTGCGCTTTTGCCAGCAGACTGCCGAAAAATGGTAGTCCATGCAACAGTTACATCCAGATTGGACTACGCGAATGGCCTATATCTTGGCCTACCCAAATACTTGGTACATCGCCTGCAGATCGTGCAGAATGCGGCTGCGAGACTGCTAAAACACATCCCTTTTAGACAGCATGTCTCTCCGCATCTACACGACCTGCATTGGCTCCCTGTGGTTAGTAGAATAAAGTTCAAAGCTCTAACCTTGGCGTTCAGAGCACTTAAGGGGTCCTGTCCTGATTACTTAAAACTTAGACTCCCCAGGTATCACCAGGAGAGGCACCTGCGTTCTAACGCTCGGCTTCAGCTCCTCGTCCCTCGCGCCAAAAAAGCCAGACTCGGTGGCAGGTCCTTCTCTGCTAACACGGCAATTCTTTGGAATACCCTGCCGGTCGCCATCCAAGCTGCCACGACTGAATCCTGTTTCAAGAAACTAATAAAGACCTGGCTTTTTGCCCAGAAAAAATAAGCACTCTCCCCCCTTTTTTGTTTTTCCTGCCTAACAAGAGTTGCCCACCTAGCGCCGGGACACCTCCTTGTGAGGTAGCTGATCGCGCTTTCGAAATATCAGTATTATTATTATTATTATCATGGAGGGCATGGATGGCATTGGATTGTGGTGATTTTTGTGTGTTTTTCGATTTTTGGGCTGTTGTTGGGGCCTTTTGCCCAGGGGTACTCAGTGGTGCATGGACTGAGTCTTTCTGTGGGTCTCTTTAATATAAACATCATGGAGGGCATGGATGGCATTGGATTTTGGTGATTTTTGTGTGTTTTTCGATTTTTTGGGGGGCTGTAGTTGGGGCCTTTGCCCAGGGGTACTGGACATGTGGTGGGGGTCTAGGGGCCATTTTGAAGCCAGGCAGTGTGCTTTGTTGTGCCATAGGCCTGCACCCAGTCTGCCATGCATTCATCCATTATGCCCAGGGGTACTCAGTGGTGCATGGGCCTAGTCTTTCTGTGGGGTGTCTTGAATTTGAACATGATTGAGAGCATGGATGGCATTGGATTGTGGTTATTTTTGTGTGTTTTTCGATTTTTGGGGGTGCTGATGGGGCCTGTCCATGTGGGTGGGGGTCATTTTGAGGACTGGTACAGGCAGGGCCTGGCCATTTGGTGGGGGTCTAGGGGTCATTTTGAAGCCAGGCAGTGTCCTTTGTTGTGCCATAGGCCTGCACCCAGTCTGCCCTGCTTTAATCCATTATGCCCAGGGGTACCCAGTGGTACATGGGCCTAATCTTTCTGTGGGGTTTCTTGAATTTGAACATGATTGAGGGCATGGATGGCATTGGAATGTGGTGATTTTTGTGTGTTTTTTTATTTTTTGGGGTGTTGATGTGGCCTGTCCATGTAGGTGGGGGCCATTTTGAGGACTGGTATAGGCAGGGCCTGGCCATGTGGTGGGGGTCTAGGGGCCATTTTGAAGCCAGGCAGTGTGCTTTATTGTGCCATAGGCCTGCACCCAGTCTGCCATGCTTTAATCCATTATGCCCAGGGGTACCCAGTGGTGCATGGGCCTAATCTTTCTGTGGGGTGTCTTGAATTTGAACATGATTGAGGGCATGGATGGCATTGGATTGTGGTGATTTTTGTGTGTTTTTCGATATTTGGGGGCTGTTTTGGGGCCTGTACATGTGGGTGGGAGCAATTTTGAGGACTGGTACAGGCAGGGCCTGGCCATGTGGTGGGGGTCTAGGGGCCATTTTGAAGCCAGGCAGTGTGCTTTGTTGTGCCATAGGCCTGCACCCAGTCAGCCATGCTTTCATCCATTATGCCCAGGGGTACTCAGTGGTGCATTGGCCTAGTCTTTCCCTGGGGTGTCTTAAATTTGAACATGATTGAGGGCATGGATGGCATTGGATTGTGGTGATTTTTGTGTGTTTTTCGATTTTTGGGGGTGTTGATGGGGCCTGTCCATGTGGGTGGGAGCCATTTTGAGGACTGGTACAGGCAGGGCCTGGTCATGTGGTGGGGGTCTAGGGGCCATTTTGAAACCAGGCAGTGTGCTTTGTTGTGCCATAGGCCTGCACCCAGTCTGCAATGCTTCCATCCATTATGCCCAGGGGTACTCAGTGGTGCATGGGCCTAGTCTGTCTGTGGGGTGTCTTGAATTTGAACTTGATTCAGGGCATGGATGGCATTGGATTGTGGTGATTTTTGTGTGTTTTTCGATTTTTTGGGGTGTTGATGGGGCCTGTCCATGTGGGTGTGGGCCATTTTGAGGACTGGTACAGGCAGGGCCTGGCCATATGGTGGGGGTCTAGGGGCCATTTTGAAGCCATGCAGTGTGCTTTGTTGTGCCATAGGCCTGAACCCAGTCTGCCATGCTTTAATCCATTATGCCCAGGGGTACGCAGTGGTGCCTGGGCCTAGTCTTTCTGTGGGGTGTCTTGAATCTGAACATGATTGAGGGCATGGATGGCATTGGATTGTTGTGATTTTTGTGTGTTTTTCGATTTTTGGGGGTGGTGATGGGGCCTGTACATGTGGGTGGGTGCCATTTTGAGGACTGGTACAGGCAGGGCCTGGCCATGTGGTGGGGGTCTAGGGGCCATTTTGAAGCCAGGCAGTGTGCTTTGTTGTGCCATAGGCGTGCACCCAGTCTGCCATGCGTTCATCCATTATGCCCAGGGGTACTCAGTGGTGCATGGACTGAGTCTTTCTGTGGGTCTCTTTAATGTAAACATCATGGAGGGCATGGATGGCATTGGATTTTGGTGATTTTTGTGTGTTTTTCGATTTTTGGGCTGTTGTTGGGGCCTTTTGCCCAGGGGTACTGTGTGGTGCATGGGCCTATTCTTTCTGTGTAGTGTCTTGAATTTGAACATGATTGAGGGCATGGATGGCATTGGATTGTGGTGATTTATGTGTGTTTTTCGATTTTTGGGGGTGGTGTTGGGGCCTTTTGCACAGGGGTACTCAGTGGTGCATGGACTGAGTCTTTCTGTGGGGTCTCTTTAATGTAAACATCATGGATGGCATGGATGGCATTGGATTGTGGTGATTTCTGTGTGTTTTTCGACTTTTGGGCTGTTGTTGGGGCCTTTTGCCCAAGGGTACTCAGTGGTGCATGGACTTAGTCTTTCTGTAGGGTCTCTTTAATGTAAACATCATGGAGGGCATGGATGTCATTGGATTGTGGTGATTTGTGTGTGTTTGTCGATTTTGTGGGGTGTTGATGGGGCCTGTCCATGTGGGTGGGGGCCATTATGAGGACTGGTACAGGCAGGGCCTGGCCATGTGATGGGGACTAGGGGCCATTTGAAGCCAGGCAGTACGCTTTGTTGTGCCATAGGCCTGCACCCAGTCTGCCATGCTTTCATCTATTATGCCCAGGGGTACTCAGTGGTGCATGGGCCTAGTCTTTCTGTGGGGTGTCTTGAATTTGAACATGATTGAGGGCATGGATGGCATTGGATTGTGGTTATTTTTGTGTGTTTTTCGATTTTTGGCGGTGGTGATGGGGCCTATCCATGTGGGTGGGGGCCATTTTGAGGACTGGTACAGGCAGGGCCTGGCCATGTGATGGGGGTCTAGGGACCATTTTGAAGCCAGGCAGTGTGCTTTGTTGTGCCATAGGCCTGCACCCAGTCTGCCATGCTTTCATCCATTATGCCCAGGGGTTCCCAGTGGTGCATGGGCCTAGTCTTTCTGTGGGGTGTCTTGAATTTGAACATGATTGAGGGCATGGATGGCATTGGATTGTGGTGATTTATGTGTGTTTTTCGTTTTTTTGGGGGTGTTGATGGGGCCTGTCCATGTGGGTGGGGGCCATTTTGAGGACTGGTACAGGCAGGGCCTGGCCATGTGGTGGGGGTCTAGGGGCCATTTCAAAGCTAGGCAGTGTCCTTTGTTGTGCCATAGGCCTGCACCCAGTCTGTCATGCTTTTATCCAATATGCCCCGGGGTACTCAGTGGTGCATGGGCCTAGTCTTTCTGTGGGGTGTCTTGAATTTGAACATGATTGAGGGCATGGATGGCATTGGATTGTGAAGATTTTTGTGTGTTTTTCGATTTTTTGGAGTGTTGATGGGGCTTGTCCATGTGGGTGGGGGCCATTTTGAGGATTGGTACAGGCAGGGCCTGGCCATGTGGTGGGGGTCTAGGGGCCATTTTGAAGCCAGGCAGTGTGCTTTGGTGTGCCATAGGCCTGCACCCAGTCTACCATGCTTTAATCCATTATGCCCAGGGGTACTCAGTGGTGCAAGGGCCTAATCTTTCTGTGGGGTGTCTTGAATTTGAACATGATTGAGGGCATGGGTGGCATTGGATTGTGGTGATTTTTGTGTGTTTGTCGTTTTTTTGGGGTGTTGATGGGGCCTGTCCATGTGGGTGGGGGACATTTTGAGGACTGGTATAGGCAGGGCCTGGCCATTTGGTGGGGGTTTAGGGGCCATTTTGAAGCCAGGCAGTGTGCTTTGTTGTGCCATAGGCCTGCACCCAGTCTGCCATGCTTTCATCCATTATGTCCAGGGGTACTCAGTGGTGCATGGACCTAGTCTTTCTGTGGGGTGTCTTAAATTTGAACATGATTGAGGGCATGGATGGCATTGGTTTGTGGTGATTTTTGTGTGTTTTTCGATTTTTGGGGGTGTTGATGGGGCCTGTCCATGTGGGTGGGGGGCATTTTGAGGACTGGTACAGGCAGGGCCTGGCCATGTGGTGGGGGTCAAGGGGCCATTTTGAAGCCAGGCAGTGTGCTTAGTTGTGCCATGGGCCTGCACCCAGTCTGCCATTGTTTCATCCATTATGCCCAGGGGTACTCAGTGGTGCATGGGCCTAGTCTTTCTGCGGGGTGTCTTCAATTTGAACTTGATTGAGGGCATGAATGGCATTGGATTGTGGTGATTTTTGTGTGTTTTTCGATTTTTTGGGGTGTTGGTGTGGGCCATTTTGAGGACTGGTACAGGCAGGGCCTGGCCATGTGGTGGGTGTCTAGGGGCTATTTTGAAGCCAGGCAGTGTGCTATTGTTGTAAATTAGCATAAATGGGTTAGCGTTAGCAGAAGCCATTTTGCATTTAATAGTTATCTTATCCGTTTTTTAGAAGCCATTTTATTTTCTGGAGGCCATCTTGGCTACCATGTGCTGCCATGTGCTCACTATCTGTATTGTCCTACCTTCCTTTTAGCTGCGCCTGAAGTCTGCCTAGTAACAAGATATATTTAGCCTCCTCCACTTCCACGCATGCTCAGAAATGCCTGGTAGAGTCTGCATCTGTTACTGATTAAGTTTTACATAGGAATGTGTTCACTACGTTCTGAAACTGTTAGTTCCTCCCACTTGGTTCTATATGTCCTTATTTGGTATTCCTTGTGTGCTCACAGGAATCAAGACTGCCCCCTTTCATGTATGCTTACTGTGTAAGTCTGAAATGTATATAAGGCATCAGCCTTCTGACTTCCTCAGACTGCCTCATTCATTTGCCATGGCCTTTGGACGACGCAGCCTCACTTCATGTAATAAACTGTCCTTTGATATTTCAGAATTCTGTGTCAGCCTCACTGCTTTTAAAGGACTCCAAGGTTCTTGAATTCCACAATTGGCGACCACGAAGGGACTCATCAGAGAGGTGACAATCTGGAGGAGTGATCAACTTGCCAGGAGGCAGAAAACTGCTGAGCAGCATGGGACTGGTTTCTGCAAGGAGGTATGCTGTGCACGGCGCGCTTCTGCTGATTTCTTGTGTCTGCAGCTCGGTGTGTTTTCTGACCTTCCTGTCCTCTGGTCCTCCTAAGAATGTCACCCCCCTGACTGAGAACACTTTTGGCGTGAGTATTAAAATGTAACATAAAAAGATAGACTGTTAGATGAGACTTGGCAGTTAGAATTTGGACAGCTTATGTTTGGTAAAAGTAATTTTGCGGCGCCTGTTCTAAGTTTTGAATGCCTTTGTAACGCTTACTGTGGCATATTTGAGTTTGAGATAGACTTGTCTACTTTGAATTGTGTGTGATCTTCGAAGAATATGATATGAATATGATTTGATGTGATTTGATTTGATATGTATGTGTTGCAACTCATATAGGCAGGTAATGCGAGGATATTTCCTCCACCTTTGATAGTAGTGTATACTCTTCACTATTTTTTTGGCATGTCTGTTGTCCTTGGTTAAGCTCACATGTTAAAATGTGTTGCTTTTGTGAACGGTACCATAATGTGATGTGAAGTAAATGAGCCGGCTTCCATTAGAAGGGATACCTAAATAGGTTTAGGTGTGAAAACATATTTCTTCCTTGGTGATATTGTATCCTCAGGGAATTAAAATATGGCCATAATACATGTAAGGATCCTTTTGTTCTGTGCACTTTTATGAATGGGGAATGCAGAGCGATTATTTGGTGCTCTGCCAGTTAAAACTTGTGAATAGAAAAATCATTGCCAAACATTCCTTGTAAATATGACGTACAACTAGCATTTACAATTGGTTTGGTTTAAGATCTGTTTGTGGCTTGTTTTTGTTTCAGTCCTATGTGTTGATCTGTGGGTTCAATGTGCGTTTAAATGTGGGGTTTTTGTTCCTGTTAGTGTAATTTCTGCTTGTGAATAGCGTTGGCGCGAATTTATGAAACACATGCCTTAAGCGCTGTATTGTGTGTCCTGTATGTTTGAAATATTTCTGTTTCTGTGTGAAATGAGCTCAATGCGTGAATGTGGATTTCTTGATGTTTTCAGTCTGTTAAGGAAAATGTTGCATTAATTGATATTAGGTGAAAATTAAATAAGAATGCAGTGATTTGCCATGTTACCTGCAAAAATCGCTATATGTTGCTTTTTAAATTATAGACTAAACAAAGGCACATATGTGAAAACTGTTGAAATGCTTAAATTAGATAAAGTTAAAATTTACATTCACTAGGAACATGAAAAGGCCTCAAAATTAAATTGTGTGCTCTGTAGGGAAAAACGAATTTGAAGCCCTCCTTTGCTTACATGCATTTTCATACATGTAAAATGTTAAAGTTTCAGTTAAAAGTGAATTTTTGCTACGTTTAAATATATTTTGTGGCACACACTTTTCTAAAAAATGTCTGTTTCCTGAAAGCTCTAGGGTCAGCTTCGTGCAGGCTATTTCCTGCCTTGAGAACAGCATGTGTTGTTTTTGAAAGGCAATATAAGACACTGGAATGTTTATTCAGGCCAGAGACCAGCTGGTAGTTTTAACACGGGCTGAATTTAGGAACTCAGAATAAGAGTTTTAAAGGGTTACAAAAGTAAGTTGCATTATTTTATATCACAGGAAGGCATTTCAATTGAGGGCTGTTCTCTGTTTTTTTTTAAACACAGTAAAATGAAAAGGGGGTTTATCTCTGGTGATGTTGCTCAATGTCCTCTTTTAAATTTTGGCGCGAAAATCTGCCATGTTTTCAGTAAGGCTTCTGCGCATAGGCTCCTACATGACTGCATTTAAACTGGTAGGCAAAAGATGCAGTTTGGGTTTTAAATGTGGTTTTAGCAATTTAGATTGGGTTTGAGAGAAAAAAAAATAATAAAGAAATGAGTAAATTCTTAAACATGGAAAAATTATTTGAAAAAAAAATATGTGTTTTTCAAAATCGTTTTTGGATATTCATAAAGCTTAATACTCATACTATGACCTCCTAAAATTAAAATTTGATTAAAGTAATGCATGACTGCATAATTTGGCCATTTGCGTGTTAGGGTTTTACTTGGCGCAGGCGTAACAGCTCATTTTTGTAAGGCATCACATGCCTATGCCTCATGTTCGCGTTTTGCAACATGTAAAGCACATTCTAAGGGTGATTAATATGTAATGCAAGTGTAGGATTGTCATTTTTAAGTGCCCCAAAGTCAAAAGTCGAAAATCAGTTAAAATAGACCTTTTAAAAGCATTTTTGCAAATTACCATAGCCTTGCAGTGTTTCTGGCTTTCAGAGAATGCATGTTTGTGTCTATTACAAAACGTGTGGGTTGTTATTATTTGAGGTTGTTCTTCATAGCTCAGTGAGCTGCTGTGCCGGGTGTAGAGGTTTATGTTTAATATCAGGATTGATAATTCAAATTTCGGCAGGGCCTACTCTGTCTTTTATCTTTGTGGAGCTGATAACTGAGTACAATTGTATAGGCTGGTAGCAAACATTTAAGATAATGCTGGTATGCTATGTTGTTATGTTCTGCAAATTGTTCACAGTAAATGTTTTACTAAATGCATTTTATTCCTGAAAGAAGTCATTTATATAACATGTGTTTTTCAACAGGGTTGATCTTGTAGCTTAGAATGAGTGGGGAATGGAAAGGGGCGACCACTCGGTCCCCCCGAACGTATGGCAGAGTGCCTCGATCCCCCCGGGAAGCCATTTTGGGCGGGAGGCGCGTCTCGGCTGGTATGCCTGAAGCGGCGTAGCCGGGGCGCGCTTTTTCCCGCCCTAGAGTGGGCTGGCCTAGACACTGACGCGGCTGGCCACGCCCTCGGGGCAGGCAGGGGCGGGTTTACGCCCGCCCTGAAGATGGATAAAAAGGGACGCAAGACCAGAAGACATCCTCTTGTTCCTGTGCTCTGAAGCTGCACCTCCTCGCTGCACGTGAGCTCGAGACGGAACGAAGAGCCAATTTTGAGCGTTTTAATCGTTCTTGTTTGTCTTACAGTTACTCTGTTGGAGAATGCCGAAGAAGGTGGGAAAACGCATGACTACTGAACAGATGCTGCGTGTTCTCATGAAGGAGATGTCCGATCTAAAGAAGCGGGTGGATAAGAACGAGGAAGGGGGACCAAAACGTCCTTTGGCGGGAGCAGCCCCGGGGGGGAAAAACAAGAGGCCCAGGAGGGGAGCAGCGGGAGAAGACATCCCGGGTCCCAGTGCCCCGCTCGAGGCACCAACTCCCGTGCCGGAGGAGGGGAATCCGATTCCCGTTGTGGTCACCCCCGTGTCCGAGGACGATATGCCGCCCGAGCTGGCAGCACAATTGGCAGCGTGGTTGGGTAAAGGTAACGAGGGCGCCACGGCTGTCGACGCGCAGGCGCTGATAAAGCAACTGCGTGAGAAACGGGAGGCAGCCAAGGTGTCCGTGCCGGCTGCAGTAGTGGACAAGACACCAGGGACGATTGCGACCACAGAGGCAGCGTCCGGTGCAGGTAAGCGGCCATTGCCGATTGCGAGGGATGAGTCGACACCCTCTCGTAGAGAAAAGTTGGGTCAACATGTTCCTCTGGCAATTAAGGAAAAGATTTGGGCGGGGGAGTATGTGAACATTTTCTCGTTGCTTGTTGATCATTATGAGGTAGAGCATGTTAAGAGTCAGAAGGATCTCATGCATCCGAGTGTTTGGCGCGCAAAAATGGCCGCCTTTAAAGTGAATGAGAATATTGGCAATTGGGGCAATGCTTGGGGAATTTTTACGTCAATCTTGGGGGAACGTAGGCCTGAGTTGCTTTCCGAGTTTCCAATCTATCAATCGCGAATCATGGGGTACTCGACATCGCACCAAGGTAACCACTGGTTCTGTTACGATAATCTTTTCAGAAAGGCAAAGGAGCATAATAAAAGTTTAACCTGGGATTGTTATGATTCTTTGACTTGGGATAAAATGAAGGAGACAGGAATGTTAAAAATGCCGTTGGTAGGAAGTAATGTTGGCGAATCCTCCCGGCAATATGCTGGGACGCCCTTTCGATTAGGTACGGGTACCGACGATTACTCGAGACCTGCCGGCAATACAGGAAAAAGGGGTTTCTGTTTTAATTTCAACAAAGGTAAATGTACTAGACCCCAGGGATCGTGTAAATTCAAACATGAATGTAGTGGTTGCGGGTCGTCCCATCCTGAGTCCACGTGCAGAGCCAGAACGGGTGATAATGGGGGGAGGGGAGGCGCCAAACAGGTCTAACGTAGTCCGAGGGGCGCCTTTACCAACCCCGATTGATACCCTGGCGATGATTCCCTGGCTCAGTGAATACCCGGATCGTACTTCTGCTGGGGTGCTGCGGAACGGTTTTTCGTATGGTTTCCGCATCCCGGTAGGGGACTTTCAGGGTGTGGAGAAGTGCAAAAATCAACTTTCCGTCCTGCAGCATACGCCCGTAGTACAGGATAAGATCCGGAAAGAGGTTGCTCGAGGTCGGGTCGCCGGCCCGTTTAGTGTACCCCCGGTGCAGAATTTTGTTTGTTCTCCTTTAGGGGTAGTCCCCAAGAAGGACCCAGGTGAGTTCCGACTGATTCATAATTTGTCAGCTCCACGAGGTCTTTCTGTTAACGATGCAATCGATCCAGAAGTGTGTTCGGTGCGGTACGCATCCTTCGATGAGGCCGTAGCCATTTTGAATCGCCTGGGGCCCGGGGCGCTGATGGCGAAGTCAGATATCGAGTCAGCGTTCCGATTGCTCCCGGTACACCCAGACGACCAGCGTCTCCTGGGATTCATGTTTCAGGGTTGTTATTACATGGATAGGTGTATGCCGATGGGGTGCTCTATATCCTGTGCCTATTTCGAGAAATTCAGTAGTTTTCTACAATGGGTCTTCACAAAGAAAACGGGTTTCCAATATGTAATGCACTACCTTGA
This sequence comes from Lissotriton vulgaris, assembly GCF_964263255.1. Taxonomy (NCBI): domain Eukaryota; kingdom Metazoa; phylum Chordata; class Amphibia; order Caudata; family Salamandridae; genus Lissotriton; species Lissotriton vulgaris. The sequence goes on from NW_028242255.1 coordinate 205,003, forward strand.
TGATTTTCTGTTTCTTGGGGCAGCCGGGGATCTTGAATGTGGCCGGGCCTTGGCCGAATTTTGTGTGTTAATGAACCAGTTTGGCGTGCCATTGGCGCCGGGTAAAACAGTGGGTCCTACGACTTGCCTCGAGTTTCTGGGGATCGAGTTGGACTCCAGTGAGGGTTGTTTCCGTTTACCAGCTGACAAAGTGTTGAAGTTCAGGGCTGCACTGCAAGTGTGTATAAATGCATCTAAAGTTACGCTGCAACAATTACAGCAGTTGGTGGGACAGTTGAATTTTGCCCTGAGGGTGATACCGATGGCCCGCCCCTTTTCCCGTTCAATTGCCCAAGCGATGGTCGGCCTAAAAGAGGGCCATCATCGCACGAGACTATCGGCTGAGGTCCGCCAGGACATGCGTATTTGGTTAGCATTTCTGGCGGACTTTAATGGTCGAATCGTCTGGAATAAACCAGCCGTGTCCTCTGAAGAGCTGGGGCTATGGACAGATTCAGCAGGAAGCATAGGTTTTGGCGCCATCTTCGGCACAAAATGGTCGGCACAAAAATGGCCGACATGGTGGCATGAGAATGGTCTGACGAGTAATATTGCTTTCCTGGAACTGTTTCCCATCTTGGTGGCCCTGAGAACATGGCCCGAAGGGTTCAAAGATCACTCTGTCATATTTTGGTCTGACAATATGACCGTGGTCGAGTGTATCAATAGTCAGGCAGCACGTTGTAAACTGATTTTAAGACTGCTCAAGGAAATTGTTTTACTGTGTATGCAATTGAACGTGCTATTCAGAGCAAAGCATGTCCCAGGGGTGATGAATCAGGCGGCTGACGCACTGTCTCGTTTTCAAATGCAGGCTTTCTCGGGTTTCCTCCCCTCAGCGGACCCAGAGCCGGCACCCTTTCCCGAAGCTCTCTGGTCTCTCGGTGCCCCGAACTTCGTCACCTCGTGGGAGAGAGTCTAGCACCAAGGACGAGGAAGGCATACGAAGGGGCGTTTCTGGCCTATTTAGCCTTTTTGGGGACTGATAGAGAGGGGCTTTGGGGCCACGAGGAATGGGTGGTGCATTTTCTGATGTCCTTGCGTAGGGCTGGGAAGTCGGTGGCTATGGCCCAGAGGCATCGTGCTGCCATTTTCTTTGTTGCCAGGGCTCATAATATCAAGGACCCGACAGCGTCTTTCGTGGTACAGAAAGCGCTGCGAGGGTGGCAACGCCTTGAGGGTCGCAGAGTAGACGAGAGGCGCCCGATAGGTTTGGATAGGTTGGCCCAGTTGTTGGCCACACTCCCTGCCACATGCTCATCTCAGTTTGAGACAGCATTGTTCCGAGCCGCTTTTACGCTTGCATTTCACGGGGCGATGAGGGTGAGCGAACTGGTAGCAAGGAACAAACTGGATGTGGCGGGGGGTTTGTGCCAGGAACACGTTCGGATCAGAGGGGAGACGATGACTGTCTCCTTTGTCAGGTCCAAGACCGATCAAGATGGGATGGGTGACTGTATAATCATACGCAGGATTCCCGGGTCCTCCATGTGTCCGGTAAAGTGTTTAGAAGACTACCTAGCACGAAGGGTGGCATCATGGGGGGGGACGTTGTTGAGACACGCGGACGCCACCCCACTGACGAAATTTCAGTTTCAGCGGGTGCTTGCGATGTCAATTGCCGCTGCGGGCTTGAACCCGGGCGAATTTGGGACCCATTCCTTTCGTATAGGGGCTGCTACAGAAGCTACAGCCAGGGGTCTTAATGTAGAACAAGTGAAACGAGTGGGGCGTTGGTCCTCCAATTGTTATAAGAGATATGTGCGGTTGCACATGTTGTGAAGCTGTAATAATGTACTCACGCTTCTTGTTTTTCTTTGGTTTTCAGTTGCGCAAGCCTACGAGGCGGGGCGGACTATGCAGTCGACCCAACACCGGGCCAGCGGTCAGACATCACCGGCTGTGAAAAAGGAGGTGTGGGTCGTGGGCCACTCATACGTGAGGCGCGCCGCAGACGTATTCAAAGCAGGTGACATGATTCACGTAGCTGGGGAATACGGGTACAGGGTGTCCTTCTACGGAAGAGGCGGTCTCTGTATTGACCAGTTTCAAACATTTTTCGAGGGTTTGTTAGGGCGGACGAGGTCACCGCCGTCTATAGTTATAGTACATGTAGGGGGCAATGATTTGGTCACCACCGGTAGACGACTTCTCCTGGAGGCAATGCTTTCCACTGTAAGTTGGTTGGCGAGGAGAGTTCCGGGGTGCACAATTGCGTGGTCCCATTTGATTCCACGAAAGGTGTGGCGGGGGGCTATTTCTATTCCTGCTTTGAATCATTCTGTTAGAAAGCTTAACAACAAAGTGAGTAGGTTGTTCCGTTCCAGGACATTGCATTCTATTTCTCATGGCTGTATTAATGATGACAGTATGTATTTGGGGGATGGTGTGCATTTGTCTCGAGTGGGGAATGAGTTACTCATAGGAGACTTCTTAGCATGGTTAAAAACGTTGAAACATGACCTTTAGGTAGGAGTTTTGTGGGGGGTCCGGATAGCCGGTCAACTATCCGGCCTGTGGCGGTAAGGTCATGATCGGTGAGCACTAATTGGAAGATCCCTATGAGTGGGCGTCACCCAACACGGATGGGAGCGCTCGGGAGAGGTGGCCTTTGGCCCCTCAACGGGGAGGCGGTCCCTTCTAAGGATGGGTCGCCGAAAGAAAAGGAAAGGCGGTCAAGGCCCCTTCCTGTGTAGGAGGGGTTACAGCCCCCTCCTGGGGAATTTCCCGGGGCCAGTGACATCTGCGACGGCAGATGCGGTAAGTTGTGTGGGGTTGGGGGGAGGTCTACGATACCTTCTAGATACCTCACACGAGTCTTCGAACGACCTTTAACTGGCGTCGAGTTTATAGGTGCCCCCGTCAAGTCAAGGGAAATTGGTAGTAGTTGCACTTGAGTACGCCTCAGTGCTGTTGCCCCTCCCAAGTGGGGGGGGTATGTCTGGTTAGGGATCTTGACACCGGTTACGACCTTGCCGTTGGCCCTTAAACGTTAGGATGTACAATTTCAATATTTCAAGAAAATGTTTTGTAGGATGTTAGTTCGGCTAGGAGAACCTCTGTATTAGAGATCTGTTAAGGTTAGCCAAACATCGCAATGTGGTAATGAAATTGTACATTAATATGAAACTGTTTAATGTTTTAATTTTTTGTTTTAATAAATACGGCCGGGAGGGTCACTCCCTCCCACTTCCAAAAACTTCAAGAACTGTTTCCGGTTTCCCTCCTTTGGGGATTGTGTTGAGAGGGGGTGGCGGGTATCTCAGCCATATGGAAAGGGGCGACCACTCGGTCCCCCCGAACGTATGGCAGAGTGCCTCGATCCCCCCGGGAAGCCATTTTGGGCGGGAGGCGCGTCTCGGCTGGTATGCCCGAAGCGGCGTAGCCGGGGCGCGCTTTTTCCCGCCCTAGAGTGGGCTGGCCTAGACACTGACGCGGCCGGCCACGCCCTCGGGGCAGGCAGGGGCGGGTTTACGCCCGCCCTGAAGATGGATAAAAAGGGACGCAAGACCAGAAGACATCCTCTTGTTCCTGTGCTCTGAAGCTGCACCTCCTCGCTGCACGTGAGCTCGAGACGGAACGAAGAGCCAATTTTGACCCACCCACCAGCCCCTGAAGACAGCCAGTTGTTTTAATTAAATTGATCGATAATTCTATTTCGTTTACAGGTTGTGTTAGGATCGTGTTGATGTTGAATGTGTAATAAAGATTGGTCTAATTTTGTAAGTTTGGTGACTAAAGAAATTCGGATTTAACGTCCATTTATAAATGTGTTTTTCGGTCATAGTGGCCAATGTTTTCTTTTTAGTTTAGTTAGCATTTGTCGTATTTATTTTGGTCGGGCGGTAAGGTCATGATCGGTGAGCACTAATTGGAAGATCCCTATGAGTGGGCGTCACCCAACACGGATGGGAGCGCTCGGGAGAGGTGGCCTTTGGCCCCTCAACGGGGAGGCGGTCCCTTCTAAGGATGGGTCGCCGAAAGAAAAGGAAAGGCGGTCAAGGCCCCTTCCTGTGTAGGAGGGGTTACAGCCCCCTCCTGGGGAATTTCCCGGGGCCAGTGACATCTGCGACGGCAGATGCGGTAAGTTGTGTGGGGTTGGGGGGAGGTCTACGATACCTTCTAGATACCTCACACGAGTCTTCGAACGACCTTTAACTGGCGTCGAGTTTATAGGTGCCCCCGTCAAGTCAAGGGAAATTGGTAGTAGTTGCACTTGAGTACGCCTCAGTGCTGTCGCCCCTCCCAAGTGGGGGGGGTATGTCTGGTTAGGGATCTTGACACCGGTTACGACCTTGCCGTTGGCCCTTAAACGTTAGGATGTACAATTTCAATATTTCAAGAAAATGTTTTGTAGGATGTTAGTTCGGCTAGGAGAACCTCTGTATTAGAGATCTGTTAAGGTTAGCCAAACATCGCAATGTGGTAATGAAATTGTACATTAATATGAAACTGTTTAATGTTTTAATTTTTTGTTTTAATAAATACGGCCGGGAGGGTCACTCCCTCCCACTTCCAAAAACTTCAAGAACTGTTTCCGGTTTCCCTCCTTTGGGGATTGTGTTGAGAGGGGGTGGCGGGTATCTCAGCCATATGGTTTCTGGCTTTGTAAGTTTAAGGGAGGAAATAGGATATAGGGCCTGAGAGGACCGCACGGTACGCCTGGCAGAATTTGACCTTAAGGTCAGTGAGAAGGGGGTTTAGGAGTAAGTAAGTGAACAGATGGAGCAACGACTGCTTGGTGAAATGCTTCTCTGATTAGCAGAATTTCAAGCTTGCACATTAGATGGGTTACATGAGGGTTTTTGTTTTTGAGAAGTGCATTCTTGACCAGCCCTAAAGAAAGGGAAAAAGTAGGCCCTCAGGGGCTTTGGGGAGAGGGGGGACCATGTGGGGCTCGCAGACTCCCAGGGCTGTGAAGGGGCGCAGGCTTCCAGGGCCATGAGGGGCCGCAGGCTCTCAGGGCCTTGAGGGCAGGGGATCTGAAGGGGCCACATGGAAAGGCTGGTGCAAGGGATGCAGTGTGTCTGTGAAAAAGTTTTACAGTCAATATGAAAGTGGGTTAGCATGTTTTACAATCAGGATGCTTGGTTAACAGTTGAGATTTACTCTGTTATGCGCTGTGTTAGTAGTATGTTGAAAAGAGATGGGTTTTATTATGACTTCTTTGAAATGAAATGTTTGTGTGTTTTTTTCATGATTTTGCAATTTTCCCTTATGAATGGTTCTTGCTCATCCTATGGGTCACAAACGGCACTGTAAGTTGTATTTGCCAGTTTTGATAACCAGCAACTGGTGATAACCTGGCAAAAAGCGGGGTGTGAGTAAAATGAAAGCGTAATTTTGGTGTAATTTTTGATTTTGACAAATTAAGCTGGCCTGGATTCTGGGTTTTGGGTTGCATGCATGCACACGTTTCTGCTTGATTACAAGTACCATTGTGCTTTGTTTATGCTTTTTGTGCTTACTATATATGCATGTATATTTGATGATAGCGTAATGACATGTTGTTTTGTTTTATTAGCTGCTTTTTGATATTATTACAAATTTGCCTGTGTTGTGAAGAGACATGTATGACGGTATGTGTCGCTCTACACCACGTGGTTAATATCTGCGTTTATACTAAATTTCACAGATATGATATTTGCATACTGTGATCATAAAAATACATTCGCCTCACCAGTGGATGTTAAAATTTGACCATAATAGTATTGAAGTAAAATAAAAGAGATATACAGGAAGCCACAATACAGATACTGCCCTTCTCCCTTAAGGAACAGGCAGACCTAGATTTATATACATATCCTTGATTGGACCTAAGGATGCAATTATAGATTCGTGGCTCTTGTTAAAAGGTGACCTAACTTTTTCATTTTTTTCTACATTTTTCATTTTTTCCCTTGAAGGAGGAACTGGACCATTAACTGACATTACTGTGTATGGTGTAGCGCTTCTCCCCAGATGTTGCATTGTGTCCAGACTGCAGAGATGTAATAGGAACAACAACAGAATGCATAATTCCCCTTAGTATGACATGACCAGACTGTTTCTTTCTCTTTAGACTTTTTCTTTAGGCCTATATTTTTGATGCTTTCCAGTCTGACTGTCAGCTTAGTGATAGACTGGTTAACTGATTTAATAATATAATAAGGAAAGCTTTCTCATCTCAATAGGAGACACTGTATGTTCATTCTTGAATGTGGGAAAAATGTAATGCCCATTCTAATTAGGTTCTCAGTTCTTTTAGCTGCTGTTTTAATGTTTGATGGACCACATGTATTCTAATAATGGAAACATTAGGAGTTTGTACTCTTGTTTTTTCTCTGTTTTTACATTTTTGATAAATTAGCCATTGTCTGAATGCCCCTGACCATCTCTTATGTGATTTCGTTTTTGAAATGTTTTAGGTGAGGGATTTAGGAACACTTAGATTTTCTCATTTAGGAAAATGTTTACCCATTAGATGATGCCCCTATATGTAAGGTCTTCCACTCAGATAAAATGTTTATGTAATTGTCTACCCTTAGATGATAGAAGACATGCTCTCATATGGAAGCACAATTGAAGAGGCTAGAGTCATTGTTTTGCCTTCTATGAGAATGATAATGCGTTTTAGATTATGATAGTCTCATGGCGTATGACCACTCTCTTGCAGATTGTAGGATAACTGATTGCAATCCCTTGTTAAATATTGAATTGTTTTTGTACAACAATTGAAGGAAACTAACAATTGTGTCATATCTTCTACATTGATAGGTTCTGCAGGATTCTCCAGAGTCAAAGGGAGAGTGACACCTGCAGAACGAATGACAAAGATGAATTCGAATTCCTATCCTTGACAGCCATAGATCAAAGCAGGAAGTTTTGGTCTATAGTCCCAGCACCCAGTAAGGAATCTGAACACCATCAATGGTAGTCACACGTTCTTTGTTGATGTATTGGCCAGCGTTCCACGACAAAAGAAAATGAGTCTTTTTGGTCTTGCAACAGAATTTGAATTGAAAACAAAAGCAAAAAGGTACCTGTTATGTACTGGCAACCTCTGGCAGTGTACAGCCCCCTGAGTCCTTGGCCTAAGTTTTGGCCTGAGCCCCTTGAGCCCTTTTATCCGAGTCTTTGCCTGAGTTTTGGCAACATCGTTCCCTTTTCCCCCTTTTGCCTACCGGAAGAGCAGTGAAATGGAGAATTTGAGATTGGCGAGAGGCACTATCTTATGGTGCCCATGAACGAGCAGCTTGAGCGTCCTCTGACACCGAACAAGGAGTGTTGGAGTTTGAAAGTGCTGCTGATTTGCTGAAGGAGTTTTCTTGACAGTGCTTGGATCTGCACGAGATGCTTTGTGCCCTTGATCACGAAGAGTACATCATTTGTAGTGTCTGCCGCAGATGAGAGACACTGGTGCACTGCCCTTGTGAACTTGAGACTTTTGACTGAACTATGAGTGTTTGCCAAAAAGGGCACTCCAACGGATGCTGAGATACATTTCTATGGAAGGCCTGAAATGATGAGGTCCTTGCAGCGATGGATGAAGAGATTCGATGAGCAATAAAAGTCTGCCAGAGAGACTTGGAATTGGACTCTGGGCATAAGTTGTGGTTATAAAAGTGATTCCTTAAAGGTTAAAAATACTGGGTGTTGTGGAATTAATTTTTATTGTCTTGCCTGCAATATTCTAGAGTAGTGTTCTGTTTAGTTTAGGTAGAATAAAAGTTCATTCTCTGTGGAATAGTATCTATACCCAACTTGAGAGCATTGAAGGATTGCATTGATACTGTTTTATATGAGTATATAGTGTTTTCTGAAAGATTTTAGGATTTGCTATTGCTTAGGGTTGTGAAAATGCTAATTTTCTCTGTAATAGTGGTCATTATTTCTTCCTACTGTTTGTATGTATGCTTATGACCTAATGTCCCGTTCTTTAGTATTCCTGGTCATACCCTTGCTGAAATGTTTAGAATGGAAATGGTTATCTACCAATGAATTAGAAAATTGACGAAATTATGTTCAAATTAATGAGCACCTGTTTCCCATATTCCTACTGAATTATACGAATGTCTTCAGCAAACGCTAAAACGGCCGTCTGTTGTAAATTAGCATAAATGGGTTAGCGTTAGCAGAAGCCATTTTGCATTTAGAAGTTATCTTATCCGTTTTTTAGAAGCCATTTTAGTTTCTGGAGGCCATCTTGGCTACCATGTGCTGCCATATGCTCACTATCTGTATTGTCCTACCTTCCTTTTAGCTGCGCCTGAAGTCTGCCTAGTAACAAGATATATTTAGCCTCCTCCACTTCCACGCATGCTCAGAAATGCCTGGTAGAGTCTGCATCTGTTACTGATTAAGTTTTACATAGGAATGTGTTCACTACGTTCTGAAACTGTTAGTTCCTCCCACTTGGTTCTATATGTCCTTATTTGGTATTCCTTGTGTGCTCACAGGAATCAAGACTGCCCCCTTTCATGTATGCTTACTGTGTAAGTCTGAAATGTATATAAGGCATCAGCCTTCTGACTTCCTCAGACTGCCTCATTCATTTGCCATGGCCTTTGGACGACACAGCCTCACTTCATGTAATAAACTGTCCTTTGATATTTCAGAATTCTGTGTCAGCCTCACTGCTTTTAAAGGACTCCAAGGTTCTTGAATTCCACACTATGTTGTGCCATAGGCCAGCACCCAGTCTGCCATGCTTTCATCCATTATACCCAGGGGTACTCAGTGGTGCATGGGCCTAGTCTTTCTGTGGGGTATCTTGAATTTGAACATGATTTAGGGCATGGATGGCATTGGATTGTGGTGATTTGTGTGTGTTTTTCGATTTTTGGGGGTTTTGATGGGGCCTGTCCATGTGGGTGGGGGCCATTTTGAGGACTAGTACAGGCAGAGCTTGGCCATGTGGTGGGGGTCCAGGGGCCATTTTGAAGCCATGCAGTGTGCTTTGTTGCGCCATAGGCCTGCACCCAGTCTGCCATGCTTTAATCCATTATGCCCAGGGGTACTCAGTGGTGCATGGGCCTATTCTTTCTGTGGGGTGTCTTGAATCTGAACATGATTGAGGGCATGGATGGCATTGGATTGTTGTGATTTTAGTGTGTTTTTCGATTTTTGGGGGTGGTGATGGGGCCTGTACATGTGGGTGGGAGCCATTTTGAGGACTGGTACAGGCAGGGCCTGGCCATGTGGTGGGGGTCTAGGGGCCATTTTGAAGCCAGGCAGTGTGCTTTTTTGTGCCATAGGCCTGCACCCAGTCTGCCATGCGTTCATCCATTATGCCCAGGGATACTCAGTGGTGCATGGGCTTAGTCTTTCTGTGGGGTGTCTTAACTTTGAACATGATTGAGGGCATGGATGGCATTGGATTGTGGTTATTTATGTGTGTTTTTTGATTTTTGGGGGTGGTGATGGGGCCTGTCCATGTGGGTGGGGGCCATTTTGAGGACTGGTAGAGGCTGGGCCTGGCCATGTGGTGGGGGGCTAAGGGGGAATTTTGAAGCCAGGCAGTGTGATTTGTTGTGCCATAGGCCTGCACCCAGTCTGCCATGCTTTCATCCATTATGCCCAGGGGTACTCAGTGGTGCATGGGCCTAGTCTTTCTGTGGGGTGTCTTGAATTTGAACATGATTGAGGGCATGGATGGCGGTTATTTTTGTGTGTTTTTCGATTTTTGGGGGTGTTGATGGGGCCTGTCCATGTGGGTGGGGGCCATTTTGAGGACTGGTACAGGCAGGGCCTGGCCATGTGGTGGGGGTCAAGGGGCCATTTTGAAGCCAGGCAGTGTGCTTTGGTGTGCCATGGGCCTGCACCCAGTCTGCCATGGTTTCATCCATTGCGCCCTGGGGTACTCAGTGGTGCATGGGCCTAGTCTTTCTGCGGGGTGTCTTGAATTTGAACTTGATTGAGGGCATGAATGGCATTGGATTGTGGTGATTTTTGTGTGTTTTTCGATTTTTTGGGGTGTTGATGGGGCCTCTCCGTGTGGGTGTGGGCCATTTTGAGGACTGGTACAGGCAGGGCCTGGCCATGTGGTGGGTGTCTAGGGGCTATTTTGAAGCCAGGCAGTGTGCTATGTTGTGCCATAGGCCAGCACCCAGTCGTCCATGCTTTAATCTATTATGCCCAGGGGTACTCAGTGGTGCATGGGCCTAGTCTTTCTGTGGGGTGTCTTGAATTTGAACATGATTGAGGGCATGGATGGCATGGGATTGTTGTGATTTTTGTGTGTTTTTCGATTTTTGGGGGTGGTGATAGGGCCTGTACATGTGGGTGGGAGCCATTTTGAGGACTGGTACAGGCAGGGCCTGGCCATGTGGTGGGGGTCGAGGGGCCATTTTGAAGCCAGGCAGTGTGCTTTGTTGTGCCATAGGCCTGCACCCAGTCTGCCATGCGTTCATCCATTATGCCCAGGGATACTCAGTGGTGCATGGGCTTAGTCTTTCTGTGGGGTGTCTTAACTTTGAACATGATTGAGGGCATGGATGGCATTGGATTGTGGTTATTTTTGTGTGTTTTTCGATTTTTGCGGGTGGTGATGAGGCCTGTCCATGTGGGTGGGGGCCATTTTGAGGACTGGCACAGGTCGGGCCTGGCCATGTGGTGGGGGTCTAGGGGACATTTTGAAGCCAGGCAGTGTGCACTGTTGTGCCCTAGGCCTGCACCCAGTCTGCCATTCTTTCATCAATTATGCCCAGGGGTACCCAGTGGTGCATGGGCCTAGTCTTTCTGTGGGGTGTCTTGAATTTGAACATGATTGAGGACATGGATGGCATTGGATTGTGGTGATTTTTGTGTGTTTTTCGATTTTTTGGGGTGTTGATGGGGCCTGTCCATGTGGGTGGGGGCCATTTTGAGGACTGGTACAGGCAGGGCCTGGCCAATTGGTGGGGGTCTAGGGGGTATTTTGAAGCTAGGCAGTGTGCTATGTTGTGCCATAGGCCAGCACCCAGTCTGCCATGCTTTCATCCATTATGCCCAGGGGTACTCAGTGGTGCATGGGCCTAGTCTTTCTGTGGGGTGTCTTGAATTTGAACATGATTGAGGGCATGGATGGCATTGGATTGTGGTGATTTTTGTGTGTTTTTCGATTTTTTGGGGTGTTGATGGGGCCTGTCCATGTGGGTGGGGGCCATTTTGAGGACTGGTACAGGCAGGGCCTGGCTATGTGGTTGGGGTCTAGGGGCAATTTTGAAGCTCAGCAGTGTGCTTTCTTGTGCCATGGGCCTGCACCCAGTCTGCCATGCTTTCATCCAATATGCCCAGGGGTACTCAGTGGTACATGGGCCTAGTCTTTCTGTGGGGTGTCTTGAATTTGAACATGATTGGGGGCATGGATTGCATTGAATTGTGGTGATTTCTGTGTGTTTTTCGATTTTTCTGGGGTGTTGATGGGGCCTGTCCATGTGGGTGAGGGTCATTTTGAGGACTGGTACAGGCAGGGCCTGGTCTTGTGGTGGGGTTCTGGGGGCCATTTTGAAGCCAGGCAGTGTGCTCTGTTGTGCCATATGCCTGCACCCAGTCTGCCATGCTCTAATCAATTATGCCCAGGGGTACTCAGTGGTGCATGGGCCTAGTCTTTCTGTGGGGTGTCTTGAATCTGTACTTGATTGAGGGCATGGATGGTATTGGATTGTGGTGATTTGTGTGTGTTTTTCGATTTTTGGGGGCTGTGATGGGGCCTGTCCATGTGGGTGGGAGCCATTTTGAGGATGGTACAGGCAGGGCCTGGCCATGTGGTGGGGGTCTATGGGCCATTTTGAAGCCAGACAGTGTGCTTTGTTGTGCCATAGGCCTGCACCCAGTCTGCCATGCTTTCATCCATTATGCCCAGGGGTACTCAGTGGTGCATGGGCCTAGTCTTTCTGTGGGATGTCTTAAATTTGAACATGATTGAGGGCATGGATGGCATTGGATTGTGGTGATTTTTCGATTTTTGGGGGTATTGATGGGGCCTGTCCATGTGGGTGGGGCCATTTTGAGGACTGGTACAGGCAGGGCCTGGCCATGTGGTGGGGGTCTAGGGGCCATTTTGAAGCCAGGCAGTGTGCTTTGTTGTGCCATAGGCCTGCACGCAGTCTGCCATGCTTTCATTCATTATGCCCAGGGGTACTCAGTGGTGCATGGGCCTAGTCTTTCTGTGGGGTATCTTGAATATGAACTTGATTGAGGGCATGGATGGTATTGGATTGTGGTGATTTCTGTGTGTTTTTTTGATATTTTGGGGTGTTGATGGGGCCTGTCCATGTGGGTGGGGGCCATTTTGAGGACTGGTACAGGCAGGGCCTGGCCAAGTGGTGGGGGTCTAGGGGCCATTTTGAAGCCAGGCAGTGTGCTTTGTTGTGCCATAGGCCTGCATCCAGTCTGCCATGCTTTAATCCATTATGCCCAGGGGTACTCAGTGGTGCATGGGCCTAGTCTTTCTGTTTGGTGTCTTGAATCTGAACATGATTGAGGGCATGGATGGCATTGGATTGTGGTTATTTTTGTGTGTTTTTTTATTTTTGGGGTGGTGATAGGGCCTTGACATGTGGGTGGGAGTCATTTTGAGGACTGGTACAGGCAGGGCATGGCCATGTGGTGGGGGTCTAGAGGCCATTTTGAAGCCGGGCAGTGTGCTTTGTTGTGACATAGGCCTGCGCCCAGTCTGCCATGCGTTCATCCAAGTGCATGGGCCTAGTCTTTCTGTGGGGTGTCTTAAATTTGAACATGATTGAGGGCATTTATGGCATTGGATTGTGGTGATTTTTGTGTGTTTTTCGATTTTTGAGTTGTTGATGGGGCCTGTCCATGTGGGTGGGGGCCATTTTGAGGACTGGTACAGGCAGGGCCTGGCCAAGTGGTGCGGGTCTAGGGGCCATTTTGAAGACAGGCAGTGTGCTTTGTTGTGCCATAGGCCTGCATCCAGTCTGCCATGCTTTAATCCATTATGCCCAGGGGTACTCAGTGGTGCTTGGGCCTAGTCTTTCTGTTTGGTGTCTTGAATCTGAACATGATTGAGGGCATGGATGTCATTGGATTGTGGTTATTTTTGTGTGTTTTTTTATTTTTGGGGTGGTGATGGGGCCTGTACATGTGGGTGGGAGTCATTTTGAGGACTGGTACAGGCAGGGCCTGGCCATGTGGTGGGGGTCTAGGGGCCATTTTGAAGCCGGGCAGTGTGCTTTGTTGTGCCATAGGCCTGCACCCAGTCTGCCATGCGTTCATCCAGGTGCATGGGCCTAGTCTTTCTGTGGGGTGTCTTAAATTTGAACATGATTGAGGGCATTTATGGCATTAGATTGTGGTGATTTTTGTGTGTTTTTCGATTTTTGGGTTGTTGATGGGGCCTGTCCATGTGGGTGGGGGCCATTTTGAGGACTGGTACAGGCAGGGCCTGGCCATGTGGTGGGGGTCTCGGGGACATTTTAAAGCCAGGCAGTGTGCTTTGTTGTGCCATATGCCTTCGCCAAGTCTGCCATGCTTTCATCCATTATGCCCAGGGCTACTCAGTGGTGCATGGGCCTAGTCTTTCTCTGGGGTGTCTTGAATTTGAACTTGATTGAGGGCATGGATGGCATTGGATTGTGGTTATTTTTGTATGTTTTTCTAATTTTTGGAGTGTTGATGGGGCATGTCCATGTTGCTGTGGGCCATTTTGAGAACTGGTACAGACAGGGCCTGGCCATGTGGTGGGGGTCTAGGGGCAATTTTGAAGCCAGGCAGTGTGCTTTGTTGTGCCATAGGTCTGCACCCAGTCTGCAATGCGTTCATCCAATATGCCCAGGGGTACTCAGTGGTGCATGGACCTAGTCTTTCTCTGAGGTGTCTTGAATTTGAACATGATTGAGGGCATGGATGGCATTGGATTGTGGTGATTTGTGTGTGTTTTTCGATTTTTGGGGGCTGTGATGGGGCCTGTCCATGTGGGTGGGAGCCATTTTGAGGACTGGTACAGGCAGGGCCTGGCCATGTGGTGGAGCTCTAGGGGCCATTTTGAAGCCAGGCAGTGTGCTCTGTTGTGCCATAGGCTTGCACCCAGTCTGCCATGCTTTAATCCATTATGCCCAGGGGTACTCAGTGGTGCATGGGCCTAGTCTTTCTGTGGGGTGTCTTGAATCTGTACATGATTGAGGGCATGGATGGCATTGGATTGTGGTGATTTGTGTGTGTTTTTCGATTTTTGGGGGCTGTGATGGGGCCTGTCCATGTGGGTGGGAGCCATTTTGAGGACTGGTACAGTGTGGGCCTGGCCATGTGTTGGGGGTCTAGGGGCCATTTTGAAGCCGGGCAGTGTGCTTTGTTGTGCCATAGGCCTGCACCCAGTCTGCCATGCTTTCATCCATTATGCCCAGGGGTACTCAGTGGTGCATGGGACTAGTCTTTCTGTGGGGTGTCTTAAATTTGAACATTATTGAGGGCATGGATGGCATTGGATTGTGGTGATTTTTGTGTGTTTTTCGATATTTGGGGGTGTTGATGGGGCCTATCCATGTGGGTGGGGCCATTTTGAGGACTGGTACAGGCAGGGCCTGTGAGGTTCCGTGACAATTGTAAGTGGTGTTTTCGACTCGCACAAATATGGTCGAGTCTGGTATCTACGAACCGCAAATGACGAGTTTAGTAAGTGTGCGCAGTTTCACTGTGCTAACTTAAACCGTTCGTTTGTTACGTGGGTTTTTCATCTGTACCCACGGGTTCCATCTTAGATACGGCATCCATTTTGTCTCTTGCCCTCAAGTAGCCAGCGAACGGACGCTGTCCGCTTCGCGACCCTGGGGCTCCCAAGATATTTGCGGAAGACACATGTCCTTTGTAAGTGTCTTTATGATGAGGGGGATGATACTGTAAGGCAGATGGCCCCGCTCGAGGCTCATCTCGCCGTGCCGGTTTATTGTCTCAGCCGTGCATCTCATTAGGCACGTCCCTTTGATGCCTGTAGCTCGTGTTTCTCGATACCTCCCCTTTTACACCCTTTTCCAATCTCCCCACTGTTTCCATCTTCCTCCACACCTGTTCTTGTTCCTTCTTCGATCTGTTTTACTGCTGATTGGAATGTACTAATGGTGGGAAGATGGGTTTTTACAGTTGGGAACCGCCAAATGTTTCCGCACTTATGTTCCGGACCTTGTGTGTATCAAAGTGACCAAAGCGACCCCTCTCGGGGATAATTGTGGGAACCGGGTTGTAAACCTTTGTGTGCTATGCAAACCTATGGGAGAATTCTGTATAAAAGGAGCGATCCACAGAACCAATTTGAAGCAGTCTCCCCGAACTACACTCGTTGTACTTCCTGTGACTTCTGTGTTTCCCTGCAGTAAATAAACCTTGAATCTTTTACGCCGAAGGAAGTGTCCCGTGTCTCTGTCATTCGTACGCCGGAGCAGGTTACCCACGAAGGTTTCAGGTGTTGTCCCCTGGCACCGCTGGGTCTTAAAGAACCCAGTCCTTCAGTTGGCGCCCAACGTAGGGCTGCATCAGTGGTACCGGTCCAAGCCCGACGATCGTGAGGAACTTCGTGTGAAATCTCCGAGGGAAGGTGCACTCCGCTTCATCGATCCTGTTGTCGAAACAAGTGGCCCGAAGACTTTTCCCGTGAAGATTCCCGCCTCCTGCGACGGACTGCTGCCCTGACTGTAGACCTGTTTTGGCGCCTGGCGTAGACCTTGGTAGAGCGAGACGACTGACGGGCCTTCCTGGTGACGCCATCGATCTTTGAGTTAAGTATTTGTGGGTCGCTCCCAGAGTTCTTGGTTGTGGTTGCTTAGTGGTTGCATGGTTCCATTGCATTTGTGGTTCTTGGTACTTTGTTGTGTTGTTTGACGACTTCAGCCGCCAAAAACCGAGGGTTTTTGCTTTTTGCTGGGACTTGGTAAATCCCGTAACCCTTGACGTTTGTGAAACTCGGCTAGTGTGCAAGATGCCTGGTCTTAGTACTTTGTTTAGTTGTTTCAGACGTTGTGGTGCGGATTCCCGACTGGAGGACTCGTGTCCGATACCTCCGGTTGGAACTCCGACTTATGAACTGTACAGTAAACATGGGCTAGGCCCGATTACTTTTAATGATTATTGGATTCGCTATACTAAGAAGGACGGTGTCCTTAGTTGGCCACCTCATGGTAGCTTTGAGACCCCGATCTTAGATAACTTAGAGGCTAAATTGTTCGAGAAAAAGTCAAGGCCGGCCATGTTTGATGCCTTTCGGTTGTGGCGTAAAGAAGCCCGACAGAAAGAAATCAGACAGACTAAACGAAATCAGAGAGATGGTGTTGCTACCATTGTAAAGAAAGCAGAGCAATTTCAGCGTGACAAGGAGGTTAAGGAAAAGGAAGTGTTTGATAGACTACAGCGCATGACTATAGATAAATGCTATCCTGCTTTGCCTACGGAGTCGGAAAAGAAGGAAGAAGCAGTTGAGGATCCTTTAATGTCCTATCTTATGAAGTCGCCACCTCCGAATGTACAGGGTACTGCAGCTCCTGTGGTTCCCCCGGTACCTATTCTTGCACCTATTCTTCCTCCGCCTGTTCCTCAACCTGCACCCGTTCTTCCGGCTGTTCCTGCTCCTCTGCCTGTTGCTATCCCTACTGCTCCTCCGCTTCCACATACTCCTGCTCCCGCTACTGCTCCTGCTCTGTTAACTCCTGCTGTTGCTTCTGTCTCTACTCCTTCGCTTGTTAGTCCTGTGTCTTATACTTCTCCCTCTACTCGTAGTCGTACTTCTCCTCTTGCGGCTAGCTTCTTTCATTCTCTCGGACCTGTCCTTGGGTCCGCTGGTTCAGATGGTCCTCAGAGACGTAGTCAGCTTCCTGGTAACAGGGAACGTGCTTCGCTATATAATATGGCGATGGGTTGGATGACACATCCTCTTAGAAATCCACCACGTGTCGTACTCGATACGTTTTGTCAATTCAATATACCAACTCAAAGATTCGTGTTCGAAGAAATGTGTAAGGTTCTTCGTGATCAGATATCGGCCGATGCACCTGACGAGGTGCTGACCGCTTTGTCTGACCTACAGCTTCAGTTCTCGACTGGACTGATAGTGGATACCAACGTTCGACGTGCTGTTGAACGGTTGCTATCTTTCCGTCCCACTCCTATACCTCAAGCCCTCTTTGTTGAAGATGTTGAAAGACAGCCAGATGAGTCTGGTCAGTTTCCTATGCGAGAAGTTCCACCAGTGTGGATGCCAGGTAATCCTGCGGCAAACCCCCCGATCTTGCCATTCTTTCAGAGAGTGTGGATACACCTCCCATGGAAACGCTCTGAAGTGTTGCAGGTGAAACAATCCTTGCCTGACCCTCGCAAAAATCCTGCAGGGTATTATAAAGAATTATCGCAGCTCGTAGACGCTACGGTAATGAATCTTGCCGATATTGACATGCTGTTTGGTAATGTTGTACCGCAACCGGTATGGGCTAAGATTCGTCAGGAAAATCACGCAAATGAATTAGGTGATGATTGGGCGGCCATTATAGCAGCGGATGGTCGACAAACTGGTGGTGCTAAACCCGAGCAGTTGATTGCTGCTCTTCCTCAAAGAATAATCACGTTAATGAAAACTCTTATGCCAGCCATGAGGGTGAATTGGGACAAATTGTCAGCTTGTAGACAGAAGAAGGACGAGAGTGTCTCCGACTTCTTTACGAGATTCGAGGAGGCATTCATTGATCATAGTGGTCAGGATATGGGCACTGAGGGTGGTCAACGGTTGTTCGTGGACAAATTTGTCTCCAACTTATTGCCCGATTTGAGCAATAAATTGAAAAATTCTGAAAGTGCGTGGGCCGTTTCTACCTCGGCTCAAATATTGGCTACGACACAGTATTATGAGAACAGAGAAAAAGAAGAGAACGACCGCGCCGATAAAAAGACGAAAGAACTCAAAACTAAAGTGTTGTTACAGCAGGCCTATCCTCCGCGTTCGAATCAGAATGCTTCGCAGCAAAATAGATCGCAGCCACAATCGAATCGATCACAATCCCGAAATGACTCCTCTTCCCAAAGATCTTCGTTAGGGTACAATCAATGTGCCTATTGTAGACAGGAAGGTCATTTGAAATTCAATTGTCCTGCTCTAAACGATCGTAATAGCGGTAATTCATCTAGAGGAGGTCGTGGTGGTTCACAGCAGACATCACGCGGTAGAGGTCGTGGTGCTCAAAATGACCGTTCAGATAACTCATCAAATTCCGATAATTGTTTTGATCAACGTGGATCATCGCAAGGACGATCTGCGCAGTACAATGTAGACGATTATTATGTCGATCAGGGAACTGACGACAGTAATTACTAGGACAGCCATAGACAAGGAGAGGGAGTGGTATCAGTTCCGGTTGATCAGAGAGGGCCTTACGTCGCAGTTGCTACATCGGGCGTCGTTGAGCCTTTTCTGTTGGACACTGGTGCAGCGAAAAGTTCCATAAAGCATTCGAAACTCCCTGGCGCACCTTTGTCTGGCTTAACAAATGTTTCCGTTGGATTCTCTGGCGCCCCCGTTAGCAATCCAGTTTCGCGCCCTTTGCCCCTTATAATTGGGCCTCGTGAGCTAGAAGCTCCGTTGATTTTGACTACGGGTTGTGGTGAAAATCTTTTGGGCCTGGATTTGCTAAAACGCTTGTATGCAACTCTGTATTGTTCTCCTGCGGGTGTAAAGCTTACGTTGGGAGAGAGGGTTGTCTCTCCTATGTACTTGTCTCTCGATAAGCTTCCACCGGAATTGAGTTCTCTTCCTGCATCTTTGTGGGCAACAGGTCCCAATGACGTGGGCCTGCTTGACATCTCCCCTTATGTTGTTCAGTTGAAATCTAATGTGCGGTTGCCACGTATTCCCCAGTATCGTATCTCTCTTGATGGTGAACGAGCATTGTTAGCGATCATCTATGATTTGATCAAGAAAGACGTAATTGAAGAAACACGGGGGAACGTGTGCAACAGCCCTGTACTGCCCATTCTAAAACGTACTGATCCTTCGAAACCACCTGTTTATCGTTTTGTTATCGATTTACGGGAGGTAAATAAAATTGTGATTCCTCAGTTCCCCGTTGTGCCTGACATCACGGCGCCACTGACTCTGATCCCAGCTTCTGCATCTTGGTTTTCGGTGATTGATTTGAAGAATGCGTTCTTCAGCATTCCCATTGCAGAAGAGAGCAGAGACCTTTTCGGTTTCTCTCTTGGTGGACGCAGCTTCCGGTTCAAACGCGCTCCTCAGGGCTACTGTGAAAGTCCATCGATTTACAGTCAAGCCTTGAAGGGTCAACTGGATGCGTTTACGTTGCCGGCTGGTGCGGCCTTAATCCAATACGTTGACGACTTATTGGTAGCTGCAGATACTCAGGACATTTGCAAAGTTGCTACGGTGTCGCTGCTGCAACATCTCTGCGAGTTAAATCACAAGGTGTCACCTTCTAAACTCCAATATTGTTGTCAAGAAGTAACCTATCTAGGTCACTTATTGTCAAAGGAGGGAAGGCGGTTGACCCCAGAGAGAATTGCAGCAATTGCGCGAATGGCTGTGCCAACAACCCAAAGAGATGTGCGTGCCTTTCTAGGTATCACGTCGTACTGTAGGCAATGGATTCCAAATTTTTCATTGCTAGCGAAACCATTGGTAGCTCTCACGTGCAAGGATGTTTCAACTCCTTTACCATGGACAGAAGAATGTCAGACAAGTTTTTCTGAACTACGTGATTCATTGTGTTCGGCTCCTGTGTTAGGTACTCCTGACTACAGTAAGCCGTTTACATTATATGTTCACGAGAGGGAAGGTTGTGCGTTGAGCGTTTTAACGCAACCTTTTGGTGGTAAGCAACGTCCATGTGCATATTTTTCCTTGACGAAGTGGAAAGAAAGTACGGGAAAGTTGGATGCGAATGGTTGTTGGATTGATTTGTCGGACCAGAAAAGATGGATGTTGCCTGATGTGTATGTGCTGGCTGTTGTGACAATGGCGCATGGGTTAGCACATATTAGCACGAAAGGTATCTGTAAGTTGTTGTCTCCTGTGTGGAAGAATGATGGTATCACGAAGTGTGCTGAACGCTTGGTCAAGAATTGTATGGTATGTATGTTGTACAATCCTGGTAAGGGAACCCCAACTCCTCCTGGTAGTTTTGCTCCCCCTTCATGTCCCTTTGAGGTGATCCAACTAGACTTCATCCATATGGAGAGATGCAATAACCTGAAATACGTTTTAGTTGTGGTTTGCGCATTCTCCCGATGGATCGAAGCCTACCCTCTTAAGGACAATACTGCTTTGTCAACTGCGAAAATCCTACTGAAGGAATACTTTCCTCGGTACGGAATGCCTCGGGTTGTGTGGTCGGATAACGGAAGTGAGTTTGTGGGGAGTGTGATGAAGAGTGTGTGTAAGGGCCTTGGAATTAATCAAAAATTCCATAGCGTCAATCATCCCCAGTCAGCTGGTTTGGTTGAAGGGTACAATGGCACCCTTAAACTGAAGCTAGCAAAGATTCAGGCTACGACTGGTCTCTCGTGGCCTGACGCTTTACCTTTAGCATTACTGTCAACAAGGGCAACCGTACACTCCCGAGTAGGGCTCAGTCCCTATGAAATAGTGTTCGGTCGTCCTGCAAATGTTTGGGGGGTCCCTAGGCCGGGTGTGTTCTGTGATCTTGAGTATCCAATGTTGATCGATTATCTTCATGACTTGACTGCTAAACTGAGGTTAATTCACCAACAGGTTTACGAAGCATTGCCGACGCAGACGGAGGGTCCAGGCCACCAGCTCCAGCCCGGAGACTGGGTGGTGACGCGAAATTTCTCGCGCAAGAAGAATTTGGAGCCCAGATTCACTGGACCCTTCCAGGTCCTCCTTGCCACGAGAACTGCTGTTCGTCTAGAGGGTCGGAAAAACTGGGTGCATGCCACCCATACCAAAAAAGTCCCTATTCCGTTGCCGGCAGACTCGTGGGTGAGGAGAGGCATTGCATCAACTGAAACCGAAGGATTGCCGGCGTTTGTACCTTTCAGCGACGCACAACCTGTCGGAGAATCCTCAGTGCAGCAGAAAGACACTGTTGAACATTTGTCATCAAAAGACTCAAGACCAGAACATTCAACTGATCAACAGAACGCTGTCTCTTCAACGGATCCTTTGTTTGACGAACAGACACGTCCTGGGAAAACCCGATACTTTTTGCGATCCAGCACTAAAGACTAATAAAAAATCCTGTTCTGTCCCTTGCCAACTGCATTATCCCGTTTTCCACGATCAGTTTGAACACTCGTATCATTGTAATTATTTTTGTATATGTACATTGAGTTTCGTTCCTCATATTTTTGCTTCCACAGCTGAGAGACACTTTGCATACACATAATTGTGAATAAAGGCCGTAGGGCCGCGCGTGTACTTCCTTCTGGTTAGTAGGTCTTGACGCTAGGCTAAAGACCGTCGGTTCCTGGGAACTCCTAGGGATTGACTACTGCTACACAGAACGAAGTGTGTCAAGAAACGTTGCGGACGGTCGTAGGGGATGGCGTTTTCAAAGCTGATGGACTTGGAAGAAGCTCAGGCGCAAAGGTTCAAGTTGCAACAACTTAGTCGTACCAAATGTTTTATGTTCCAAATATTCGTATTGCTTTTGACTGTTTCTGCATTATTGGCGGGTGGGGTGTATTACATGATGTCTTGTTTCTTATCTCCTGCCATACCTACTCCTACCCCTGATCCTAAACCTACCACTGTTGCATCTCCCCATTCCTTTCATATCTTACCCGAACACGAGCAGGCTAGACGTGCAGAATTCCGCAACAATTCCTTTATTCAGCTCCTTCACCAGCACCAGTTAGTGGTTAACACTACTAATTGTTGGGTGTGTGGGTTGATGCCACATACTACGGATAAGGGAATTCCATATCTGGTGTTACCGTATAGTTCCCAAGGGTCTGCTCGAGCATTTCAAACAATGTTTCGAAGCGCACTAGATTCTCACCCCAATCGAGAGCCACGTTCTCCCTACCTTGGCCCTGGCTCGTACTATAAGCCTTTGTCTATAGCGATAGAAGACTTAGATAGAGATATCTATGAGCCATCGCTCATTCCAGTGGAAGAGGTACAAGCCTATAGGGTCCTGAGTAAGGTCGAGTACAGTGCGCTCACGAGTGATAAACAGCTTAAAAGCTCGCCTCCGATATGGGTCGTACCCCACATTGGTAATTTTTGTCTAATGGGTCGTGGCCGAAGATCGAAAGCCCGACTTGGAGAGAGTGCTTGCACCGAAAATTACATGCTGCCGATGATCTCGTCCCCTGTGTTTCTGGCTGCCAAGGGTACCTACTTTGTCTGTCATGATCATGCGTATGCATGGTTGCCCTCTGACTTCATGGGCTCATGTTTTATCGCAAACTTGTTGCCTCCGACGTTTACTGTAGATGCAGATTATCACAAGACTAGAGTTGTGAGAGGCGTAATTAGCGAAGAGGATACTGCCGGTCAAGAGGCAGGAGACTTTTTCAAGGGTTTCCTCCCGTTTTGGGGACCTATGGTTAATAGTAGGAACCTGAGACAGTTGACTCGAGTGGTAGAATCGACAGCTAATATTACTGCCAGTGCCCTTGGTAATATCACCACAGAACTGCAGGCGGATAGACTTATGACATTACAAAACCGTATGGTTTTAGACGTGATCTTAGCAGATCGAGGTGGGGTATGTAAGGTGATCCATTCGAGCTGCTGTATTTTCATTCCTGATAACGCTCCGACTGTCTATCAAGCCATCTCAAAGTTGCATAAAATCTCTGAATCCATACACGTGGATGTAGGGGATTGGACGCTACTTGGGTGGTTTTGGGGCCTGATGTCGACTTGGGGTTGGAAGATTCTGATGATCATCGGAGTCGTTGTGGCGTTCCTGTTCACGTGTTGCCTTTGTGTGCAGTGCGGTCCTGCCTTATGTGGTCTCTGTGCTACAACGTGTATGAGACAGCCGCCTGTTACCAATGGAACTCGGTTGGACAGAGCTATGCTACAGCAACATCTAGATGGTCTGATGAATATCGAGTATGATTCCGACTAGTGCTTGCCTACATGAGGGCAAAAGGAGCGTCTGAGATTCCGTGACAATTGTAAGTGGTGTTTTCGACTCGCACGAATATGGTCGAGTCTGGTATCTACGAACCGCAAATGACGAGTTTAGTAAGTGTGCGCAGTTTCGCTGTGCTAACTTAAACCGTTAGTTTGTTACGTGGGTTTTTCATCTGTACCCACGGGTTCCATCTTAGATACGGCATCCAATTTGTCTCTTGCCCTCAAGTAGCCAGCGAACGGACGTTGTCCGCTTCGCGACCCTGGGGCTCCCAAGATATTAGCGGAAGACACATGTCCTTTGTAAGTGTCTTTATGATGAGGGGGATGATACTGTAAGGCAGATGGCCCCGCTCGAGGCTCATCTCGCCGTGCCGGTTTATTGTCTCAGCCGTGCATCTCATTAGGCACGTCCCTTTGATGCCTGTAGCTCGTGTTTCCCGATACCTCCCCTTTTACACCCTTTTCCAATCTCCCCACTGTTTCCATCTTCCTCCACACCTGTTCTTGTTCCTTCTTCGATTTGTTTTACTGCTGATTGGAATGTACTAATGGTGGGAAGATGGGTTTTTACAGTTGGGAACCGCCAAATGTTTCCGCACTTATGTTCCGGACCTTGTGTGTATCAAAGTGACCAAAGCGACCCCTCTCGGGGATAATTGTGGGAACCGGGTTGTAAACCTTTGTGTGCTATGCAAACCTATGGGAGAATTCTGTATAAAAGGAGCGATCCACAGAACCAATTTGAAGCAGTCTCCCCGAACTACACTCGTTGTACTTCCTGTGACTTCTGTGTTTTCCTGCAGTAAATAAACCTTGAATCTTTGACGCCGAAGGAAGTGTCCCGTGTCTCTGTCATTCGTACGCCGGAGCAGGTTACCCACGAAGGTTTCAGGTGTTGTCCCCTGGCACCGCTGGGTCTTAAAGTACCCAGTCCTTCAGTCTGGCCATGTGGTGGGGGTCTAGGGGCCATTTTGAAGCCAGGCAGTGTGCTTTGTTGTGCCATAGGCCTGCACGCAGTCTGCCATGCTTTCATCCATTATGTCCAGGGGTACTCAGTGGTGCATGGGCCTAGTCTTTCTGTGGGGTGTCTTGAATTTGAACTTGATTGAGGGCATGGATGGCATTGGATTGTGGTGATTTTTGTGTGTTTTTCGATTTTTGGGCAGCTGTTGGGGCCTTTTGCCCAGGGGTACTCAGTGGAGCATGGACTGAGTCTTTCTGTGGGGTCTCTTTAATGTAAACATCATTGAGGGCATGGATGGCATTGGACCTTGGTGATTTTTGTGTGTTTTTCGATTTTTGGGCTGTTGTTGGGGCCTTTTGCCAAGGGGTACTCTGTGGTGCATGGGCCTCGTCTTTCTGTGTAGTCTCTTGAATTTTAACATAATTGAGGGCATGGATGGCATTGGATTGTGGTGATTGTTGCGTGTTTTTCGATTTTTGGGGGTGGTGTTGGGGCCTTTTGCCCAGGGGTACTCAGTGGTGCATGGACTGAGTCTTTCTGTGGGGACTCTTTAATGTAAACTTCACAGAGGGCATGGATGGCATTGGATTGTGGTGATTTTTGTGTGTTTTCCGATTTTTTAGGGTGTTGATGGGGCCTGTCCATGTGGGTGGGGACCATTTTGAGGACTGGTACAGGCAGGGCCTGGCCATGTGGTGGGGGTCTAGGGGCCATTATGAAGCCAGGCAGTGTGCTTTGTTGTGTCATAGGCCTGCACCCAGTCTGCCATGCTTTCATCCATTATGCCCAGGGGTACTCAGTGGTGCATGGGCCTAGTCTTTCTGTGGGGTGTCTTGAATTTGAAAATGATGGAGTGCATGGATGGCATTGGATTGTGGCGATTTTTGTGTGTTTTTCTATTTTTTGTGGTGTTTATGGGGCCTGTTCTGGTGGGTGGGGGCCATTTTGAGGACTGGTACAGGCAGGGCCTGGCCATGTGGTGGTGATCTAGGGGCCATTTTGAAGCCAGGCAGTGTGCTTTGTTCTGGCATAGGCCTGCACCCAGTCTACCATGCTTTCATCCATTATGCCCAGAGGTACTCAGTGGTGCATGGGCCTAGTCTTTCTGTGGGGTGTCTTGAATTTGAACATGATTGAGGGCATGGATGGCATTCGATTGTGGTGATTTTTGTGTGTTTTTCGATTTTTTGGGGTGGTGATGGGGCCTGTCCATGTGGGTGGGGGCCATTTTGAGGACTGGTACAGGCAGGGCCTGGCCATGTGGTGGGGGTCTAGGGGCCATTTTGAAGCCAGGCAGTGTGCTTTGTTGTGCCATAGGCCTGCACCCAGTCTGCCATGCTTTCATCCATTATGCCCGGGGGTACTCTGTCAGTGGTGCAATTTATTGGTCTTTCCATTTTGGGGGGTGTGTATAATAAAAATGCTTACTTGCAAACTACTCATTGTAGCGCTACATATGCAACATTTATTTAACTGATGTTCCTCTGGCTTCGTTTGCTTTTAGGTGCAGAAAGACGAATCATCAGCCTCATCGTTCCTCATCAGTGCCAGGAACAAGTCCTGCTGCGGTGTGTGGCGCTCAACGTCACGTGTGGCCACAGACAATTCTGCAACTTGGGCAACTGCGGCCTGCTGTTCTGACATGTGAAGAAGATGGCCCCAAAAAAAGTTGCCCGTAGCTCCTCTAGCAAGAAAGTTGCCAGTAAGGAGCAGAAGAAGCAAGTGGCGCCACTTACCAAGGAGACTGGTGTGCCAACCGCCGCATTTTTTGGGAAAAAAAATAAGTACCCCTTCAGCAGCAGTGGGGTCTGCTGGGGACCAAGCTGGGAGCAGCACCCCTGCTCTATTGGGCTCAGTGCCACCACCACCACGCCAACTTAAGTCCAAGCCCTTGAGTGCTGCAGAGGCAGCCAGCCTAGTTGTTCAATCACCATTGACCAGTGATGTTGGCTCATCGCAAGAAAATAGCAGAATCCCGCAATCAACACAGTTTGTTGTAACTCATCTGACAAGTGTTCAACAACCACAGCCGCTACAACAACCACATGTGCAAGTAAAAGCCCAAGTACATGTGGAAGGAGAGGCGGAGCAAGGAGATGCGCAAGCAGAGGTGCATGGAGCGGCACAAGTGCACACAATAGCTGTTCCTCCCGAAGTAGGGGCACATCAGGAAATCGACATTCAAGCCGAGGTATCATTTGAGGAAGCCACTCCTCCTGCTCATTCATTGTCTTCCAGATCCCTAGCAAGGAAAAGATCAAGCATGGTATCTACATCTTCTTCAAGCACCCTTCCTTCTGATGATATGGATGAAAATTGGGAACCAGCACAGCCGTCTGAGAGTGAGGCACACCATGATCTGACAAAGGTAGCTAAGCGTAAAAGGAAGGTCCCAGAAAGTCTCATAGTTATGGAGTGTGATGATGACGCTGAACAAGAAGTGGCGTATACTCCTGCTGATGAAGACTCTCACCACGACGGCGCAGTCATCATAAACGTCACTCCAGGCTCAGCTGGTATGCAGCAAACAGACATTTTTACCCTATCCCGAAATGCTGCTGAGCGTGATGTTGGCGACGTGGGAATGGGACCACCACCAATGCAGTTAACTAGTACACCACCACCTACCGCTTCCATATTTTCTCGCCAGAAGGGACCTCCATCCACCTCGACCTCCATTTTCTCAATTAGTGGTGCTGTAAGTGCACAACGTAGTTTAGTTCGGCAACACACATCCTCCACTTCATCTGGCATTAGCATTCCCAGTATCGCCTCCTCCGCCCCCCACAGACATTTGAAGTCCGCAGTTTGGGACATCTTTAGTGTTAGCCCAACAAAGGAAAACATAGCTATTTGTACCATTTGTAAGCTTCGAGTTAGTCATGGTAAGCTTGGAACCAACTATGGTACCGGAGGCCAGAGAGGTCATCTTGAGAGAAAGCACACTGTCAAATGGCATGCGCACCTAAAGGAGATCAAGGAAGCCCGAATTGCAAGTCAACAAACTATATCCGTTGATGTTTCATCTGATGATGACGAGGAGGAAGAAGCGTCAAACATTTCTTCACTTACACCCAGTACCCCTTTTAGCAGCTCACCCCCTGCAAGATATATGAGCCACACTACTAAGAGTGTGGGAGAGAGTGAGATATCAATGCAAACAAGTTCATCATCACCGAGCGTAACTGGGTCGAAGAAGTCATCATCATCCGTAAAATGGTCCAGCCCACCATTAGAAGCAAGTTGTTTTCAGATGCGCCATTTGAACGCAACCACCCAAAGACGCGTCTGTATAACACTAAGCTAGCTAAAATGCTAGCACTGGACCTTCTCCCTTTTTCTTTTGTGGAAGGGGTTGGTTTTCTTCAATTAGTGGCAACGCTCTGCCCTAAATGGAAGGTTCCTAGCCAGTTCTATTTTGCCAGAGTTGCGGTTCCAGCACTACCGGAAGCAGCTGAGGTGCCTGCAACATGAACGTAAACTGCCAGTGAAAACACTCATCCAGGAGGTGGTAACACGTTGGAACTCAACCTTCTACATGCTTGAGCGTCTGTTTTAGCAGTATGCGGTAGTCAATCAGTATTTCTTTACACAAGGTTCAGCTATGAAGGACCTGAGGATACAGGTGGAGCAATGGAAGCTAGTTAAAAGCCTGACAGACATGCTTCGTCCTTCTGAGGTCTGCACGTGTGCAGTCAGCAGGGAGGACTGTAATTTGGGAAAAGCTATCCCATTGTTGCGCATGCTAGAGCACCAACTGATTGCGGTGTCTTCTACGTTTCAAAAAATGTAAATGTAAATGTAAATGTAAATGTGCTTCGATTTATATCGCGCGCTTTAACCCAGGGGTCTCAAGGCGCTTGCTTAGGGAACCCGTCCTGGTATTTCCCTGTGAGATACCCCGGCCGGGTATCCACAAGGTGAAAGCCAGGCATCCCGCCGCGAGGGGCCGTAGTGGAGATTAAGCAAGCTATTACCCAGAGTCGCAGAGTGTGACCCCGTGAGTCGAGTAGGCACCGGAGCGAGAATTGTCGACTCCGTGGAATTTTGAGCCCGAGACCCGCCGAGGCAGGGAATCGAACCCTGGAGGAAAAAAAGGAACAAGCGTTAGAGTTGGCAGAGAAGTTATTACAGAGCCTACTTTGCAATGAACGTCTTCAAAAGATCCACACAGAACAGCATTACATTTGTGCTACTATTCTGTATCCACGGTACAAAAAGGCATTGGCAGGCAGAGTATTCATTCCTTTTGATGACGCAGATGTTACAAAGTACAAACATTGGCTAGCTGTGGCAGCTCGTCGGTTTGCAAGAGAACAGCAGGAAACTGAAGGAAAAGGCAGTACATCAGCATCATCAGGCCATCCGGAGTCAAAAAAATCCACTTCTGCATCTGTGGCGGTGGCAGAAGTGAGTGATTTTCCCTCTCAGCCATTAAAGACACCAGCAACCGTATCCTCTGCACCAGACACAACAGTAACATTGTGTGAAGAAGAGGATTGGCTAACTCACCTTGGGTTTGCTTCTCAAAAGGTCCCAGCAAAAAGTAAGCAAAGTGGAGGAACCCTGGAGAACCTTGAGTCAATGGTGCAGGACTATCTGAATGACTCAACAGAGGTCTATGTTCATGATGACCCATTGGCGTATTGGCATAGGAAAAGAGATGTGTGGCCAGAGATCACCAACCTGGCTATAAATTACTTGTCTTGCCCACTCGCAAGCGTGTCTTCTGAACGTGTTTTCAGTGCTGCTGGTGGCATTGTAACTTCCAAATGGACCCGCCTCTCGCCCAAAAATGTGGAGAGGTTAACAATGATCAAGATGAATCAGCACCTCATACCACCAGATTACAAAATACGAGAATGCACGCAGGAAGACGAGGAGGACTCCAACTTAGATGATGGAAGTTCTTCTCTGTTAGGTGACCTACTCCCACCTGAATTCGCAGAGTATGAGGACGAGCTCTTCTTCCCTGACACCGAGCCCTGAAAATGAGTCAATGAATCACTAACTTTCTTTTTCGTCCTTATTCACTTTTATTCCTGTGTGTCTGTCTTTCTTTGTTTTGCAAAATCTATATAAAAAAACTTTAATCACCTAATCACAAAAACAAGCCCATCAGCAGAACTGTCTTCACTTATTTGCTTATTGATTTGAAGGTGCCACAGTCTGCATTTCTCAGGTTCACAAGTTCACAAGAACATGCTCCTCTATCCTCCTCCTCCAGACTCCTATTTCCCTCAAAGCAGATGGCTGGATTACGCCTAATGAAGAAAGACTCTGCACTTGTGGGGGTGTTCTACTTCTTTGCAGGTGAGTTGACGGGTCTGGGGCCATTGCTGGGAATGTCAAATACAGGACAAAAGTGGTTTGGACAAAATCGGAGGCGAATTCCTTTTTGCATTTTTGCTGACTTGCTTGTCTTTAGGAGCTGTTTGGGGGGTTCCGGGTGTTTGTGGGTGGGTTTTGGGGTCTGGGAGCACTGCTGGCACAGTCTAATGTTGATTCCATTTTATTTTTTAGGAAATCCATGGTGGAAAAGGGGAGTTAGGGCCTAGCTGCACAGCGTATTTGGACTGAATTCCAGGTAGTAGGCCCATTTTTGCTTTTTGCTAGTTTGGGGGTGTTCTGATTTTTTGCGGGTGGCTGCAGGGGTCTGTGGCCATTGCTGGGAATGTCTAATACCGTGTAAAAGTGGTTTGGACAAAATCGGAGGCAACATTTTTTTTGCGTTTTTGCTGACTTGCTTGTCTTTGAGGTGCTGTTTGGGGGGTTCTGGGTGTTTGTGGGTGGGTTTTGGGGTCTGGGAGCACTGCTGGGTATGGATACTTTTGATTGCAAGAGGTTTGAAGCGAATCCATGGTGGCAAAGGGGAGTTAGGGCCTAGCTGCAGACTGCGCGTGGAGTGATTTTGGAAATTTGCCTGAAAATTTCTAAGTCCCCATTTTTGTAGTTTTGCTTTTTGGCTGTTTGGAGGTTTTCTACTTCTTTCTGCCTGGGTTGACGGGTCTGTGGCCATTGCTTGGAATGTCTAATACCGGATAAAAGTGGTTTGGACAAAATCAGAGGCAAATTTTTTTTGCGTTTTTGCTGACTTGCTTGTCTTTGAGGTGCTGTTTGAGGGGTTCTGGGTGTTTGTGGGTGGATTTTCGGGTCTGTAAGCACTGCTGGGTATGGATACTTTTTATTGCACAAGGTTTGAAGCAAATCCATGGTGGAAAAGGGGAGTTAGGGCCTAGCTGCAGAGTGCGCGTGGAGTGATTTGGGAAATTTGTCTGAAAATTTCTAAGTCCCCATTTTTGTAGTTTTGCTTTTTGGCTGTTTGGGGGTCTTCTACTTCTTTCCACCTGGGTTGACGGGTCTGGGGCCATTGCTGGGAATGTCTAATACCGGATAAAAGTGGTTTGGACAAAATCGGAGGTGACTTTTTTTGCGTTTTTGCTGACTTGCTTGTCTTTGAGGTGCTGTTTGGGGGGGTTCCAGGTGTTTGTGGGTGGGTTTGGGGTCTGGGAGCACTGCTGGCACAGTCTAGTGTTGATTGCATTTGTTTTTCAGGAAATCCATGGTGGAAAAGGGGAGTTAGGGCCTAGCTACACAGCGCATTTGGACTGAATTTCAGATAGGCCCAAAGTTTTTGAAGGGTGGCTTTTCCCGGGTTATGCCTTTTGGCTCGTTGAGGGGGTTAAACTTGTTTTCTCCCGGGTTGACAGTTCTGGGGCCATTGCTGGGAAGGTCAAATACCCGAAAGAAAGTGTTTTGAGACAATCCCTGGGGAAAAAGTTTTTGCATTTTCTGAGATTTTGCTCACTCTACCGTTTTCAGGGGGCTGTTTGTGGGGGTTCCTGGTGTTTGCGGGGGGGTTTGCGAGTCTTGGAGCAATGCTGGGTATGGATACTTTTGCTTGCTTGAAAGTGGTTTGAATACAATCCATGGTGGGTAAGGGGGGATTTGGGCCTACTTTACTTTCAAAGTACGTTTTGTCACCAATTTCTATTAGGCCTCGTTTTTAGAGACCTGATTTGGGGTCTTCTACATTTTTGCGACTGGGTTTAGTAAAGATATGGGAGCACTGCGGGGAAGGTCTAAATTTGTTCTAAAACACAGTTTACAGTACACCTAGCTTGAGGGGAAAGATCCGCTAAATTAATTCGCCCATACTTATTTATCCTTCAAAAGGAGACTCTGACAGAGTACGCACTTTCAAAAATATTGTACTGTCTATTAGGAAACTCAAAGTGTGACTTTTTGCACTACACAGCGTACATACCTTATATTTATTTGTCAGTGGTGTTCTAATATCACTTCCTGTTTTTCCATCAATATTTACAGGCCGGGTTTCAGCCTGTGCAATGGGAAAAAAAGGATAAAGTCAGACTTCACATTAGCGAGCCGCAATTCAGCATCCGCCAGGCAGACAGTGGACAGGGTGTCTTCTGGTCACCAACATTGATGGACGGAGCGTCAGATGGAATGGAGGAGTCCTGCTAATAAGAGGAATGGTTGGATGCATGCAACTTACCAAATTTAACAGGACAACTACGACAACATACAGATACAGTATCCTTTCTTTTCTAATTATCTTTTAAGTAATGTTATTGCTGTGAACTTCTATGAGTGTGACTGCATTTCTTTGATCTCTGCTTCTACATTCATCCCTACAGCCAGTGTATAGGTTTTACTTCTGCTATTTTTCAAACCTAATTTAATGTACGAAGTGTTTCTCTGAGTGCAGAGAAAGGCAAGTGAAAACGCAAAGTTATTACTGCAGCCCTGTACTGTCGCATTCTTTCATTCACGGTTGTCGAAAGTACTACTTACTTTCAGTAACCATGCATGGAGTAGTGCATGCACTTCCTTTATGTCACTTAAAAGAGTTATGGATAGCTTTGTACCCAAAGATTTGTTTATCTTCAATTATTGTTTGTCCATGCTGTGCTTTTTTTTTCTTCTCTCAACAAAACTTTAACAAAAACCCTCATTCCCATCCATTTTCCAAACCCTAACCCTCTTCCCCCGGGCTGTGTGGTTTTGATTGATGTGTGACTAAATGACAGCAATAATTCCACACACTTGCTGGGGAGGATAAGGTCATATCAACAGGCTGGTGAAGGAATCCAAGGATACATTCTTACTCAGCTTGACACTGAGTCACTATTGGCAAATGAAAGCAGATTTTCATGTGTGCCAGCAACTTGATTGGTCATCAAGAACATCCTCCTCCTAGACGTGGCAAATTATTACGCTGCTGTGTCCTTCACCTTCAGTACTATTTCTTGTAGTAGTAGCCAATGTCAAAGAAATTCAATGCAAGTACTAGTTATACTTTCAATACTTTACCATTTGTTAGGCTACATTGTGGCACTGTTCTAGTGTACTGTCACCTGCTATATTCTCTATCGTACCGTTCTAATGCTATGGTAACGAAAAAAGGGTTAATTTTCTTTTTTTTCAGATGCTGCAACTGGCACTGAGTAACACCACAAGTACCACCGCAATGATGACATTTCATCCGCCCAGGATTGCCAACCTTAATCGCCATTTCCCGTGCAGCCAGCCCTGTGCCTAGCCCTATTTCCAAACACAAATTACAGGTAAGAGAAGCGTTTGGGGGGAGGTAGTATAATGGAGTATTAAGAGAGACGAGAGATGGTCCTAGGACTACTGAATTAACTTACTCTGTAAGAGGCACTTAGTTTTGAAAACATTTGGGCAATTAGTACTTACACAACTTGAATCAAGATGCCACTTAAGTTTCAGGAAAACAAACTTACTGTTGAACCACCACCCACCAGCCTCAAAAGCAGTAAAAAACAAGTATGCTAAGATAAAGTTTAAAGTATATTCATATATCCCTAACATAAATATAACCCCAACGAATGTCCGTGAAAACTAAGTCCAAAAAAGTAGAAAACCCAACTCCCAATTCCCACCCCCCAGAAGTCTTTAAAAAAGGGGCAAGGGACAGTCTCCTCCTACTGCTGGCTGCTGTTGACTTTTCGGGCCAGGTCGGCATGCTCCTTGCCGAGGGTCTCGAGCAGGGTTTTGGTGTTGAGGAGCTCCTGCTCGAGGTGGGACACCCTAAGTGAAAGGCGGTGCACGCGTGCCTTGCACCTGCTGTGGGTGGCAGCTGATTTCTTTGCTGCTAGATGGTGGCGGGTGGCTGCGCTACCCCGGCTCCGTACCACTGGAGACCTGCTGCGCTGACTGGCTGACCCAGGGAGCACGGAGGAGGATGCAGGTGTCACCGTGGATGTTGTCGACGTACTCTGCGTGTCCGTCTCCTCCTGGGCCACCAGCCGCCGATATTCGGCGACAGTGGCCTACAGCCTCCGTTGCCGGGCCCTTTTAGCCAGCTCCTTCCGTGTTGTTTTGGAAGGAGCATCTATATGAAGAAAGAAAGACATAGTCTGTAACCAATGCTCTTTAAGAATAACACAAAATGATTCAGCAGAAAGTTGTGTCACAGTAGAACTAGCAACTTGCAAGCGCAGTACATAACTATTGTGGCCAGTATCTATCTAACCTCCCACTTCTTCATCCTTGCTCTAACATTAGTGGTAGTTTAAGGAATCAATTCTACGAGCACTATGGACTCACTCCATTAGAGTCGACTATGACAGTACAGCAGTCTTATTCTTCTTCTTCTCTCTTGTTTAGCAAAATTGGTACGTTAACTTCTGCAAGCCGGCATAATGCCAGCGCAGTCAACTTGCACCCGAGAAAAACAGACGCCCGCCATGATGAGTGAGACAGACTTGCGTTACTGTACCAGTCCAGTACATGCAGGTGGTGATGCTCTTACTTTTATATTATGGGTGGCATTGAGAATACTCTGTTACAAGGGCTACTGCTTAATTAATTTAACTTTCACCCTGCAGTGCCAATTAATACTAGAAAAGGAAATCTATCTATCACTGCACATGGTATGTATTTGCTTACATATGGGATGACATTAGGTGCTTTGCTTTTTATTGAGTGAACAGTGATACATCCACACGTGAATGACCTAGTTCTACTAAACTTATTAACAGAGGTAGTGAGTGGCCATTGTAATAATCGGATATATGTTGTGCTTGCAATACAAACTACTGCTAATATTCATGGTAGTATTCGGACAAAATTACAACTTCTTTTCCTTGCCTTTCCTACACTGGGATGGACGTGCGGGTGCGGTGTTACATGCTTTTCAAAGTAACACTTAGTTCATCCAGTGACCGTCTACTCTCTCTAGATACACATATGCTATCTAAGAGTCAGATAGTACCAAGATCCAGGCATCCATCCTTTCAAACTATATGTCAATCATTCTTCTTCATGTCTCTCATCTGGACAAACCTTACGTTTTCTCACGGGAAAACAACCTTTTCATTTTTTTGGGCAACCGCAAGCCATACATCCGTGCTTGACTTGCATTTGAATTTCAACCAAAGCATATATTGCGCACACATACAGTTTCTGTTTCACCCACCCAGGCTGGTCTCCTTCCACCCATCCTTGCTTCATCCTTCACCCAGCCATGCATCATATTCCTTCCCAGCCACATCGGGCACCAATCAAACACGTATCATTCTTCTTTGGCAGTTATCATTACTTTCAACTTGCTCGTCCTTCCACACTTACTTACACCCTTCTTTCGCTTTTCGTTCATCCCATCCATCAAGTTCATCTCAGATCTGATTTGAATTCTCAAAAAAAAAATCACAGTTGAGTTGAAGTAAATTTAGAGGAGGCTACTACCTGATTGATAAAGACTTTGTTCTACATTTGAAAGTCTGCTTAACAGTATAGTAACTTAACTGTACAAAATATATACTACACCCGTGCAGAGAGCAGAATATGCAGTCTGCAATGTCAATAAGTAAGGAATATAAGAGCTTACCACTGCCCGCCACTACCGTGGCAAACCACAGCAGTTTCGTCCGGCACTTTCACCGCCTCCTCCCCAGAAGTGTCCTCCTCCACCTCTGCGCTGGGCCCAGCACCAGATGCTCCACCTACAAAGTACATTTAAGAATGTTAGATGTCATAGACATACACCTCTCACTAGTATTTTGTCTAAGAATGAAGAAATGTGAATACAGAAACCAATCTAATAATTTGTGACTGTCTACTCTAAAGTAAAAATGTCCCTTTTTCCACGGAAGGGTGTTGCCTTGCTGCACTTTTTAGCACAACTGATGAATGCTTGCTTTTTAACACGCACCATTTTTCTCAGACAGAAGCTTCACTTCTAAGAACAAATCATCATCACTAGGACGGAGTGACCAACGATTCAGCACCAAAAAGAAAAATTAAAGTTCAAACCAGGTGAGTGCTCGGCTCGCCCACAATAAATGTGTGAAATAAATCACTAAGCACTTTTCCATTTTTAATCAACCGTTTATGTTTTATGACAAGCTTGATTTTAATAAATATTTTTACTTTTAATAAAGCTTTACAACTTAAATAAACTCTGTGGTTTTTGGTCAAGAGTGAATGAGCAAAAGGTTTTGCAATTTGCAAGCATGAGTCCATGCCTCTGACACTTCTGGATTTTGACTCCGTACTCTTGTCCTGCGTTGGACAATAATCATTGGGGATCAATCATCGATGAATTCGGGAGCTAAATGACTCCGCCACACTATCTAGTCAGTAAGGAGATTGGGGGTCCTTCAAGGTCTGATATCACTGAGGTATGTGGAAAGTCTACCTGCGCCTATTATAATTGATAAACAATGCACTATTTAATGTCCATAGTTCTCTTTGTGCATATTTGTCCCTGCAACAGTAGTAGTATGGATTGTCCTCCTATCCAAACCAAAAGTAAAGTGGTATCTTATTCTTTCTTGGTGGTCATTCACCTTTTATTGTTGGTAATTGTCAAAGCATAAACATTTAGAAGACTTGAAAAGACATTATGGACAATTCCAGGAGACTGCACTCAGTGCATAGAGCTATTGCTGACTAGAATGGGAGTTTCGTTTAACACCTTTTGCCAAATGTGCAATCTTATTTAGCTACTCAGACAGACTAATAAGAATAATCTAGTAATACCACAGGGAGTCATAGTAAAGGCAGGATAAGAATTTAGATACAAATTACAAGAAGATCAAAGATGATTTAGAAAAATCGAATGAGGAACGCTAGGAAAAAATAGGTACTCTATATTAAAATTAAAACTTACCGGGGCCAGCAAAGGAGCCCTCGCTTGACCGATCCTGGCCTTGAACAGCAGCAGCAGCCGATAACCCCTCCTCTTCTGTCCTCTTGCCCCTGGGGGGAGCTGATGTACAACATGAAAGAAAGAAAGACCCGAAAACATGGATGATTGCTGTTAACCAAATCAAACATTTCAAAAGAATAATAACAAAATATTTTGGCGAAATAGCAAATAGACAACTATTCCACAGGATATATTGACCTATCTCATGTGGTCTACTACGATATTAGTATTGCTTGATTTGCGGACCATCAACTTGGAAAGTTATGTAACTCACTAAACAAACTACTAAAAAGGTTCGCCTAAGACTGGCAGGCAGCAGTCTGCAGCACGAAAGTGACAGGCAAACTCCATCGTGATTGCAGATCAGCGACAACACTAAAAAGTTTCCTACAACATTAACCAGTCATTAAAATACTCAAACTATCAATCCACCACCACTATTTCTTCTTATTGCCAGGTGTACAAAGGAAGGACTGGACTTGAGTCTGTAGGGGCAGATTTACAAGCCCCTTGCGGCTCTTTTGCTCCATTGTTGCATGACTTTCGTGACGCTTTGGCAGAAGAAAAGAGGCGCCATGGTGCGGCGTATTAACAATGTGAAGCATATGGGAGATGCATCACGTTTTAAAGCCCTGCACCATCAGGGGGCGTTCCGGCACAAGGGAGGGCGTTCCTGCGCAGGAACGCATCCTGAAAGTGGCTGAGGGAAATCTACAAGATTTCAATCAGTCACTTTTAGGACAATGACTCAAACCCTGCGCCTGTTTGAAGCAGACATACAGCTTGATGCAGCATTGGGGAGATAGGGCACCTCAGAGCATTGCTGGAGCTGCGCCAACTGTTGCGATGCAACTCCAGCAATGCGCCGCCTTTACGGCACAGATGCGTAACGCTTCGGTGACGTTTTGGGCCCATGGTGCACCACATTGTAAATACGGCGCACCATGGGTGGTGGTGGCGTGGCGCACAATTACTGGCACATCCCTGCTACTTTGCAGGGATGCGCCGGTAATTGCAAATCTGCCCCTTAGTGTCTAGCATTACGCAGGTCTTCAAACTACACTCATACATAATTTCTCAGGCCAATGAAAGGAACACAAAATTGAAAACAAATAAGCATAGTAGCAACGCTACTGAGAAGGAGAGCAGTGCACCTGAAATGCACAGAAGATTTTGAAATATAATTTACCTACAATGTAATCGGCAGCATTATTGCTCTTGGTAAAAAACAAAAATTTGCAATATAACACACAGAGCAAGAGATAACAGAGTAGTGATTAAATAGCTACTACTACTCACCAAGCCCGGGGATCTTGATGCCGAGCAGGTCGAGCAAGTCGCCTTCTTAGTCCCGGATCTCCGTCCAACGGTGGGTGGCCTGGTTGTAGGTGCGCCGGACACGTGAGTGTTGATACATGGCCCGGCACACCTTCTCCCACCGCTTCCGGCGTTCACGGAGCCCGTAGCCGCAAGCGATCTTGCCGCCTGCCATGATGGTCCTGGGGAGGTGGCGCTGGACATAAAACACTAGTGCGGCCACCTCCTCCGTGCTAAAGATCTCCCATGGCATCACTAGCTCCCCCCTCAAACGCCTGCACGGGAGCCGGGCACGGGGTGCGCGACCCTTCCCCTTCTCGGACTGCTTCCCGGCTCCCTTTACCATGGTCTGGGCAGAAAGGAAGGTAAATAATAAATAAGAAATTGATTAGGGAAGAAGAAAAGAAAAGAGTTTGAAAAAGTAGTTTAAAACTAACCAAAAGTAGCAGAAAACACAAAAATATAGAGCTAAAAAAATAGAGGGATAGATAATAAGTAAAATAGATTAAAAAAAAAGAAAAGGATGGCAGAGATTGAAAGAGGATACAGAAAGCATGCCCATAACCATAGCAATGAATGAAAAACAAGATGGCCGTGCCCGTTCTCGACCGCGTGGGAAAGTTCGCGCGAGATTTTTCTTCCGATCACACGCAAACTTGTACTAGCGAGCCGCACACTTTGCGAGATTACACATAGCGCCCGGAAACGGAAATACGTCACGCAAACAAGATGGCCGCACCCATGTACGACCGCTAGGGTAACTTCACCTCGTTGCGCTACCAGCGGCTTGAGAAAAAGCAAAAAACCACACGAACTAACATGCCGCAAAAAAACAAATCGCATATTCGCACGAATTTGCGGCTTCCGAATTCGATCTCGTGCAAATTTGCGACTGCGAAACCCGCGAAATTGCATAAAAACGATTTTTGCAAAACAGAAAGCACTCAGCAGGTGCAAAAGTTCAAGCTCATCATTATTAACCATTCCCTGTAGTGCTTCCTGAGGGCCCCCTCCAGAGTTCAGTTGCCTACTTGCAACTATTTTATGACCCTGCTCTAACCCTCACAGCAGGCTCAGAGAGCGGCTACAAGTATGCCACAAAGGTCCTGTTAAAAAAATTACACTGCAACGGAAAGCAATTACAGATAAGGAAGCAGGTGCCAGACTGGAAGTTCAAATTCAGTGACACATTAATCAACCCTTAATTCATTCATGTCAGTTGAGGCAGGGCAGGTGTGCTTTTCCCCCCATAATCTACAGTGATTGAATCAGAGGGTGGCAGTGATGTACCAGAGGGTAGCATGGGTGAGACAGAGGGTGGCAGTGGTGAAACAGAGGGTGCTGTGATGAACCAGACGTAGAAACAACTTGGTTTCGACCGTTGCAACCCGATATGTAAGTTTGCGTTTGCGAACTGGTAAAAAACCCTCGCGAACTGGCA
The DNA here is from genome assembly GCF_964263255.1 of Lissotriton vulgaris. Classification (NCBI taxonomy): domain Eukaryota; kingdom Metazoa; phylum Chordata; class Amphibia; order Caudata; family Salamandridae; genus Lissotriton; species Lissotriton vulgaris. The sequence goes on from NW_028242255.1 coordinate 243,989, forward strand.
GAAACCCTTGCGAACCCAAAAAAAAAGAAAAAATCCGCAAATTCGTGAAAGTTCGCGGATTTTGCGGATTGTGAATTCGTGAAAACATAAATTTGCCAATTTGCAAAATTTGCCCATTCTTTCTATTGACTCCAACTCAGGAAATTTCAGAGAGGGGATCAACAGGCTCTCAGGGTGAAGATACTTTTACAAAACAAGTTCGAGATCCTAGCAGGATAAAAAAGAAGTCAAGAAAACTGCCTGTTGCACCTCATAAAATTGATGTTTTTAATAAAGCGGTACTTATGGATTTGGAGAGACTATCAAAAGGGAAGATGGACATGAAATCATCCAACATCACGAGTAGAGAATGGGAGGCAATTAAGTCCCTAAAAAATGATCAAACCATCAAAATTAAACCCTCGGACAAAGGAGGTAATATTGTAATTTTCAGCAAGGAACAGTATGAACAGGAGGCACAAAGACAATTAAAAGACAAGGAGTGCTATACCACTATACAAAGAACTGAATATCTCAATAGCACAACAGAATATCAATCTATGCTTAATGGGAGGATGACGGTATGCTCAACATGGATGAGTTCCTTTTCTTGCAATGTCAATCACCAATACTACCAACGTTTTACCATCTTACGAAGATACACAAAAACGCCAAAAGACCACCAGGGCGCCCAATTGTATCTTCAATTGGATATCTCTTGGAAAATACGTCACGCTTCATTGACTCGTATCTAGCTACCATAGTAAAAGACTTACCGTCATACGTGAGGGATACACAGGATTTCCTCTGTATCATGGACAATGTATCTTGGGATTCGGACATGCTTTTAATAACATTGGATGTGGTGAATTTATACACTTGTATAGCCCATGAGGATGGCATGAAGGCGACCAAGTGATTTCAGGATAGAAAACCAGAAAAATATATAGCACACAGTAATATGTTGTTAAAAATGATTCACTTTTGCTTGCACCATAACATCTTCCTTTTTTCAGGCCAGTTATTTAAACAAATTAGGGGAACATCTATGGGCTTGTGCTTCTCCCCCAGCTACGCGAACTTGTTTGTGGGCAGGTGGGAAAAGCACGAGGCATGGGGTGAGACTAATGAGGTATGGACAGATTTTTTTTTAATGTGGACTAGGTACATTGATGACCACTTTATTGTATGGCGCGGCGATCGCACGTCGGCTGAGGAGTACATCGCCGTCCTCAACAATAACAAGTGTAACCTACAATTTACCAGCACAATAAGTGCCACGAGTATTTGCTACTTAGATTTGGAGGTTTTTCTACACAACAATACTCTCCAAACGAGACTTTTCAGGAAACCCACGGCGGGGAATGCAATGTTGCATGCGGCCAGCTACCATCCAAAAAGTTTTATTGAAAATGTCCCGTATGGCGAACTTCTGTGGCTTAAAAGAAACTGTTCAGTAGAGACTGACTTCCAACAAAGCCAAAGCGGATGCTAGCAGAAGATTTCATAATAGGGGATACTCTAAGAGCTTACTTGAACAGGCATCAAAGAAGGCGTCGATAGTCAACAGGAGGGATCTGCTGGTGCCAAAGAATGTACCAAAGGTGGAAGATGAGGTGAGAATGATCACCAAATTTAACACCAAATCTGGAGATCTAGTCCACAGTTTTAGGAAAAATTGGCACATTTTAGCTACTGACAATGTTTTGAAAAGGCACCTTCCTCAGCAGCCTTTGATAACTTATCAACGTTGTCAGTCACTTTCTGATCATCTAGTTCGTAGCCATTTTTCCTCTAAAGCCCAGCCCACTGAACTCAGTAATATCAAAGGGTTTTTCCCCTGTTTGCGCTGCAAAGACTGTAAAGGCAGTAAGAACGTATCAGAATATCTGGGCAGAACAGGAGAGGATAGACCGAATAGGAAAATAAAGAAACTCCTAAATTGCAATTCAGACTACACCATTTACTGTCTAGAGTGCCCCTGCAAAAAAAGATACATTGGGAGCACCATCAACCCCAATAAACTCAGAATACTTGAACATATGCGAGCAATCGTGAATAAGGACAAAGCCTATCCGGTTGCACGTCATTTCGCAGAATGCCATCAAAGCGATAGGGATCTTCTGAGTTTTTATTGCATCGACCAGGAAAAACGTCTGGAAAGAAGGAGAGACAGAGAAAAGGCACTTCGAGTCCTAGAATCTAGGTACATTATTGACCTCAAAACTATGACTCCATGGGGCCATAATAATGACGAGGAATTGTGGGTCCACCTCTAACAATATACATGGGATCATGTATATTAACACTGTTATGCGCCCGGATTCTCACTGATGAATAGAGACGCTGCCTACAAATATACACCTATTCAATAGCCAACACCATTACTTATGAATTTACATAGCAAAGTTATTGCTGCGCATACAGGGCCACAAAACACAAAACCAAAAACAGAAACGCAAATAAATACAAAATGGGAGACATTATGGTCACTGGCGTTAATAAACATAATGAAATTGGAGATACGCCCCTATAAATCAAAACTTTAAAAAAAAGTTAGTTGTCATTGTGGTCATATAGGACCTGAAAGTCTATCAACTCTGCACTAAAATGAAAATAAGAGTATGCACATAAAATTATAAACTGTTTGTTGTACAAATGTTTTTTATTAAGCACTAAGCTTTTTATTTTTCGCCATGAGAAACACTATTGATATATGTAGAAACATATGTTTAAAGATGGCCACCGTTATTGACACAATCTACCATTGTTTATGTCAATGAATGTAGTAATGACTGACCAGTGGGTTTAAAATGGCAAATGATTGTTTTCACAAACAGACACTGACGAAGCTAGATTAGCGAAACGCGTCTGTCTGGGGTGCGGGGGTCTGCATTAAAATACTGAAAATCCAGACACCAGCGTGCATGCCGTTTTTTTCGATTATATAGTCGAATTGTGTTGCAATATATATATATATATATATATATATATATATATATATATATATATATATATATATATATATATATATATATATATATATATATTCACTGATAAAACCATAGGTTTCACACCAGTTATAGTTAGGAATTAGCATATAAAAAAACGATTAAATTCACTGAAAAAACCATAGGTTTCACACCAGTTATAGTTAGCTGCAAATTTTACAGACATAAAACCATTGAAATTCCACGTTATAGTTAGTTGGACTCACTATAACTTGCGCGTGTAATGCACTGCTGATGACGTCACATATTACATCACTCATGACATGGTCAGTGACATCACTCATGCCGCTGTTTTCGAAATTACGTCAGATAGGAACCAGGAAAGGGATACTCGAAGAGGCAGTTCCCGTCCCGCCTAGGGACACTCCTGGACATTTTATGTACCACAAGCATGGCTTAGATGCCATACTGTACTTAGATTTATTGGTGGATTATACTAAAGACCTGGAAGAGAAATATAGATGGCCTGTCTCAGGGACATGGGATGCCGATTGCATCATGAGAGTAGAAGAAGCACTGTGGAAAAAGAAAGCCAGACAGTCTCAGAAAGATGCCATAGAATTGTGGCGTAAAGAAGCGCATAGAAGAACAGAGAAAGAAATTAAGAAAGCAGAGAGAAGTAGAGAAGCATCAGAGAGAGTCAAAGAAAAAGAACTATTAGAAGAAGGTGAACGAGTTAGAACAGAACAATTAGACCGACAAAGAAATGCCCTTATAAAAGGCATGTATCCCCTTCTCGCCAAGGGCCTACCTAAAGTGACCCCGGAAGTACCTAGTAACTTGCCGCCACCACTGATCCCAACTAAACTCCGTAGTCATAAACAGACCGCAACGGACATTTTTCTTTCTTCCTATTTAGATGACGCTGCTCCAGAGTATGTAAACGTACGTGTACCTCCTACTAATCCTCCTCCCAACCCTGTTAATAACGCGATTCCCCCCACTATTCCTCCTGTTACCAACCCCCCTCCGAATCCTTTTCTCCCAGCACCTGTAATCCAAGCTCAACCCACATTACCAGCGACAGAATTGGCAGTGAAACCTGATTCAAGCCAAGGCGATTCCAGTCTAGGAGCCGCAGGAGGGGGCCCCTCCACCCCACCTCCGTTAAAGCGATCATCATTACGAGAACTAGCCTTGCAACACACGCCAAAAGCAGCTACACACGCATCTCTTAGACAGCACCTTACTGATTGCATATATGATCCAGTACCAGGGGAAGGTTCAATGATTATATACTCAGTACGATTAAGACGCGTTACAAATTACTTGCTTATTCTACCAGACATGAAGGTCCATTTAAACAAAATAGACCACTTCATTAGAACGGGGGAGGGACCAGAAAGTATTCAAGAGGCCATGGCACATAGAAAAGTGGAGCTTCAGCGTATGCTCTTACAGTTTTTGATTAATTGCTTGATCAGGGAACACGACCAGCCAAATAAAGAAGTAACTAAAGTCCTGACAAACTGGAGTGACAACATAGCTGCTGGTAAACATGATAAACAGAGTTGTGTAGAAGCAATGTACAAGAAAATTCGTAAAGAAATTGTTGTGATACACGAGAGAGAACAGGCGGAGAAAGAGGCCGAGGAAGAAGATGACGAAGTCTCAGAGGACGATGATTTAGCAATTGAGGAACCGAGTAAAATAAATAACGTAGGTAAGGCAAGACCCTTTGATAGACCCATACGACTAGAATACAAGAAAAGTTCTCTTTCTCCCATACCAGAACAATATTCCCTTGAACACGTATTCCAAGCCACTGACCAAGCATTGAAAAGACGAGTAGGGAGTAGCGAACTTAGTACCATGCATGAACAGGAACTAGCCCGGTCAGCAGTCCAATGGGCTGGCAATTCTAACATATATAAGGATGACATAGTAGCGCAAACATTTTTGAGTCTTCCTCCGGAAGAACAGCGTTTAGCTGGTACTTACATGATTCAACATCTCATCATATTGTACGAGAGTCAGCATTCTGACCCAGGTCCCTTATATGGTTTATTGGACGATTTACTCCTAACAAAATGGAGAGGTCTAGGTACTGAATTAATTAATGCCATATTAGAACAACGACATAAATACATGACTTTCCTGACTCCACATTTTGTTCCTGTTCCACACCGAGAAAGAAAGACCTTTTACATAGACAGACAGAATCCCTTACGAGAGGTTCATCCCGTTCGAACTGACGCGGTTACTCTTCAACGAGTATACATTTACACTCCCTTGACAAAAATGGAATTATTGGAAATGAAAAAATTACTGCCCTGTCATGATAAAGATCCAGCAGGGTTCCACCGTGAATTAAAAGACATGCTCCGCATGGGGGAGTATACATATGCTGATGCGATTAAAATGTTGAAAGTCCTGTTACCTGCAGGCATTTACGAAAAACTCAAAGAAAAAGAGTGGGAGGTGGGAGAGAAAAAGATTAACTGGACAGAATTAGAAGACGAAGATAAAACAAGAACCCCTGGCACTGGTCTCGGGGATAAAGTTAAAGAATTACCCGAGCTATTGATACAGGTTTTGCCGAGATTATTGATTACCAAAAAGGAAGATTGGGATGCTATTTCAGCCTGCAAACAGAAACAAGATGAAGACACTAGTGATTTTTATTCTAGATTTGAAAAATGTTTTATTATTAATAGCGGCCTAAAGACAAGTAGTGAATCGTATCCACATCTGTTTGTGACCAAATTAGTAGAGAATTCCTTACCCCAGATTAAAAATAGAGTACTGAAGGTTGAAAGTACCTGGCAGGCTAATAGCCCTTCCCAAATGTTACAAATGTTACAGTACCACCAAAACCGAATTAGAGAAGAACAGGAACACGAAAAGAGACGTATGAAAGACACGAAAATGAAAGTACTAGTCGCACAATCAGTTCCAGCCGCCGATGGTCAGAGAAAGGGCCCAGCACCTGTCAAAGGGAACTGCAACTACTGCAAGCAGCCAGGTCACTATATAAATGAATGTACTGTTCTGAAACACAATATAGCTACAGGCAAGACGAAAGAAAGACCGCATCCTCCTAGACAGGAACACATCCCGCAGAACACGCAACCTCCACAGAACGCACAACAGACAGTAGCTGTACCCCAACCCATAGCTGCCACACAACATGTCACGCAACAAATGTACCAGTACGCACAGTCAGACTACCCAGATTATCAACAGTATTCATGAAACAGCCTAGAGAGGGAGGTTGGCTTGCCTCTTATCGAGGTTCCTGTAGATCAAGAGGGTCCCTATGTGCATAGTCATGTATTGGGGAAAGACAGAAAATTTCTGATTGACACAGGGGCGAGCAGAACTACCATCAGTCACGACGAGGTTCCAGGGGCACCCCTCTCAGGCTCACGAAATACTTCCCTGGGATTTTCAAGAAAGCCTATTGTTAACGAAGTGTCAAAGCCAGTTTCCCTAGAAGTTGGTCCATTGTCCTGTACTACAGACTTATTGCTTACGAAATCATGTCCAGAAAACTTGCTTGGTATAAAAACGTTGAAAGAACTAGGAGCAGTGATTTGTTGTTCTCCGGAAGGAGTGAGATTGTTTTTACGTGATTTTAAAGGACATTATGTGTTGAGAGATTTTGATACAAGACTTCAGAATGTACCACAGCATTTATGGGCACAAGGTCCGACTGATGTAGGTTACATGCACATTACACCATACCGTGTCACTCTCAAGCAAGGAGTTGTACTGCCACGAATCCGACAATACAAGTTACCACCTGAGGCTGTAGTGGCCTTACTGAAAATTGTTGACGAACTCATTGCACAAGGAGTGGTTGTAGAAACTGACTCCAATGTATGTAATTCTCCTATCATTCCGATTCTTAAATGAACTGACCCAAATGCACCACCGGTCTACAGATTAGTGATTGACCTCCGAGAATTAAACAAATGCATAATACCCCAGTATCCAGTGGTCCCAGACATTTCTTCCATATTGACTGCAATTGATTCCGAAGCGACGTTCTTTACTGTAATTGATCTCAAGAACGCCTTCTTTAGTGTCCCCATCCATCCAGAAAGCCAGTATCTCTTCGGATTCTGTTTAAATGGCCGAAGCTTCAAATTTGCAAGGGCTCCTCAAGGGTTCACAGAAAGCCCTAGTACTTACAGTCAAGCACTGAAACGACAACTAGACAGTATTCACATGCCTACTGACACTGCACTGCTCCAATACGTTGATGATCTCTTGATCACAGCGCGTACAGAACGAGATTGCGAATGTGCATCACTGACAGTCTTATACTTCCTGGCAGACAAGGGGCACAAAATGTCCCCTTCAAAGTTACAATTCTGTGCCCAGCAAGTGGTATACCTTGGACACTTGCTGTCCAAGAGGGGTAGACAGTTGACACCTGACCGCATTCAGTTAATTGCACATCTTCCACAGCCCAAGACACAAAAGGAAGTACGGGCCTTCATTGGCCTCACTTCTTACTGCAGACAATGGATTCCTCAGTATGCATATCTAGCCAAACCACTCATACAGTTGACAACACAGGAGGCAGCGACTTCGACTGTCCTCCCTTGGACTCAGGAACATACACTTGCTTTTGATGAACTGAAGAAAGCCCTATGTCAAGCACCTGTTTTAGCGACACCATGTTACAACAAACCTTTTACACTTTTTGTTACTGAACGCGATGGCACAGCATTATCTGTTCTTCCACAAGATCAAGCAGGAAAACACAAGCCTTGTGCTTACTTTTCTAGTACACTAGACCCAGTGGCCCAGGCTCTGCCTGCGTGCCTCAAATCAGTTGCAGCAACAGCTCTAGCAATCAGACAAAGCGACTCCATAGTGTTAGGACATCCTCTGACAGTACAGGTTCCACACTCAGTGGAAGTTCTCTTAAACAGGACACAGACACAACACCTGACCATAGCAAGACTGACAGGATATGAACTGACACTATTCCAGCCACACATAGAGATCAGGCGTTGTAACATATTAAACCCTGCTACACTTTTACCCTCAATCACAGCAGACTCTACACCACATGATTGTGTGGAAGTCATTAACACGGTGACGAAGCCAAGACAAGACTTAACAGACATTGCATTGCCCGACCCAGATCTGACACTTTATGTGGATGGTTCATGTATGAGAACAAGCACAGGAGAGTTAGTGGCCGCATATGCAGTGACCACCGATACTGAAGTCATAGAAACACAATGTATTGACACCTTGTCCACCCAAGCAGCAGAGCTCATTGCTTTGACCCAAGCCTGTATACGAGCCCAGAACCTAAAAGTAAACATATACACAGATTCACAGTACGCATTCGGAGTTGTTCACGACTTCGGTGTTCTCTGGCAGGAGAGAGGGTTTCTGACCTCTCATGGAGCCAAGATACAGCATGGTCCTCTCATTCAAGCTCTGTTAGATGCAATACACTTGCCTACAGCCATAGCCATCATGAAGTGCAGAGCACATACTAAAGTCACTGACACTATTTCCCAGGGTAACGACCTGGCAGATCGAATAGCCAAACTTACAGCACAGACTCATACAGACAGTCCAACTGACACGACAAAGCAGTAGTATCATCACTGACGAATTGCATGACAGTCAGGGATCCCTCACAAGAAGTACTCAACATACAGACACATGCCACTCCAGACGAGATCAAGAAATGGACTGAACAAGGAGGGGTCCAGACAGATCAGGGATGGATGACAAAAGGCAAAGCCACATGGTTTCTCCCCGACTCTATGGTTCAAGCTATCATTAATACAGCACATAGTCCAGCACACTTAGGAGAAAAAGCCATGTTAGATAGTATACAGAACATCTGGTTCAACAAGCATTTACGTGCAGCAGCGAAACAGAAAGTGCGTACCTGCATGATCTGTTGTCAGTTCAATCCAGGCAAAGGCATTCCCGTGGAACAAGGTGGATTTCATCCTCCTGACCACCCTTTTGAAGTCCTCCAGATGGATTATATTCAGATGGACAGATGTCAAGGATTCAAGTATGTCCTCGTAGTTGTATGTGCTCTATCCAGATGGACAGAAGCGTACCCAGTCCCAGATTACACTGCTGTGACCACTGCTAAGCAGTTGGTCCGTGAATTTTTCCCGCGATACGGCTTGCCCCGTGTCGTGTACTCAGATAATGGACAGCCATTCTCTTCTGAATTAATGAAACAAGTATCTCTTCTGTTAGGGTACCAGTGGAAATTCCATTGCGTACGACATCCAGAGGCAGCTGGCCTCGTCGAGAGACACAATCAGACTCTGAAAACAAGACTAGCGAAGGTCTGTGCAGAAAAAGGCGTAAATTGGATGGTAGCCTTGCCGGTTGCCCTCTTTTACATGCGTATGGTAGCTCATTCCAGAACCGGACTATCTCCATATGAGGTAGTTTTCTTTAGACCGCCAAATATGTGGGGTACGCCTATGCCTAGAAAAATCACTGACGTTGACAGTAATATGCTGACAGATTACCGGGCTTCGTTGATGTCTGCACTACTCTCTTGTCGTTCACAGGTTGCCGCCGCTTTCCCAGACAACACCCAGGTTAAGGACCACGTCATCGTCCCTGGAGATCTGGTCCTGGTGAGAAATTTTGACCGGTCAAGCCCCCTTGAGCGGCGTTGGAAGTCACCGAAGCTTGTGCTACTGACGACGAGGACGGCTATCAAAGTGGAAGGACGTAAGGGCTGGATCCATGCCCACCACGTGAAGCGATTTCATGCACTTGGCTCAGGAAAGGATTCCAAAGACTGTTTTGCAAAGGTTACTGAGAACAGTTCTGATACTGACACTAAACTCCCTTTGGTAGAAAAAACTCCGCAACAGGAGTACAGGTCTAAGCTAAGGTCTAGTAAGTCAGACAGCGGTTAATTGTTTAAGTCCCCCTCGGGTGAAGCGGTTAGACAGGTTCCTGACATGTATAAGACTGTAGACCCAAATAGTGAGAGAGATAGACAAAGACAAATGAGAGACAAATATTGCAAAAATATACGCAGTCGATGTATAGTTACTTTGATCATTATGTTTTTTCTAAGTGTATCTATTATATGTATAAGCCTGACGCTACATGTTTTCTTTCCTCCTCTTGATTCATATATACATTCTTCCTTCAGCGACACTATAGAACACACTTTCAGCGACCTGCCACCCCACGAATTGTCATATCGACTAGCACTGCGCAACAATACTTTTATTGGTATGTTACACCATTCTCACCAGACCAGCAATGTAACAGATTGCTGGGTATGTGGCCGACTCCCACCTTACCAGAAAATGAAGGGAGCTCTGCTTCTTTTTCCTTATCCGTTTTCGCACAATGGTTCGTGTGGAGCATGGTTTGCTTTAATGTCATCACTAGATAGTAAGTCTACAGTTTCCCAGGGCGATTGGATATGGGGAGACCTGAATACAGTTATGAATAAAGCATGTTTCCCAGACAAAGACTGTCTTCCCCAAAGGACAGGATCCGATCTAGAAAATGAAGTGTACGAATTAGGAAATGTTTCCCTTAGCCTCATGATTCAGAACGTCCAGTCTGAGACTAATTCAGATTTACCGTTTATAACCGTCTTACCAGTGAAAGGTGAATTGTGCGTTAGGAAAAATGGTTCAGTGCACTTAGGACACAGTGATTGTAATACTGTGGTCGAATTCAGTGATAAAGGAAAGTCTACTTTCAAAGCTTCCCGCCATTCCTATTTTATTTGTGGTCAGACAGCTTATGTACGTCTGCCCTTAGATTGGGGTGGAACATGTTGTATTGCGTTCTTACTGCCCCCAGTATTTCTTGCCCCATCCAATTATCATCAAGATTCCCGACTCGTACATGTCAGACACAAGAGGGAGATCGAGTCCCCAATTGTCGATCAGACTGAGACAACATTGGAGCAATATACAGATTTCAATAAAGGATTCTTTTTCTTCATAGGTCCCATTCAAAATAGTAAATTAATACGCAGGTTAACAAGAACTCTTGAAGCAGTGGTGAATGAAACTACTTCTGCCCTTGGTAACTTAACGGAAGAGCAGTCTGCTATGAGACTTGTTGTTCTTCAGAACCGCCTTGTTCTTGACGTCATCCTGGCCGATAGGGGCGGAGCTTGTAGAGTGATCGGCTCCAGTTGTTGTGTGTTTATTCCTAATAACGCACCATCAGTATATGCAGCAATAACAAGGCTCCATAAAATAGCTCACCAGATACACCAGAATCCTGGCATCTGGACTTGGTCCGGTTGGCTCTGGAGTGTGATCTCAGCCTGGGGATGGAAAGTATTGTCATTCCTAGGTATGATACTGCTCATACTATTCAGTCGCTGTCTCTGTCTGCAATGTGGCCCAGCGATTTGCAGCTTGTGTGCCACTGCTTGCATTCCCCGTCCACGTTCACGTTCCCATTCACGAATGAAAAAAGACGAGCAAATGATGCTATATGAGCAGATAGATGGTCTTATGAAAATTGATATATCCTAAAGGGCGCAGTGGGGGCCAAGGAGGAAATGAGGAAACAGAAAATGTAGGTAGTTTTTTTCACTCCCAGAGGGAAAGAAAAAAGTGAATGCGGCCAAGGTAAGTTGCTTAATCTGTAAGGAACAACTCTCAAGGGGCAACCCAAACAAAAAGTATTCCTTTGGTAACAATGCCATGATTTGACATATGATCCGTAAGCACCCTAACAACTATTCTCGTGCAGAGCTCAGGGAACTGGCCAGTAACCTCCCCCAGTCATCAAGGACCAACTCGGAAAGAAACGAACCCACTTCATCGTGACCAGAAACATCAGAGATGATGCCTTGTATTCAGCAACGATTTGCTGATTTTAAAATCACTTGTACTGCATGTGGCAAGCTTATCGCCTATGGTGAAAAGAGCGTAAAGCTCATCGTCCTTGCAGGTGACAATCACAGGTGCCCCAAAAAGAAGTAATTTTTTTCTTTTTTTGTTTTTTGCTCCAGTTGAGCCAGTTTCAATTCCCTTTTTTTTGTTTCTTCCCTTAAAAAAATACAAAAAAAATATAAAACTGTTTTGAAAAGCCAAAAAAAGTACAAAATGTTCAAAAAACATTAAAAAAATATAAAACAACAAAAAGAAGAAAAAAAAAACAGTTCCTTTCAGAACTACCTCCAATTTATAAAAAAAAGGCTTCATTTTTAAAAAACTCTGTCGTTCTTTTTTCCTCATGGTACGCTCCCCGGTACGCTCCCCGGTGCGCGTACCGGGCGCTCCCCCCGCACAAAACGTAAATTTTTTATAAACAATTTGCCCCGCGGGCCTTTTTATAGCCCCCACATCAAACCTAGGGGGTCAGGAGGGGTCTACCCTGCCGCCTTATGGTCATTTCCCCCTTTGTTTTGGCTACCTTTTGTGTCTCGATCCTACCGAGACACAAGATGGCGGCCGCTCCAGACTGTTTTGAAAGTTTACAGACACCCGAGAGCCAATCAGCTTTCCGTGTGCAAGTCGCGGGTTGCACTCAGGGCGCACCACCGGAGCGCTTCCATAGATATATATACTTTTTTTTAACCTAAATTACTCAAAATCCACTGGAGCACATATCTTGAGACATAGCAAAGGCACATTGGGCTACCAGTCCCTACAATTTTTCCAAGTTTGGTGCAAATCCATTTAGCCGATCGGGCTAAAAGTGAGTTCGACCGGCCTATGGAAATTAACATGGGGAAAACACGTTTTGGGACCCCCCTTTTATCTCGGCCCCCACTTGACAAATCCCCCCGAAACTTTCAAGCAAGGACCGGAGCTCAGCGAGGCACATTTCAGGAACTTTTCAGGCAGATTCGTCAACCGGCGCCAAAGTTATTCCAAATAGAATTTTGAGATTTTGCATTGAAAAAAATCCTAACTATAACTGCCTGCATTCACTGAAAAAAAACATAGGTTTGACACCAGTTATAGTTAGCTGGAAATTTTACTGACATAAAACCATTGAAATTCCCACGTTACAGTTAGTTGGACTCACTATAACTTGCTCGCCTGCAATGCACTGCTGATGACGTCACATATTACATCACTCATGACATGGTCAGTGACATCACTCATGACATCACTGATGACACCATCCTTGTGACAGAGTGACAGACCTCCTTTCAGTGTAATGTAACCCTTGAAACACATATTCAAAAATAGAAACAAAAATTTTCAAAAAAATAGCCATACCAGTTACAACAACCAATTCAGTAATACTACAATCTATATACACATCCAATCATCCCAAACTTCACCCAGCACCTCCAAAAGTAAGCAACCACTCCATCAGGTCCAGAGACAAGGGAGATGGTCCCAAAACATATAACCCCAGTTTGGACAATACAAAATCAGTTGTATATTTTGTGGTAAAACAATTACCTATGGTGAGCAAAGCATTAAACTCATCAACCATGCTTGTGACAACCACAATTGCCCCAAAAAAACAGAATTTTGTCATGATTTTTTTTTGCTCCAGTTGAGCCATTTACAATTCCCTGTTTTCTGTTTCTCCCCATAAAAATAACAAAAAAAATATAAAATTGTTCATAAAAGCCAAAAAATGTACAAAATGGTAAAAAAAACAATAAAAAAATATAAAACAACAAAAAGAAGAAAAAAACAGTTATTTTTAGAACTACCTCCAATTTATTAAAAAAGGCTACATTTTTAAAAAACTATGGGACATATTACCAAGCAATAGCGATTTTCAAGGTTTATCTCAACATGGCTAAGAACTGCTTTTAGCAGGCGTTAGCTTTTGGAGATATTCGCGCCCTTTTGGTCATTTCCCCCTTTGTTTTTTCCACCTCTTGTGTCTCGACCCTACCGAGACACAAGATGGCGGCCGCTCGGGACTGTTTGGAATGTTGACAGACACCCGAGAGACAGTCAGCTTTCCGCGTGCGAACTCGCGTAGTGCGCTGGTACGCGCCCCGGTGCGCATACCGGGGCGCGCTTATAGATATAGATACTTTTTTTGAACCTAAATTACTCAAAATCCACTGGAGCACATATCTTGAGACATAGCAAAGGCACATCGGGCTACCAGTCCCTACAATTTTGCCAAGTTTGGTGGAAATCCATTCAGCCATTTGGGCTAAAAGTGATTTCAACCGCCCTATGGAAATTAACATGGGGAAAACATGTTTTGCGACCCCCCTTTTATCTCGGCCCCCGCTTGACGAATCCCCCCCAAACTCTCAGGGAAGGAGCGGAGCGCCGTGAGGCAAATGTCAGGCAGATTCCTCAACCGGCGCCAAAGTTATTCCGAACAGAATGTTGCGAATTCCCTATACAAAATAATCCTAACTATAACTACCTACTGGCGACCACCAGTAGGTAACATCATCATCATCATCAAATATCTTTATTCGGTACTTAAAAAGATACCATTAAAGAGCATAAAAATACATACATACAGTATTTAAAATGACATTTTAAGAGCAGTAAAATAGGTCTAACAAAACGGGCAAAATGAACATTAGATCATTGGGAATTTTATACAGACGTTGATTTAGTCTATGGATTAATGTGGGCCGATATTTCCCTAGTGTTCCTTAATCTTATGGCCACCTTAAGGAAACTTATAATACATAATAGAGTATGTGGGTCTGAGGCTTTTTGCAGAAAAAGGAGGGCTGCTTTAGCATGTCTCAGTTTTTTATTTTTCAAGATCCTTACTAAAAACTTCCGTCTGGGCTGATGAGGAAGACTCTGTTATCCTCATCTGTAAAATGTACACCATCTCTCCTATAGATGCCATCCATATTAAAACGCAGTGTTAAATGGACCCAATCCCATAATCTCGGAAATCAGCAGAAACAGATTTATTTACATTGTTTCCTTGCTTTCTCAATTTGTGGACAAAATTGATTGGACCAGTTCCATTTCTGTGTTTGGCATATGTTGAAATAGACAAAGGCAGATTGGGGGAAAAGTGAAATCGATTCTCCAAAGTTGTCCTTCATTAGTATTTCCAGACCTACCCCAGTCAAACTGACTAGGTCATCGCCACCACCGTGCTCAATTATGAGGTCAGGGTGTTGGAGTTGCAAAAGGGATTTAAGCAATGACATCAATTGGTGCCAATTTAATCCTCTCTGTCCAACCCATTTAATGTCTACATTTGGCAAAGCTAGGTCTTTGTCAATACATTTGTTTTCTGCATACCTTTGGCTCCAGAAAATATAGCTGTGCCTCACAACCCACACTCTAAGCATCTTGAAGGGAGGTCTGGATACACTCAGAAGGTGTATGTATGTAAAATGGGCAGTTTGATTTTTCTAAAATGGTGGATAAGATGCAGTTTTGAAGAAAGAAGAGAAATGATTGGCTGTTTGTGAACATGAAGACTGAAAAGTAGGGAGCATGTTTCTGTGTTTTAAAAGCATGTTTCTAATTGGTTAACTAAAACTGTTCGAAAGGAACATTACATAGGATAAGCTGATATTTTGAAAAGTCAAGCACACTTGCTCTTTGGATTTGAAACATCGTGTGGTGAACTTGTGACCCGTGTCTTCACTTGAGTGTTGAGTGTTAAGTGTAGAAAGAGGTGTGGCGCCGCGGCTAGGGTGACTGACTCCGGAATCTGGGGATCAGGGTTTGATCCCCGGCACCGGCAGAAGATTAGCCTAGCACCATGAGACTCTGGGCAATAGCTTGCTTAATCTTCCCGACGGCCCCCAGCACCAAGAGACCCTTATGTGTTATTGTGCGCTTTACAAATGTGGAATATTATTATTATTAGTGTTCCATGATCTGTTACTAAGGTAACAGGCATTAAGCATATTGGGGGTAGGGTTGAAAAAGATTTCAATTGGAAAGGGTTGAAATGTGTAACCATCAGAAATGTGTGTTAGCTTTTGAATTAATGTGGGAAGCAATGTGATTTGATATTTATAGAACAGTGCACTACAGACATTCTGTATAAGAGAATCTGGTGTGTGAATGACATACTTCTTAATCTACAAATCAATTTGAAAGGTGAGTTATTACGTTGTGAGGGGTTGTATGTGTTGCCTTTGTTTTTAATAAGACTAAAGTGTTTTCCTGCTAAAGTGCATGTGGGCAACCATTGTGAGAAAAGCATTTGGTTACTTCATGTATTTGCTGACACATAACTGCTTAAAAATCTATCCTGTTGCGACGTTTTAGTAGTATTAAAAGCCAGTCATTGCTTATGCATTCGTAGAATGAGTCAGGTATTCACACTAGAGTGCAGTAGTGAAATATGTAGAATGTGTGCAGTCATCTTACCCCTTACAGATTAGTGCGTCGGTTTTGCTAAAGTTCAAGGAATAGTGTTGCTTGTCTAGAATCAAACTATGAGTCTGTGTGCATTTTTGTGCAATCATTGTGAGAGAAGCATTTGGTTGCTTCATGTATTTGCCAACACATAGCTGCTTAAAAACCTATCCTGGTGTCCAGTTTTAATAGTATTCGAAGTCAGGCATTACTTATGCATTCATACAATGAGTCATGTATTCACACTACAGTGCAGTAGTGAAATATGTAAAATGTGTGCAGTCACCTTACCCCTTCCAGACTAGTGCATCTGTTTTGCTAAAGTTCAAGGAATAGCGGGGCATATTATCAAGTAAAGGTGATATTTATTGCCCATGCCAAGTATCGAGAGTTTTGTTATTGCCTCCTTTCCCTGATCATTTTTGGCTTCTTATCGACGTATTATCAACACATCTGTAAGAGGCGATAGTGTCAGGGAAAGGGCGCGATAACTCCCGATAAGAGGCGATAGGTA
Organism: Lissotriton vulgaris; assembly: GCF_964263255.1. Taxonomy (NCBI): domain Eukaryota; kingdom Metazoa; phylum Chordata; class Amphibia; order Caudata; family Salamandridae; genus Lissotriton; species Lissotriton vulgaris. The sequence goes on from NW_028242255.1 coordinate 260,722, forward strand.
TTCAGGTGATACCCTGCCATCTACCGCGATCGGCGCACGGACATCAAAAAGATACTTGGCATGGGCGATAATTATCGCCCTTACTTGCTAATAGGTCCCTACCTCTTGGATGTCTATGGGTCTTCTGATGGAGATCTGACCTGCATAACTCAGGGGTTAGCGAGAATTTTTATATCACAGGTCATCTTAGATGATACAGCGAAGTGCTGTTAACGATTTTAACGTGCAATTTTAGTAAGTAACGCCTACCTTGTATGTCATTAGTGATACATATCGCTGACATGCAAGTCGATGCAAAAAACAGCAGTTGACGCCGGAAAGCTTACGCTAACGCATGTTAGCGCAGGCTTCCAATAGGGCGATTACATTTTTGCCGCTTTATTGGCAAAATTGCTGATAAAGCGGCGATAATGCCCATGATAATATTCCCCAGTGTTGCTTGTCTAGAATCACTCTGTGAGTCTTTCTGCATTTGGGCAATCATTGTGAGAGAAGCATTTGGCTGCATATTAGCAAGTACAGTCGATAATTATTGCCTGTGCCAAGTATCGGGAGTTTTTTTTATCGCTTCCTTTCCCCGATAATTTTCGGCTTCTTACCGACGTATTATCAACACGTCTGTAAGAGGCGATAGTGTCAGGGAAAGGGCGCGATAACTCCTGCTAAGAGGCAATAGGTATTCAGGTGATACCTTGTCATCTGCAGCATTCGGCGCACAGACATCAAAGAGATACTTGGCACGGGTGATAATTATCGCCCTTACTTGCTAATAGCTCCCTACCTCTTGAATGTCTATGGGTCTTCTGATGGAGATCTGACTTTAGACAGGTTTTTAGCTGGTGTTAAAAACCTGCATAACTCGGGGGTTAGCGAGAATTTTTATATCGCAGGTCATCTTAGATGATACAGCGAAGTGCTGTTAACGATTTTAATGTGCAATTTTAGTAAGTAACGCCTACCTTGTATGTCATTAGTGATACATATCGCTGGCATGCAAGTCGATGAAAAAACAGCAGTTGACACCGGAAAGCTTACGCTAACGCTTGTTAGCGCAGGCTTGCAATAGGGCGATTACATTTTTCCACTTTATTGGCAAAAAGTGCTGATAAAGCGGCGATAATGCCCATGATAATATTCCTCAGTGTTGCTCGTCTAGAGTCACACTGTGAGTCTTTCTGCATTTGGGCAATCATTGTGAGAGAAGCATTTGGCTGCATATTAGCAAGTACAGGCGATAATTATTGCATGTGCCAAGTATCGGGAGTTTTTTTACTGCCTCCTTTTCCCGATAATTTTCGGCTTCTTACCGACGTATTGTCAACACATCTGTAAGAGGCGATAGTGTCAGGGAAAGGGTGCGATAACTCCAGCTAAGAGGCAATAGGTATTCAGGTGATACCTTGCCATCTGCAGCATTCGGCGCACAGACATCAAAGAGATACTTGGCACAGGTGATAATTATCACCCTTACTTGCTAATAGGCCCCTACCTCTTTGATGTCTGTGGGCCTTCTGATGGAGCTCTGGCTTTAGACAAGTTTTTAGCAGGTGTTAAAAACCTGCATACCTCGGGGGTTAGCAAGAATTTTTATATTGCGGGTCATCTCAGATGATATAGCGAAGTGCTGTTAACGATTTTGGTAACTAGCGCCTACCTTGCTTGTCATTAGTGATCCATATCGCTGGCATGCAAGGCGATGACAAAACGGCAGTTAATGCTGGAAAGCTTATACTAACGCATGTTAGCGTAGGCTTGCTAATAGGGTGATTAAATTATCGCCACTTTATTGGCAAAAAGTGCCAATAAAGCGGCGATAATGCCCTTGATAATATGCCCCAGTGTTGCTTGTCTAGAATCACACTGTGAGTCTTTCTGCATTTGGGCAATCATTATAATAGAAGCATTTACGCTAAAAGTCCAGCAATAATTTTAAATGAGTTAAACAGTGCTCTTTTGCGTGGGTCAGATTTAAAAAAGGTTTGTGATGAAATAGTTTGTTACTTTTGTTCTGAAAAAGAGATTGGAGAAGGTGAGACATTATTAGAAGTAGATGTGAAAAAAATGTGGAACATACTACTACAGAAAAGTTTGAAGAACAGATTACAAAGTTTAAGGTGATTTCATGTGAAAGGCCAAATTATTCTCGTATTTGTTTCCGACTAACTCACTATAGAAATCAAAATAGAACTATATTTAAAAAGTGAAAGAGAAAATAATGATAAGTGGAAGGAATTTTCAACTTATTTGTTGGTGGAGGATTGCTTTGATTTGGGTTCTGATCGGCGTATTTGTAAATATTGTTATAACAAATTAGACGATAATAAAATGCCTGCTGGAGCTGTCCATAATAACCCAGACTTGGTAAATATTCCTACAGAACTGATAGATTTAAACATGTTTGAGTCTATTCTGATTCAATGTGTGAACCCATTTCAAGCTATTGTTCGTAGGGAGCCTAAAATAGGTAAATTGCCTCCAACAGATTTACAGAGAGGATTAAAAGGAAGAGTTGTAAATGTACCTCTAGATTTAAAGATAAATATTGAAACTATTGGTGTAGAAAATTTAGAAAGTGAACCACAAGTTATTCTAGTTGAAGGTTTTCCTATTAAGAGTAAGAACACATGGCAGGAATTAGTGGATGTCAGTAAAGTGCAAAAGGCCACATTATATCTTATAAAAAACACTGATTACTACCAAAATTTATTTTTGGAAGAAATACATTTAGGAGATGATAGTGAAACCTCAAAGGGTCAAATTGATAAAGTGGGCATGTCCAAAAGGGAATGAATTTAGGAACATTATAGAGTACATCCACTTAATTCAAAAGGAGTGATGGGGAATACTATTGAATCATTCGAATTGAAAAAAGCAAAGGGGACTCCCATGAGTTTATGGGAAAAAAGTTTGGAAGCTCATTGTTTTCCGCAGCTGTTCCCAACTGGAAAAGGTGGTCAATATGATGAACGATCAGTGCAGATTCCTGCATCAGATTATCGGACAACAAGATTGTATGCGGAAGATCCCAGATTGTATCCCATATATATTTCATCTTTTGTTTGAGAGTGATTTGTCTGGACTTTCATTTGCAGTCAACCATATATTAAAACAGGAGTGCATGTTTCTGCAAAGGAATTCATGTATGAATTATATCAGAGAGACAATCATTTAGAATCTCAACTGAATAATTTGATGGCATGTCAGCGTGGTACTAATGAGTATTGGTATCATCGTCATGGAGAACTTAAATGAATGCTAAGGAACTTAGGAACTCCTACATGGTTTGTTACCCTAAACTGTGTTGATTACGCCTGGGATGATTTACTTGAATTTCTTTGAGAAGCAAATTATATTGAATACAAAACACCTGGTGAATTGTGCTCTTTAGATCCTGCAAATGTATGCAGATATTACAATCATAGGTTTACAGCTATAATGTCTTTTATCTGCAATAAAAAGAATCCTATTCTTGGAAAAGGTATTGATTTCTTTTGGAGAAAGGAGAATCAAGCTAGAGGTACTCCTCATATACATATGCTCTTATGGATCAAGGATGCACCTAAATTTGGAACTGATTCAAATGAATCTATTTTATCTTTTATTGAGAATTATGTCACATGTGCTATACCAAAAAAACAGAAGAAAACACCTTAATGCAACAAGTGTTACGATTCCAAAGTCATTGATGTGGCAAATACTGTTGACGGTAGTACAAGTCCAACAAAATGTTTTATACCAAATGTCGTTTTGGATTTCCACGTCCAGTAATATCCAAAGGAAAAATAAACAGTTTTATGTCAGCTGTGAGACATACCATCACTTGAAAATCTCCCAAAAATACATACAATTTGCAAAAAAGTGACGAATCAAAGTATATCAATCATTATAATCAAGTTATTCTCTCAATGTGGAATTCTAATATGGACATCCAATATGTTGCAAATAATTCAATTGCTGTTGCTCGATATGTGACATCTTACATAACAAAAACACAAAAGACAGAGTTAAAAGAAATGTGGGAAGAAATTTCCCACAAGAAAAGTCTTAGTGAGAAATTGTACAGTTACAATGCGAAGATGTTATCCCATCAAGAGATTAGAGCGTACGAATGCTCGGATCGCTTGTCATCTGCAATTATATACTCAAAGTCTAGAGGAATCATTTGGGTGAGTCTAGGTCTTGCTGTAATGCGAAATCAGGTACTTAAATCCATACAAGAAATCAAATATTTAACTGTAAATGAACCAGAAAGTACAGATAATGTCAAAACAAAAATGTTGGATACATAATATCCAAATAGAAGTCATCATCTTGAAAACATATGTCTCTATGAAGTGCTGCAAAATTACAGTTTTAAGAGAAATACTACAGAAAACATAAATGAAGGAAAATATGCAATGATTGGTTCAGATTGATATTTGGTGAAACTAAGTAAAGGAAATCTGATTAATCAAAGAAAACTGAGTTGTGATACTGCTGAAAGAAGAGAATTTTACTATTTAGCACTTTTGCAACTCTTTAAGCCTTAGTATACAAAATTGGAATTACTTGGAGATTTTCAGTGCTATGAAGATTATTTCAATGTTTGTAAAGATAGCATTGAATGCACAGTTTTTGCAAAATGAAGAAATTGATCAAGAAGCTACTATTGCAGCTGAGATTGCTAGAGACAGTTCTCAAGACAGTCAAAGTTCTGCTCCACTGAGTCAAGATGAACTAGGACAACCAGTTCTTGAAAATGAAGCAGCAATCGCCCTGAGTGATGTGGAATCCGCAATGCATCAAGCTCAAGAAGATATTATGGAGTCAGGAAACTTGAAAGAACAACTAAATGTTGAAAAGAAAGAAATGTATCAGCAAGTGAGACAACAGATCGAGCATAGTTTTCCTCATGAAAAGAAAGAATGCCCATGCACATAATTTCAACCTATCCAAATGTATGTCAGTGGTCAAGCTGGTACAGGAAAAAGTTTCCTAATTAAAGTTTTAACCCATTATCTACAGAAAACAACTGACTTATATTTGTCTTGTGTTGTAACTGCTCCAACTGGATTGCCAGCACACAACATTAAAGGAATTACATTACATTGTTTACTAATGTTACCTGTAGAGCATGAAAACAAATTAGAATATCACAAGCTATCTGGAGAAGCTTGTTATGAAATTTCAAGAGTGCTAAAGAAAATGAAACTTCTGATTTTTAATGAGGTGAGCATGATCTCAAACTTAAAGCTTGCCTTTGTGCATTTAAGAAAGCAGCAAATTCTAAAAACAGAATACGATGTCTTATTTGGAGGAAAACATATGATAGTTTATGGTGATCTACTGCAACTCACTACCTTAAAAGGGGAACCTGTATTTAACCCCTTCGCTGCTCATGACAAGCTCAGCTCGTCATGCAGTACACTGGTCGTGTGCTCATGACGAGCTGAGCTCATCATGAACCATGGAATATAACAACTTCCAGCACAGGAGAGGAATCAGCTTAGCAGTCATGTGGTTAAAACGCTTGTGCAGGACGACACAAGAAAGTCTGTGGGAAGTGTTGGAAACATTAACATTTGGTCATATTTTTAAAACAAAGAACTCATAAAAAACATGCGACAGGCAAATGATGTTGATTATGGAACTTTTTTTCAAGATATAAGAATAGGAGTATTGTAAGAACATGGCAAACAAGCTTTGCAAAGGCAACTACTTACAAACGTGTTTCCAAATGAAAATATAGTTCCTGAAAAAATATACAAAAAATTGCAGAAAATAAATCTATAATCTGCTTAATGCCAACACTGCGCGAGTGTTCTACAATCAATGAAGAACTTTTAAAGCTGGAAAATGAACAAATAATACAAATATAAGCCATTGATAAAATAGAGCATGAAGGAATCAATAATATTTTGAAAGGGGTGCCGTTCGCCATCAGTGACTCTTACCCTGGATTGATTGCCTGTCCATGGAGTTCTCCCTGTTTGCTGGAAATTGTGCCTGGAACTGCCCGCTTTGAAGTGAGAAGCCACGAGGGGATCCGGTTGTAGAAGTGAGCCTACGGGTGCAGGACTGTGAGACCCAGCATCTCAAGCGGCTTGTCACTCACTGCAGCTGGTGCCTCTTCCCTCCCACGCCTCCTCCTATAATGCTTCGCCCGTAGCTGCGTACAAGGAACGCGCGCGGCCGGGCGCCGGGCGAAGCGCGGGCCAAGGGCGGGCCCGTTCATGACCGGTCTAGACCGGACCGGGCCACCCCTCTTATTTTGGCCATCGAACTTTTTCCTGCTATCCCCGTAAATTATGGCTGGACGGGAAACCAGGAGTAAATCTTCGACAGCCGTAGGGTCTACAGTGGGAGGTATGGACATTTTTTTGATTGGAGCTAATTATTGACACTGAAATCACTGTTCTGGAGAAACGTTTGTCTCAAGAAATATCGGCTATTAAAAGATCTTCCCTGGGGACTATTGCTAACGCTAAAATGCCAGAAAGGTTTCTGGATACTGATACTGCTGCTTCCTGTGTGGCAGGCCAAGCTACTATTCCCGAAGGGGATGAACATGTTACCCAGAACTTGGACATTTTAGTCAACGAGATACTGCCTGAAATTAATTCAATTCTTGATAATCATGTATCTAATTCTTCCGACCAAGATGTCACTATTAATAATACATTGTCACAGGGGGTTAAAGAAGGAGCTATCTCTAAAAGAAAGAGGGCCTACAATAAGAAAGATGGAAGCAACGCAAAATCAGCTAAGCTACAACATGATACTATTCCCCCTTCAATCGTTTTAACCCAATCCCCTTTCCTTAATTTGCCTAGCAAAGAGCTATCAATTGAAAGCATGGGTGCTTTATTCAAATCTATTTTATTCCCGCTAGAAGCCAAATTGGAACAAATTGAACTTAGACTGTCAAATATAGAGAAGGTTACATCTGCCATACTAGCAAACTCTAACAAGCCTTGGAAGCCAAGTACCATCCCTGTCCCTGTACCCCAACCCGGGGGGCTTGCTGCTCAAGCAGTTAGTGAGGCTCATACACTTTATTGTAGATCCCCTGGTTTTCCAGGCCCTAACCTGGTGAATCATGTACCTTCTCAGCCGATATCTGCGCCTCCACCGGGGATGCTAAAGCCCATGGGATTAGTGATGATGGTCAAGCAGGCCTATAATCACCAGTAAAAGAGTATAGAACCTCTAGACCATGCTTACCAGACCTTCCACCCGAAGCGAATCGCTTTATGGTAAACCTGGCGGGAGCACCCACACTGGAAGTAGGGGAAGAAGAAACTTTTAGCTCTCTAAAAAGTAAGGTAGTCAGGTGGCTCAACTGGAATAGACCTCTGCCGGCCCACCTACATAATGAAATTATCATGGTAAGAAGGGTGCCCTGGCTGGGTAAAACAGTTAAGACCATTAATGGGGACCGTATAACCGTTAACTTTAGAGACCCCAGAACTGTTTCCCATATCTGTGCCGGTTTCAATAGATCATTTGATTCCACTATCCAGACCCTTCCCTTGTCCTATTTCTTTCCACCTAATTGTATGACCTATGGAAGAGGAAGGGATGACTGGATCAGGGTCGAGTGAAGGGGTAGAAATAGAAGATATGAAGATTGGCTCACATGCCAGGAAGGTGTCCCTTCCTGCACAAAAACAATCTCCCCACGACACAGACATCCTAGCAACATGGTGCAAGGGTGCCTGCGTCAGTGATTGGCTGCCATTTGTGCGCTAGTGCAGAGTGAAGCACAGAGTTGCGACATATTCATGTAAATATGTCATTTTTTTTTCAGTTTAATAAAGTTTTATTGTGCGTAAAAGAAATGATACATCATAATATACCAACATGACATAGAGCAAAATCAATATGAGATAATCATGAGAGATAATTGGAGATAAAAAAAAACACGGGTAGAAAAATTATGTAATGGAAGAAAATCGTAGAGAGAAAGAAAGAAGAGAAAAGGAAAGAGAAGAAGAGGAAGAGAGAAAGAAAAAAAGGAAGGGGGGTTAGGGAGGGGGAGAAGAGGATAAGAAGTTAGAGAAAGGTAGCCAAGTAAGATCAGATTTAATTTTTAAGGTGACAGAGGAGGAAGAAGCAATTGCAATCCTGTGCTCATCACACACAAAATTCCACCACGTCTGCACAGACAGTTTAGAGTTATCCTTCCAGCATGATAAGATTACTTTGAATGCAGTTGCAATGAAAAGATCAAACAATTTAGCGTTATACAAATGTAAGTCTAAAACATCAGCTAGATAGCCTAAAAAAACATGCAACGGTGAAAATGGTTCAGAGAAATGAAAAATACGCATGCAATATTTCCAAACTGAGGACCAGAAAGTAAGAACTGGTGGGCAATCAAATAGGAGATGTAAGAGTGTGCCTGGAGTAGAGGAACATGACCAACAAAGGGGTGAGGAGGAAGGGGAGAATTTTGTAATGCTTACAGGGGTAAAAAGAGCTCTATGGTAAAGATAAAAAAGTGACTGAGTAATACGGGCCGAAACTGAAGTCTTAAACAGTTTGGACCATAATCGATCCCAAATATCAACAGATAACGAGAAAGAGAAATCAGTTTCCCAAGCAATTTCAGTAACGGTTTTAGGCCTAAGACCAACATTCTCTAATAACAATTTATAAATCAAAGCAGCTTTGGGTATTTGTTGAGTGAACATAGGATATAGAGGAGTGGAAGGAGTAAGGGAAGGAAGGAGATCAAAAGTAGGAAAGGTAGATAGGTGAGAAACAATGGCAGAGGTAATAATGTCAAATTCTTTGCGACACTGTATAGGTTTCGTTTCGTTTCAAAATGCTTTATTCGGTTTGTACAAGTACAACCATATAGCAACATACAACAATACTGTATGAAAACATATTTGTGTAGGTTGAAATAATGAAACTTATTTAAAATTGTATCAATAACCATGCCAATCTTGTTAAGCCCATAAGATATATCTCATTGATATACAGAGTTCAATTTGGTCACAGTATATTATTTAGCAGCAGTTAAGGTTTAGTGCGAAACACGCCAGGTATAATAGTGCAAATCAGAAAAGACCTTTGATAGGCATAAAGTGCAGTTGGTATGTGCAAATATGCAAAATTATAAGTAAAGTGCAACGTCTGTATGGTCTCATAGATATTAGAAATCATAGGTATTTTAGCAGCGGTTTGTTTTAAAAGAATTTGAAAAAAGACATTAGTGCAAGAAAAAGTGCAAAGCCGGAAGGTAATCATTATCAAGGATACAATCAACAAGTAAAAATACAGAGTGGATAAAATTCATATAAGAGAAATGCAAAAGTTTAACAGTGACTCACAGTTGTTCATTAGATGTGTTTACCAACGGGGGATATAGGAAAGAAGGGGGCTCATATAGTAATTGATTTCCTGTGCCCAATACATTTAAGAATATAGATGGCTACACGGTAACACACATTCGGGGAGGACAAGTCAAACAACAGTTGCATTGCAGCTCCTATATTGCACGTACTGTATTCCAAAAATAGTTGCTTCAGATAAAACTTTCTAAAACCAGTATAAAAATTACAAAATAGTAAAAAGTGGCAGATACTCTGTTTAGATTTCCCGTCGCATGGGCACGGGCATAACCCGGGTTTTTTTACAATAGGGAAAGCCACCAGATGGTCGACTATACCCAACCTCAGGCGTGCTAAAACAAAGCGGTGGGAGTTAATATTAACAAATGTGAGATAGGATGAAAATCCTATACTTAAATTATACTCCAAATGCAGTTTAAACGTACTTTGCATAGCATACTTCTTCATTCTGGCCCCTTTTGCGTGATCCATAAAGGTGGTTTTAAGGTCACGCTTCGTTAAAACTGATTCTGTTAAAATATCTTTAAAAATGTCCTGATCAAAAAGGATCTTGTACCAAGAGAAAATGTGTTTTAACCAGGGGATTTTCGAATGCTGATCCAGTTTAATACAGTCTACGATTACTTCCTGGGTGAACTTAGTTTCTTCTTTAGCCCATATGGATCGCCAAAGGGAAAGAGGACGCAATGCAATCAGATCTGTGGCATGATTTAAACCTAGCTCTCTATGAGTGATCTCCTTTGACGCTGAAGCAGGGAGACATAGTAAGCGTTTCAAGTACCTGTTTTCCTCTTGCTGGATGGATTGGGCAATCTGGGGATTATATCCCCATATCCCTGCTCCATATAGGGCAGACGACATGCACCTTGAGTTGTAGATGGAAATCATCTCTCTTATTCTACGGCCCCCCAATTTAGAAGCGAATCTGAAGATACAATTTGTGTTTCTAGTCATCTTCATGCCTACACAGGATTGCTCGTTTACCCATCTCCCATCTCCTGAAAAGGTAATACCTAAATAGCAAAAATGTTGAACAGATTCAAGTTTATCCCCATCTAAAAAGAATGACTTGCTTTCCTTTAGTTTCTTTCCACAGGTCATGGTCATAGTCTTGCCCTTGTTAATTTTAAGCTTTCTGCCCTTAATAAAAATGTGAAATTTATCAATTAGCTTTTGGAGCCCATTCGCGGTCCTGGAAATCAGGACCGCGTCGTCCGCATATAAGAGGACGGGTATTTGTTTACCATTAATAATAGGGGCATCAGCTAAAGATTCTTGTAAGGATTGGTCAACCTGATTTATAAAAAGGGAGAATAACAAGGGGGCTAGCACACACCCTTGTCGGATCCCTCTACCAATTTTAAAAAAGGGGGTGCATTCTCCGTTTGATCCAAATCTGACTTTGCTTGAAAGGCTGCTGTACATTCTGGCCAGTAGGTGAATGATCTCTGGGGGTGCGCCCATAGCGAGTAGTGTTGGCCAGAGCAGTGCGTGTTCCACTAGATCGAATGCAGAACTTAGATCGGCAAAGCACATGAACAAATTCCCCTCCTTGGCTCTTGTGTACTTGCCGATGATAAGTTCAAGGTTCACGCACTGCTCCATGGTTCCTATACCTCTTCGGAACCCATACTGAATAGGTGAAAGGACATTTTTATCTTCAACCCAGGATTCTAGTCTTACCAGAAGCACGCGACTCAGTATCTTTAGCGACGAGTCTAAGAGAGAAATTGGGCGGTAGTTCCGTGCTTCAGCCCTTGAACCCTTTTTGAAGAGTGGCACCAAGATGGATTGACCCCATGTGGTTGGCAACTCATCCTCAATAGCAGCATTAAAGTAGCGTGTTAGAATAGGGGCCCATAAATCGATCTCGGATTTGAAGAAGTCCACGGGGACCCCGTCTGGGCCCGGGGCTTTCCCCCCCTTACTCTTCTCAATTGCCTCAATCACCTCATTTAAAGACACCGAAAACAATAATTTCTCCCATTTAAAACAGGTTGGCATATCATTTAAGACATTAAGATTTGGAACAGGAATAAAATCATGAGTACAATCAGAGTTAAAAATCTCAGTAAAGTGTACAATCCAGGCCTGGCAACTAACATGTGAGGTTAGTTCAGGAATATTGTCGTTCTTCAAGAACGGACTTTTTACAGTGTCCCAAAATAGTTTATGATCTTTGGTTTCTGCAGCCTGATCTAATTTTGCCCAGGCCTCGTCCTGTAGTTCTTTCTTCCGGGTGAATCAAACTTAGTTTGCATTACATCAAATGAAACAATGGTTGAATCAGAAAAAAAATGGTAGACAAACATAATATCCTTTTCTTTCCAATACTTGAAGTAGAAAGATTTACCCTTGTACTTAAGATATTTGTTATACCATATACTAGAGGAAAGAAAAGTTTGTAAGGGAGATGAGTCTTTTGAAAAAATATTGTGTAGTAGTGTATGAGAGTATTTCAAAACAGGGTGATTTGCCAAGAATGAACAGTTTGACATGAAAAGGGATTGTTGAAAAGTAAAATCTTTTAACAAAGATCGTTCAACTGCGATCCATCTGGGTAAAGGGGTATCAGTAAAATCGAACGCTAGTGAAAAGGCTTGTTTTAGTAAAAAGGCAGAATGGTACGATTGGAAATCAGGGAAGCGAACCCCCCCTTCAGATTTAGGGCGTATACGTTTTTGTAAAGCAATGCGGGGTCGCTTATTGTTCCACAAAAATTTGGAGCAGATGGAGTTTAACCTATTAAAATACAATTTAGGGATTTTTACAGGAAGCATGGAAACAGTGTATAAAATATGTGGGGAAATCATCATTTTCATGGTGTCTAAACGACCCCACCATGAAAGGAAAAGGAGAGACCATAATTGAAGGAGCGATTGAATTTTTTGAGTAAGGGAGGTAAAGGTCAGTTTGAGTGTGTCACGCAGGGTAGAGGAGAACCAAATACCCAGGTATTTGATCTTGGAGGGACACCATGCAAAATCGGTCGATGCAAACATATATTGGTAACAGGATGAGTTGAGGGGTAGGACCTCCGTTTTATAGAGATTAAGTTTATAACCAGAAACAGAGGAATATAAGTGGACTTCTTCTAAAAATGGGGGAAAGGAAGAGACCGGGTTAGCCATGTAGACCAGAACATCATCGGCATAGGCCGAGATTTTTGTCTCAATCGAGGACTGTTTGAAACCCTGAATGAGGGGGTTAGAGCGGATTTTAATAAGGAAGGGTTCAAGACAAAGAATAAAGAGTAAAGGGGAGAGAGGACATCCTTGTCTTGTCCCTCTGGATAAGGGGAAAAACTTCGAGAATTGATTATTAACAAAAACACTGGCTCGGGGAGCCGAGTAAAATAGTCTAACCAGGGAGATGAAGTGGGGACCAAACCCAAAACACTGCAATGCCTTAAACATGAATTTCCAATTAATTCGGTCAAACGCTTTCTCAGCGTCTAGTGAGAGGGCAGCTAGAGGAGCATTATATCGATTACTGTGGGAAATAATATTGGCAAAAACACGGGCATTGTCTGCTGCAAGCCTACCTTTCACAAAGCCAACTTGATCGGTTGTGATTAACAGAAGAATAAGGGATTCGAGGCGGGCAGCTAAAATTTTGGCAAAAATTTTACAGTCGTAATTTATAAGGGATATGGGACGATAATTTTTGCACAGGGAATGGTCTTTGTCAGGTTTGGGAATTATGATTATTAGGGCGTCCAAAAATGAGCCAGATGCTTTAGCATTTGCAATAAAGGAGTTAAAAAGTTGTAAAAGGTGAGGGACAAAAATGGAATGCATGGTGGCGTAAAATTCAATTGGGAGGCCATCTGGACCAGGGGCTTTCGCTTTCTTAAGGGAGGTAATTGCCTTGAGAATTTCTTGAGGGGTAATGTCAGATTCTAGTTGATGGAATTCTGTAGGGAGAGAAGGGGGAGGAGGAAGGTCTTCGAAGAAACGGGAGAGATCCTCATCACCAGGATGTGTATCATCAGTATACAGGAGTTTATAATAATTATGAAAAACCTGTGCAATATCCTCATCAGAGGAAACCTTTGTATTGGTGTCCTCATTGAGAATAGAGCCAATTGATTTTCGCTCAGATTTAATTTTAAGATAATTTGCTAACATTTTCCCCGCTTTATTTTGACCTCCATGAAATTTAGATTTCACCTTCAAGAGGGTGTTGCAAGCTTCAACTGTGGCAATTTGATTAAGTTCAGATTTGGCTTTAATAAGTTGGAGGAGAGCGTCGGGATTCTTGGACGAGAAGTAAGAGTGTTCTAGGGTCTTAATGTTGGAGAGTTGGGCGGTGTATTTGTCCCTGTTGAGTTTCTTTTTCCTAGATACATAAGAGATTGTGAAACCTCGCAATGCAGCTTTAAAAGCATCCCAGTTATTTGAAACTGACGTGTCTTGGGGTAAATTGAGGGAGAAGTATTCAGAGATAAAACCTTTAACTTTAGACATAAAAACAGAATCAGAGAGAAGGAAAGTGTTGAATTTCCAACGATTGAAAGAGGAGGCGGTGTGGGACAGGTCAAAAGTGGCATATAGAGGTGCATGGTCCGAAAGGAAAATGGAACCAATTTCAGATTTCTGAATCGCGGGGAGAAGGGATTTGCTAACTAGAATATAATCAATTCTGGACCTGGTGTGATGAACATTAGAGTAGAATGTATATTCGAGTGAGTCCGGATTACAGGTTTTCCACACGTCGAAGAGGGGGCGGGAGGCAATTGCTGATTGGAAGGACTTATGTGTCTTATCAGGCTGGAATTTGGAGGAGGATAATCTATCCGAAAATGGGTCTAACCATTGGTTGAGGTCGCCAGCTAGGACAACGTTAGGGCAGTCAATAGATGAAATGAGGATTTTAATATCAGTCCAAAATTTAGGGTCTGGCCGGACAGGACCATAGATATTTATGAGCACCATAATTTTGTTTTGTATAGACACTTTTGACATAACCCACCGACCCTCAGCATCCGATTGAGAAGATAAAATTTGAACATCCAGACCTTTGCGAAATAATATAGCAACACCCCCTTTTTTATCAATCGCAGGAGAAAATATCACTTGACCCACCCAAGCCCTCTTGAGCTTCAGCGATTCGACATCTGTACAATGCGTTTCTTGGAGAAAAGCAATCTGAGCATTTAACTTAGATAAGTGGGACAATACCTTTTGACATTTAACTCGGTTGCCGGGACCACGAACATTCCACGTTACAAAGTTACACATGATGGGAGGTAAGGGAGGAGGATAACAACTGGGTCCAATACACTGCAGGTAGGGAACTAAAAGGAGAAACAAGGAAGACAAACATGTTAGCAATACAAATCAGGTAAATATAGGGAAACAATATACGAAGGAGCATCACAATCAATAAGAAGAGTAAGAAGTGACAATGAGGAGTACTAGAGACCGCAAGAAGAAAGACAATAAGGGATACAAAAGAGATAACGGAACATGAATGAGCAAGGAATAAACAACAATGGCCTGTGAAAAGGAGAAGAAAAAGAAAGGAAAGAAAAAGAAGGAAATAGATAAGAAACAGATCAAGGCAGAGATGCCAGACCTGAGAAAAAAGAGAAGAGCTAAGTAATAGAAGTATGGAGACGCCAACGCGGGCACCTATCCAACAGAGCGAGGAAAACGCGGGAGTATAGATAGGATATATTCAATAAGAAGTAAAGTCATAGCAAGACATAACAAGAAAGAGACCGGGACAAGGCCACAACAGTCGTCAAGACAGTAGAAAAATGATTGCAAAAACTAGAAGAAAGTTAGTTTCAGTCATTGGTGTCCATCGTGGGTGAAGAGACGGTGAGAAGATACTCTCGAAGCTTCTGCGGATCATCAAAGGTACGAGAACGACCATTGTGGGTTATTTTGCAGAGACAAGGATGAAGGATTCCATATTGGATGTTTAGTTCCCTCATGCGTGGACGTAGATTGAGGAATTCCTTGCGACGTGCATTCGTAGCATTCGATAAGTCCTGGGCTATGAAGATGGTGTGACCCGACCAAATGAGGCGACATTTTGCTCTTGCAGCTTTAAGAACAGTCATCAATTCGGTGAATTCCAGAAAAAGCAGGATGATACCTCTGGGTTTGGCCGGGTTAGACGTTGGTCGACCCAGATGATGTGCACGCTGTATGTTTAGAGGGATAGATTCTGGTTGGAGACCCAAAAGTTCGTATAGGAGTTTGCGGACGAAGGTCACCATGTCGCCCTCCCCAAGGGACTCCGGAACACCATAAATACGGAGTTTATTCCGCCTGTTACGGTTCTCAAGGTCCTCAGTGTGAAGTTTCAACTGCTGTATCTCCTTTTCAAGAGTAGGAATTTTGGTAGAGACATCCTGGACGTCACTAATGCGTTGTTCTAGTTGCAGGACTTTGTTTTCCATGACTACCCATCTGTCTTCAATCTGCTTGAGCTTCTCATTAGTTGCCACCATGAAAGGTTGTAGGCCACGAACCTCTTCTAAAATGGAATCCAGCACCGGGTTTTGAGAGGTGCGAATTGGGGACGGAGGGTCATTCTTAAGGCGTTTTGGTTTTGTTCCGGTGACAGACGCTCTCGCATGGCCTGCGTCCTGAGACATGATGCCAACAGAGGGGCAGACTAGGAGGACCGCAGGAATGGAAGCCAATCCACAATAGTAAAAGTTGTGAGACCCTAAATGTAAATGTGTAGAGAGAACTTGATGAAAGAGGTCCTAGACGAGGTGACAAGTAGCACTGGAGAAGCACTAATTCAAACCTATAAGACAGGTGTCGAGAGGCAGCAAAAATCAGTATTCACATCCAGAAAACCATCCAGGAATAAAGTGATGAATAAAACAGCAGAGCGTCCATGGATAATGGGAACCATGTGATTTATTCGGTGTGCCACGGAGGGTTAATGGTGAAAGAAAGGTAGATATATCACAAATGCGCAGATATCACCTCAAAATGGCCGCCGAGAGGTATTGCTAGTAGAAATAGAGAAGCTGAGGAGAACTCTGGCGCCAACAGTCACAAAAATGCATAGGAAGCATGGTGCGCAGTATTCAGGACATACCTTGTCTAAATATGACCTGTGGAGGCAGCAGACGAGCAGGTACAGTGTTGGAAATGCTGAAAAAACGGGACGCGAGCGCGGCGACACAAAATGGCGGCCGCCCGCGTCCCGGTATCTGGAACAGAGGCTGCGGTGAAAAAAGATATCAAAGCGGCAATTGCGGGCGCCGCTGCTGCTCGCAAAGCATGGGGACCATGTTCCGCTGTGCGAAAACAACTTTTCCCGATGTCCGTAGAGGGAGAGAACAACAATATTACAGGAAAGACTCCCGCGTCGTCACGGAGCTCAGCCGGGCAGCGCCATCACACGTCGGTGCGTAAGCCGTGCCCCCCCATGTAAATATGTCATATCCCTGTGCTTCGGAAGTGCCGCAGCGCCGTGCAGCTAAAGGGCTTGCAGTCAGTGTCATGCTGCAGCACTTCCTAATAGATCTGCCCCTATGAATTCACCATACACTACTAATGCATTCTTTCAGTCAATCATGCTCTACACATATATTCAACCAAACTTTCACACATTACCATGCAATTATAGTTCTTTTTTTTTACCAGATAAGGTAGTTCTGATAAGAACTTTTTTCTTCCTTTTTCTTTTGTATTTTTTTTGCATTTTCTGAACAATTTTGTATTTTTTTTTTTTAAAAACTGAACAAAAAAGGAATGAATTAAACAGGAACATTTTGGAATTAGTTATCATTCCAAAAAGAACAAAAAAAAATTACCAGTGGTGGTTGTGTTGGGCAGCACAAACTGCAGCCACCGACTGCTCACCATAGCATAATATTGTTTTGCACTTTACACAGTACTGTTCTAAAAACGCAAATTCTGCCCTTATGTCCATAGAAGGTGTTGGTTGTGACGCTCCTAAGGTGCTAGCTACTGCTGGTGTTGGATTTTCTGCAGCTCTCCTCATTTCCTCCTGAGCAAGATTCTTTGGGTGAATGGTGCGCAAATGCTTATACATACTTGATGTTCCACAGGAGTATTTCTTGTCGGTGCTTCGTGGCAGTGTCGTAATTGGCATGGCCGCGTTAGCGATTAGCTGAAACTACACGTTTTCCTGCTTAACTTGACAATACACGAAAACGCCATTTTGAATGTTACAGCGGCCATCTTAGATCATGAGCGGCCTCGTGGCTAGCGTGCCCTTTAGTCCGTTGTCCGTACCACTGGCCACTTCAGTCTGCCCAGCAACAGGCTATTTTTAGTATTAGTCAAGCTCGTACATGCGCAGTCACCACTGACCAGTCACCCCTCAGGAATTCTGCCGCCAAACTGACCAGCGGAGTTGTACCCCCTCCAATGAGCTGGCTGTGTTCCAAAACATGACCATATATGTACATAATGTCTTGTAACTTTGTGCCGCCTATCTTTATTACCTGAAACTGTATAAAAGACGGGGTCACACCGATGTTCGGTGTGATACCTCTTGCATTACCAAAGGGTGCTGTATGAGTGTACCACCACCCCATGGGGTCTTAATAAACTTGTTCTTTGACTTTTACAGTTTCCGTGCCAACAGTTCTTGAGTGTAAGTGGGTTATCTACGGAGCATGTAGGCCTTGGGAACCCTGATTACTTCAGCAGCACCGTGCTACACAGCAAGAATGTCACCTTTGTCGCATTCACCTTTTTTTGTCCAGAAGGAAAAGTGAAGAACTTCCAGACTACAGACTCTGTTTTTTTTTTGAGTGGGTCTTCCTCCAACACTTCTTCTTCTAAAAGTAGTTGCACCTGCTGCTCCTCTCTAGATGCCATTTTTCTTCAGAGTTGAAAAAAAACACCCAAAAAACCAAACAGGTTAAAATTGGAGCTGAGATGCTTCTCTGAAGATGGTCCAAGAAGAATTATTAAAATGGTTGGGGTCCTTTAATAGTAACAATGGGAAATGTAATAAACCAATCAAAATCTTTTTTCTTAGGTCACAGGGATTCGCGCACCGCGCGCTCATGAAGTGCGGACGCGACGTGACTTCGTGAAAATAGATTTTAAAATAATATACATTTTTTACAAGTAGAAATATATTAATTTTATGAATACTTTAGATAATCTCTTGCCCTAATATGTACTTTAAAGACAGATATATATCATTTTAGAATCTAAAAACATTTGCGGGAGTCGCACACCCAGCGCGCCCCAGCGCGCCCCAGCACGTATATGACGTCACGGGGGGCCCGCCACCGCACAAGCGTTGCCTACTGTAATAGGCATGTGTCGCGGATAAGCGGGAGCAGGAGTCACGTACCAGTCGCATACCAAATGTGCAAAGTACGTAATATTGTACGTATATGACATAACTGGAAAACACGCACCAGTCACACACCGTACCTGGATCCTGCACAACTTTTCCAAAATGGCGACTTGGGTACGCGCATCCGCCTTTTAGGTACGCTTTAATTGCACGAATCCACATTTTTTTTAAATAAAAATATATTAAAATAAAAAAAAAAAATAATTATACTACATTTTACTTTTTAATATTTTAAATTAAAAAAAATGCAAATTTCAGAAAAGTATATATTGTTTAATAAATAATATATTTACAAGTAACCAATTAAAAAACTCCGGAAATTCAGTACAAAAAACATAGGTATAACTACTATTACACTTAAAAAGTAGCCTATAAAAAACCTTTGAAATTCACTGAAAAAACGATAGGTTTCAGGCACGTTATAGTTAGGAATGAGCATTTAAGAAACCTTTGAAATTCACTGAAAAAAACATAGGTTTCAGAGATGTTATTGTTACAAAGTAGCATTTAAAACACCATAGAAATTCACTGAAAAAACCATAGGTTTCATGGGTGTTATAATTAGCTGGACATTTCACACGTACAAAACCATAGAAATTCCTCTATGTGAGATGTCATCAGTGATGTCATCAGTGATGTCACTGACCATGTCATGAATGATGTAATATGTGACATCATCAACAGTGCATTGCTTGTGCGCAAGTTATCGTTATCAGAACTAACTATAACGGAGGATTTTTTTATGCTTTTGTACGAGTGAAATGTCCAGCTAACTATATATAGAGATAGATAGAGAGATAGATAGAGAGATAGATAGATAGATAGATAGATAGATAGATAGATAGATAGATAGATAGATAGATAGATAGATAGATAGAGAGAGAGATAGATAGATAGATAGATAGAGAGAGAGATAGATAGATAGATAGATAGATAGATAGATAGATAGATAGATAGATAGATAGATAGATAGATAGATAGATAGATAGATAGATAGATAGATAGATAGATAGATAGATAGATAGATAGATAGATAGATAGATAGATAGATAGATAGATAGATAGATAGATAGATAGATAGATAGATAGATAGATAGATAGATAGATAGATAGATAGATAGATAGATATGGTGCTCAAACACTTTGCCTTCTATCCATCACAATACCAATGAATGTTCCACAAACATCTTATTTTACCTTGTTGGAAAATCATTATCTGGGCATCAACGATATCTGTAAATTTAGAACATATATATTTAACAGGTATATATTGTCACCTTTGAGCACAGCAAAATGCAATCTGAGATAATGAGATTAAATACAAGTGAACAATGTTTGAGATGAAATAACTGTAATGGAGATATGAGAGGGTTCGTCTTAAAACATCTTGCGAACAGATAAGGATGTATATTACCAGCTTATGAAATTTGTGAAATCGTATATGTTTGCAAACATTCAGGAAGTTAAAAACAGAAATGACTGAATATAAATGAAGATTTAAAGAAGGAAGAGTGTTAGGCTGCCAAAGCACTTTAATGATTATTTCTGTGTGGCAGCAAAATTTTGATTTCAAATATGTGAAGTGATAACTTAACCCAACAGATGGGGTAATGTGAAAACATTGCTATCAAATGGCAAAAGATAAAATGAGAAAATGTGCTTAAAAAATAAAAATAAGACTGAATTATTTGAAGAACATTAGGTTTCAGGCATCTTAACCTGAAAGGAAAGTCATACTTCTATACATTTCACTATCTAATGCTGTGTACACAAGAATTATGTAACACGTGGCTGATGTAAATTACATTTATTTGTTATGTTACAAGTATGAATTAACAGCCATTTTGTCATTGATTTAATTTATTTGATTTAATTACTTAGAATATGGGATACAATTCTGTTTAGGTTTAACCATTACGCTTCTTATGAAGCAACCTAATTTCCTGAAAAGGTTAAAAGATAAAGGAAACCCACCTTTTCTGTATGGCCACTCAGGTTGTTCGCCTCTTGCTGGACCATGTATTTTTGCTGGTTTTGGAACACTGTGTACTTTACCCCTGCTAACCAATTAAAAAGTGCCTTTGCTCCTTCATTCACCTTTATGAAATTGGTATAGTCCCAATTGCATTTTTAACTTACCTATGAATCCTTAGTATGCGGTATATACTATACCCAGGGCCTCAAAGTTAAATGTCAATAGAGGACTACAGCACCTATTTTGACATCCACTATAGTGGCAGTGTAAATCATGGATTTAGGCCTTCCAGTGTAGCCTGACTGTAGCAGTGTAAAAACTGCAATACTGACAGGTCGAAACATCCCTTTGCAATAACAATAAGGCAATAAGTCACCCCTATGTGGGGGTTGTAGCCCACAAGGCAGGGTGCATGATACTTAATAGTAGATCAGGAAGAAAATTAATTCTAACATGTCCCTAAAGTGACTAGCACTCAAACAATATTTTTTACTGTGGCAGACCTGTCCTATGTAGAAAATCATATTATAGATTACAAATCTAATACTGTATCTGAAGTCCGATGTGCAATACATTTTAAGAAATACTGACGTTTATGAGGATACATTTTTCCTGCCTAAAGTTCCAGGGGGCAAATTTGCATTTGCTCTCCAAATCCTAACCAATATTTAGCATTTGAATAGGTGTGAATGAGATGTGAAATTCCTCCAAGAGGCTACACAATAGGTCACTGTGATTGAGAAGTGGACCTGAACAGGTCTTAGTTGGTGCCATAATCTGCATGGAGTTCAGAGAGCATTGAATAACTTGCCTTGACAAGTATTGGGAGGATGCACGCCATACAAGGTTCTCTTTAGAGTTCCTATGTATGTTCCTGGCTTAGATAATTCTGTGAAGGTAGCAGATGAAGTTAGTTGTACTTGGAGAAACATTTGAATGTTTTACAGAGTATGAAAGAAGTCAGAGATAAGCTGTCGAACACAAGCCACTCTGACACCACCACCACTGAAGAGAAAGTTAGTACTGCTGCTGACGAGTGGGTTTGCAAAGCTGGGGACCTTATGTGAGAGGCAATCCATGTTATACAAGATTTTGAAGCATCCTAAAGACTACCTGTCACTGTTCATTGGGTAAAAGGCAACAGAACCGTTATCCTGACAGGTGTCTGTCCACTTTGTGGCTAGTTCTCTACAGACAGCTGCGCAGGCCCCAAGACAGATTCAGAGTAGTGCCTCCCAGCCTCTCCCTACTCTGAATACTCTACCTCGAATAAAAAGCAGTAACATTACTAGCTTGAGTTTCCAACCAGGGACATTTTAGCTTAATGCTCAATGCAGAACACTGAGCGCAACAAACAGAGCTGATGCTGCCGATATGACAGTGGCTAATGTCCAACATAATTCCATAAAGTAGTATGAAATTTCACATGATTCTACATCATCTGTACTGGTACACCTTTGAGAGCCCTGAGAGACTAACAATAATGAAAATGACTGTATATTTCTCAGGAGATTTTTAAACCCCTTTCACAGACACTCATTGTCGGAGCCTGCTTAGCACTTGTCGGTGATTTTGTGACAAGTTTATTATTTCGCCATGGTCCTATGCTTGTATCCTTTTAAGAACTTTTCTTCTTGTCATGTGGTTGTCAATGATATTTGTCGTTCTACTGGTACTCAATGGACATTATGTCCCTGCAAGAACAATTTCATCACCTGTGGTTCGTGAACTACAGCCTCACTCTTCCGCTCCAGAACTCAAAGAGGCTTTTACGCTTCCAACATAACAGGCTATTTTGTGCCCGAGGACAATAGCTTTGGAAAAGTTCCATATCAAGTTATGCGACCTAATGAGACATTGCAATGGCCTTATGTGATAAAATTGTCAATAACTGGATGATGTTATAATGCCAAGTTCTCATCCAGTTGATTGGGGTATTGAGACTGTTAAAAGAATCATGTCTAATTTGTAGTCATGTGCTACTTTGAATAATGAGGATCCTTATTTGAAATCAGCAAACTACAAAGACATGTATTGCTATCATAACAATGCACATTATTTCATACAAAAGTCTGGTTAGCCTAGAGTAATACACAATTACACACACAAAGGGAACATTGTGAGGCTCCACCTCCCAAGAGCCATTCCAATTTCTACTAGAAATTCCTTTACTTTCAGAGTTTTGAGAGGTCACACCCTTTAGCATTTTATTTTTCACAGAAGCCACTGCAGAATCCGAGTATATGAGAATTGGAAAGCAAATGTTGATCAGAACAGTGTTTTAGGGGCTAAATTCTGGCAGACTCAATGTAACTAAGCTTTTTTCGAGCCTGTATAATGCATAATGGAATGATCTTTCTAAACATTCCTACCCAGCAACCTGCTTGCCTGGGATTCAGAATCATGAAGAATTCAAATAAACCTTCCAATTCTGAAAATCAATCTGACTATGTTCAATATTTGGCAATTTAAAATGAATATGTCTGAATCAGATATAAATAATATGATACAGAATGGAAACCTATAATTCAATGCAATTCTTTGTTAAAGCTTTGGCCTTACGGCCTCATAATTCTAAAACATGCACGCAGCGTTTCCTTTCCAACACTCCTCTACCCAAACCTAATCGTCCTGATCCACATTACAATACACAAACACCTCTAGTGGTTACCATGTACAGTGTAGTCAAAGTGTGCCTACAATGACAATAATACTGTAGTCCCTCAGCTGTGAAGGAACACTGGTCTCCCAGTTTACAATTATTTAAATGATTATTCTGAAAAAGAAGCTGCATAAACATTTAGGCGAATGTTTATTTATTTATTTAATGTGCTTATATAGCGCTAGAATCGACCCCGAAGGGGTATCTCTGCGCTGAGCGGAACACAGATAGATGTGTGAATCCCAGCAAGCTAACAGGTGCCAAAAAAGTGGTTTTAAGCAACTTCCTGAATTGTGAGTAATCTGTACACTGTCTCAGAGGTAGGGGCAGTTCATTCCAGTAACAGGGGCCGAGATGGGAGAGAGCCTTTCCACCTAGTCTTGCTCTTTTCCCTCGAGGTACCTTCAGCATATGTTTGGTACTTGAGAGAAGAGATCTTGAGGGAAGATAAGGCTTGAATTTCTTAGAGAGATAGGCGGGGCCTAGGTTATACAGTGCAGCAGATTTTGAATTTAACCTTTTGGCGGATGGGAAGCCAATGTAGTTTCATCAAAATTCGGCCGGAGGGGGTTTTCGGGGGAGCAATGAGAACCAATCGTGCTGCCTAATTCTGGACTACCTGTAGTCTAACCAATGAAGCAGAGACCAGCAGGCCATTGCAGTAGTCAAGGCGACTCAGTATAAGTGCCTGGACAAGGGTTTTCCGGGAGGAATCAGGGATTAGAGGGAAAATGTGACATAGTAGGCCCATTAGATGAAAGCAGGAACCCACAGTCTGGGCTGTGTGCTCCTTCAAGGTAAGCGGCACAAAAGGGGGTGGTGATGGTAAGAGCTTGATCTAGCCAGATCCCCACATTTATTACCACTGTCTTGGGCATAGGGTGTGGGCCTAGGTCTGTCGGCCGCCAGACTGGTGTCCACAAAAGGGGTGCCTCTCCAAAGAGAATAATTTCTGTTTTCCCTACATTGCACTGGAGGAAATTATACGTCATCCAGTGTGATATTGCTGTCATTCCATTGCAGAAGGCTGCTTGAACTTCTGTAGTGAGTTTGTTGAATGGGAAGAGTAGTTGGGTATCATCGGCATATGATATGGGGATGAACCCGTGTGATCTCAGGAGATTGGCCAAGGGAGCAACATAGATATTAAATAATGTAGGTCTCAAGCACGAGCCCTGGGGAAATCCCTTAGACAATTTAGTGGGGTCGCTCTATGGGATCCTAGATTAACAACCTAAGACCGATCGGATAGAAAGCTCTTCAACCATTGTAAGGCCGTTTTTCTTATTCCGAACCCTTCCAATATTTGGGCCAAGATATTATGGGAGACTGTGTCGAATGCTGAGGACAGGTCCAACAGCACCAGAATCATAGAGAAACCATTATCCAGGGTCATCCTGATGTTGTCTGTGACCGCTAGTAATGCTGATTCGGTGCTGTAATTGGGCCTGACACCAGACTGGGAAGGTTCTAAACATTCAGTTTGTTCGACAATAATTGGAGAGATGGTGGTTTACGTGTTTTTCCACGAGCTTGCTAGTAAACGGAAGGAGAGAGATAGGGCGGAGATTGGAGAATTATGTCCAAGGAAGTTTGGTATTCTTGCGAATAGGCCTGACCTGGGCAGTTTTCCACTCCAGTGGTACATGCCCTTCTTTTAGGGAGAGGTTGATCAGACTCATCATGGGGGAAGACAGATTTTTGGCCAGGGTAGAGAGGATCTTTGCAGGAATACAATCGGTTGGGGAACCAGATTTAATTTTAATAACCAATAATTTAA
Source organism: Lissotriton vulgaris (assembly GCF_964263255.1). NCBI lineage: Eukaryota > Metazoa > Chordata > Amphibia > Caudata > Salamandridae > Lissotriton > Lissotriton vulgaris. Next base: position 285,801 of record NW_028242255.1, read on the forward strand.
TCTCCATTAATGAGATAGTAGGGAAACTCTCTAGTGTCTGAGTATCGGTAGGGTTAGGCCGGTATATCATCATTTAGGTTCCCGGTATATCTCCTGCTCCAGTAATTTTTTCATAAATTAGCCCTATCTTTTGAGCTAAATAGAGGGCTGTTTTGTTACATAGAAGTTGCGAGGGGGCCTCTATGCTGTCACATGCTTTGTGGTTTACAAAAGATTGGATAATTTGATATAGAGTTTTAGAAGAATTGCCGTCCCTGGCTAACTGGGAGGTAATATATGATTTATTTGATGTTTTTATGTTTTTGGGATAGCTAGATAGGGCGGACTGAAATAGAGCCTTATCATCATCTTTATGGGAGAGGCACCAGAGCCTCTCCAGCTTCCTACATAGTTGTTTTTGAGCTTGCAATTGGCTAGAGAACCAACCTGCCTGAGGTCTATTAGGAGGGCTAGGTATATTTTTCAGAGGTGCAATGTGATCAATGGCTGTGGAGACAGCAGAATTAAATTCGAGAAAGGCTTTTTCAACATAATCTGATGCCAGGATCTCTGGTCTCTGAAATACATCATGAAAGTTCTCCTCTGTAACTTTCTTCCACTGTCAACAGAAGGAATGTGCCTTTGGTTTGGTAATTTCTAAATCAATTGAATCGACAATGTCAAATTCAATGACACAATGGTCTGACCAGGTTAGTTGTTGAGGTGCTTCGCAATGGATCATCGAGGTGTTAGAAAAAATAATATCTAAGGTATGTCCGGCTTTGTGGGTTGGGCCTTCATTGTGCTTGGATAGACCTAGCATAGATAGGTCGGTCAGAAGTGTCTGTGCATCTGATTTAGAAGAGCATTCGCTGTGAACATTAAAATCTCCAAAGAGTAGGAAGTTTTTACACATATTTAAATAGGGGACTAGCAGTTCGACCAGTTGCAGGGAAAAGTCAGCAAGGGGTCCTGGGGGCCAGTAGACTAGTGCTCCTTTCCAGCTAACTTGTAGGGAGGATTCAATTCTAAAGATCATAATTTCCATACTAGCATCCTCACGCTGCTCCAGAATAGAGATCTGAATTCCTTCTCTATATATGATGGCGATCCCCCCCCCCCCTGGTTTTAAAAGTTCCATCTAATCTTATCATCCTGTATCCTTCCGGAATTCCTAATTCAATGGCAGGTGCGCTGTGAGGTTGAAGCCATGTCTCGGTACGGAAACCCAATTCAGGTTCGACCGAGGATAATAGATCCCATACCTCTATGGCATGTTTATACATGAATCTAATATTGCATAGGAGGTTTTTCCCTCCCTTCCGTAAGGGTTGGGTGGGATTAGTGATATCATGGTCAGCCAAGGAGAGAATGGACAGGACAGGAAAAAGAGCCTTCTGTGTATGGCCAGAATTCCCGCTGATATCCCAAAAGGGGATTAGTCTGTAGATTAATTAGCTGTAATTTGGTATAGCATGTACGCTTAGCGTGGCCCTGGTTTAATAGTAATAGACCAGGGTCCCCGGCACCTGGCTGCGTCCTGGTGCGGACTGGCTTGCCTTTGGCTCATCGCCGGCGCGCCCGCTGCGTGTGTCCGCTGTGCGCTCTGCCTTGCATCCTCCTTTATGCACGACTGCGAGTGGGGACTAGACTGCCAACCCGTCTCTCCGGAAGTGTCCTCCCTCCACACAAACGGGAATGAAGCCTGCGGTGGACCGGGGAGTCAGACCGTAAATGGAAATAGTGAGGAGTGCAGGTATGTGTAACCAACTGTCTTGGTCAGTGCAATATTAAAAACAGTAGGATATTAAAAGCAGTGAGTGCGCCAAATCTTAAAAAAAGTGTAGCTTTCTTAGCAAATACAAGTAGAGCCTCAAGCATCTAGCGCTAGAGGAAACCATAAAGTCACCTCATGCGCGTCCGCGTGAGGTGAATAGATCATGAAAACATGCAAATAGTTTTTAAAGTAATCGACAATGGAATGCACACACTTTCTAAAATAGTGTACTTGAAAAATCACATTTTGTCCTCAGCCCTACATCTCATGAAACGAGATCTGGAATTTGTATAAGATGGACAGGCTCAGTCAAGAGCAAATTGTGCATTGCAAACACTTTGATCAGGTTTTGAACCTCCTGGAGAGGAGCCGCAACCAACTTTGAATGCCTCAGACGAGCAACTAATTGCTGGTCTGTCTGGCACACCAAATGTCAACTAAGAATATGCTCTGGATGGATTTTGAAACATCACATATATGCTGCGTGTGCACCAGAAAATTTTAACATGTCATTTGATGAGGTGAGAACTCAGCAAGTAATTCCACCAACAAATCATGACCGGTATCCACCATATGCACTAAAAAGTCTGTACTAACTGAGAACTGAAAACAAAAGTCTTCTTTCCTCTTTTTAATGGACTTTTTTCATTTTTGTGTTTTACATAGTTCACTTTTAATTTGGCCTATCTATACTGTTGGTGGTACGTTTATTCACTAACACAGATAAAATGCTCTGGATAGTTTATGAATTTGCTATTATTAGCTGGAACACAAAGATTACAAATATTCATGTATTAGTATGTGATCTATATATTATCACTATCTTTTATTTATCCTTTATGTCTACAATGCACTAATGTATTTTATATTATTTTATATTATACTGCAAATATATTACATATAAAGGTTTTTAGACGTTCTAGAAAATTGTAGCCGATAACTTGAAAGCATGAATTTCTCTACACATTCGTCAACTTCCTAGTGGTTATACATGCCCCTATGATGTCACATTCATACCTACAAGACGTGAAGTCCCTAAGTTCCGACTCCATTTTATGTAGGCCCGACTCCATCTTGGTTCATGGAGATCACCCTAGTCCTTAACTTAGACAATGGAAGCTGCCATATTCCCCGATTTATGCAGTATCATTGTCGTATCTGCCTTTTAATGCACATGTCACCAGATCTTATCTTTTTTTTTTTTTTTTTTAGTTTTCAAAAACCTTTACTAAAGAATATAAGCATAGCGGACACAGTACACCGTGCAGAGCCACTGCATGCAGTAGCAAGATGAAATACAATTCAGAAATTGAGTTACAGTTAGGTTAGGTTTACAGCAGTTTATTAAATCCAGGAATGTTACAGTCACAGCTCCACAGCCAAGGGCTACGTCCCGCCTAGGGAAAGCACACATAAAAGCACTATAAAAGACGAGAGCCAAGGCAACAGGGGCACTGATGGGAAATAGGGGGAGCGGAGCATTCACTGACCAACACCAGCAGCCGCCGTGGACCCAGGGCTGTCGGGGAGCGCGGGAGAGGTAGCACCGCTGGGGTGGGAGCGGGAAAGGAGATAAGCGACCAAGGGGTCCCAAATGTCGACAGGGCGGAATCTGGCAGGCTTTAAATCCCAAAACTCAGAGAGGAGAGTCTAGCATCGGGAGGCATCCTCCAACCAACTCTTGACCCTAGGAGCAGGCCGCCGACCCCAACACATGGCCACCCTACGTCTAGCGAGGACCAGTAGTATCGAAATCAGGTGACGGGAAGCATCAGGACAGGACTTAACGAAGCCAAGTAGGCACAGGGGAGGGTCAGGGTGCACTGCAACACCTGTGATGTCAGAGATGGTGGAGCACACCGCCAACCAGAACTCGGTATCTTTGGGGCGGAGCCACACTAGATGGGCAAAGTCCACGGCGATAGCAGCGCAGCGCATACATGTATCCCCAGGGGAGAGCCCGAGCCGGTGGAGCTGTACAGGGGTGCGGTAAATCTGTGCAAGTACTTGAAGTGGATCATGCACTACCGGTAGTTTGGTGACAGCTTTTTGGTTTGATTATAGCAATAAAGCCATTTGGCCTCCGAAATATCGATACCAAGGTCCTCACTTCACGCCTCCCTCGCACGGCCCGAGCAGATGGGGCCAGACCCAAGGAAAAAAGCGTCCAGTTTGGTGACAAGCTTGTGCGGCGATGAAGAAGTATAAATGAAGTCCAGTGCCGGAAGGGTGGGAGGGGGCCGTGGGAATGTGGAGTGCAGTTTCCGGCAAGTGGCACGTAACTGATAGAATAGTAACGTGTCCTGCAACCTCGGAGATTCTGGAAGAGAGAAAAAGGAGTTTCCCGGGTAAAGGTACGCCACCGTTCCCAGCCCCAATCGTGCCGCGTGACGGGACATGCTGGGAGACTGAAGTGAGGGGAAATCTGGGTGGTTTACAATGGGCATGACGTTAGCAGAGAGAAGAGAGAGACCGGAGAGCCGGCGCAGGCTAGAACATGCCCAGCGCAGCGTCTTGACCGTGTCATCCTCAGCCCGGGAACGCACCACGGGCATTACCAAAGCTGTGGACAGGAGACAGGGGGGAGCAACATCAGTTTTGGCCGCGATGTGGGGCTGATATAGGGTGGGGTGTATCCAGAAATGCAGAAAGCTGGCCTGGGCACATAAGGCGTAGATCGGAAAGTCAGGCGCACCCATCCCACCGGCGGCCATAGAGAGAATGAGGATATCATAGGCCACCCTGGGTTGTTTGTCTGCCCAAACAAGCGAGATGACTAAAGAACGCAGTTTGCGAAAGAAATGAGAGGTGAGGGGGATAGGTATGTTTAAGAAGAGATAGAGGAATTTAGGAAGCACCACCATTTTAGCTATGGCGATACGGCCCGCCAAAGATAGCGGCAGACGGCTCCATGAAGAGATTCTGTATCCAAGCCAATCAACAGCCCGCCCGAAGTTCGACCGCCACAGTTCCTCCTAATCCCTACTTAACATGATGCCCAAATAACGCGTGGGGCCGGATGTCCACACAAATGGAAAGTCTGGTGTGAAGGGGACAGTGGCATCAGTCAGGTGAAAGGGGAACGACTTACTCCAGTTCACCTGGATGCCCGAAAGCCAAAACATTTGATTTCCGAACCAGGGGGCTAAGGTTTTCCTGGGGATGGCAGACATATCGGGTAACATCATCGGCATACATTGAAACAAGGAGAGAGCGGGACGAGAAACCAATGCCCCTACGTGTATGGTGCTGTCGTAACCTGGCGGCCAGGGGCTCCATGGCGATGGCTAAAAGCATGGGCGATAACGGACCCCCCTTACGAGGGCCACAGGCAATGTTGATGGGGTCGGAGACCTGACCAATAATGCAGAGATGTGCAGAGGGGCTGGTGTAAGGAGTTTGATATTACGCACAAAGTGAGTGCTGAAACCCATATGCGGTAGGACGTAGAATAGGAAAGGCCACTCCAACGTATCGAACGCCTTGGTGGCGATGAGTAGTGCGGCCACGGCCTGCAAGTTAGGATTGATTTGGTATAAGACCGAGAAAATGGTACGAAGATTGTGTGAGGTTGCCATGCCGGGTATGAAGCCAGATTGATCCGGGAGAGCGATGGTGGGCATTAAAAGAAGAAGGCGGGAGGCGGCCAATTTGTCAAAGATTTTATTATCTATGTTTATTAGGGAGAGAGGGCAGTAGGAGTCCCGACGGTCGGCAGGCTTGTCAGGTTTAAGGAGCCGAGTTATCAGTGCCTCGCCCAGGGCTACGGGAAAAGCTTGGTGTCAAAAGACTCGTTAAACATGGCCGCCAGATGTGGCACCAGGATGCCAGCAAAACGAGGCAGGCTGGCCATCCAGGCCAGGGGCCTTGACACTGGGTAGGCCGTTAATGGCTGCCAGTATTTCTTCCCTGGAGAAAGGCTTATCGAGAAATTTTCGATGGTAGTCTTCGAGCCAAGACAAGGGCAATGGACTAAAAATATTGGTCGAATTCGTCCTGTGGCAAGGGAGCGCCTGCAGAATAGAGTTGGGAATAAAACTCAAGAAAACTGGATTTTATATCTTCTGGGGAGGTGGTTCTATCCGGACCACCATCACTGAGAGCCTTTGTATATGAGGCAGCACGCGGCTGAAGTAGGAGGTTAGCCTGTGTGTGCCCCTGGTGGTCACCCTCACCAAAGCGGCGCACCGGACCCTCTCTACCAAGGAAAGAAAGTTCACGGCCGGCTTCCTCCGAGAATTCGGTATGTTTTTGGCGTAGCAGCGCCAGCGTCTCAGGGATGGGTCTCGCCGCCTGGGTTGCATCAAGATCCTTAATTTCCCCCTCAAGCCTAACCAGGGTGGAACATATGGAGCGGAGAACTCCCGCCTGGTTAGAAATGCACTCGCCCCGAACGACAACATTTAAACCTTCCCATAGGAAGGAACCCGTGCTGAGATGAAATAGTTAGTGATCGCGTAAGGAATTTCCACGCAGAGTATGGAGTCCTGGAGGGTGATGGGAGAAAGACACCAAGTAAAGACGCGCCGCTTGGAGTGGGGAGGCCTAAGACGGAGCTGGACTGGCACGTGATCGGAGAAGGTACGAGACATATTCTCTGCATCAGCAAGCCAGGACAGGACATCCGGTGTGGTCAGCCAGAGATCAATTCGCGACCCACAGCCCCACGCGCCAGTTACACAAGTACCCTCATGGGCATCGGGTCGGAGGTGGCACCAGGCATCATAGTGTGCATTGTCAATTAAAATAGATGAGAGAGCGGCTGCTGCATGCTGGTGGGACGTATAGGAGCCAGAACGATCCTGCGTTGCTGAGAGAGTGACATTCAAATCTTCACCCCAAACTATCTCCTCTGAGCTACAAGAGGAGATGAGGTGCCAAACATGATTGAAAAAGTCTGGGTCATCAGAGTTGGGGTGGTAAACCACAGCAATCGTGACAGGCTGGGCCAGTAGTAGACCATGGAGAATGGCATACCTACCATCCGGATCGAGGAGAACCCAGGAGGTCTGCCAAGAGGGGCCACGGCGCAGCAAGATTGAAACACCCCTGGCATACGAAGAGTATGTTGAGGAGTGGGATTCCCCCCAGTAGCGAGAGTGAAGTCTGGAGATGGTGCCGGGTACCATGTGCATCTACTGTAAGAGGCAGATATCCACCTTGTGGTGCTGTAGGTGGGAATGTATCAGACGGGCCTTGCGGTAGTCATTCAGACCGCAGACATTCCAAGTCCAGCAGACGATGTCAGCCATTAGAGGGCGGAAAAGGGTGCAGCATCTTGCTGCGCAGACAGCGCAGCTCATTGCAGCGCATATGTGAAGTAAGGGAGGCAAGTAGAAGCAAGGGGTAGCAAATGGAAAGCAGTGCAGGGAAAGAGAGACAACTAGCGATGAGTTGCCACCTACGGAGCAACGTGGGCAAAGCGCATGGGCATCTGGCTGACAGGTGTGTCTGAGGGTAAGAAGTGCTCCGGCAGGTGGCGAGATTGCCCTACATGTCTGTCCGCCAGAGAGCGCAGACTAGGGAGAGAGGGAAGAGCCAGTGGAGCGGCATATAAAACCGCAATACATAACCCTGAAGTGCAATCAAGACGAATTGGAGGACATTGTGCAGTGTAACACTCCAAGCAATACAAAATGTGGAAAGAAATCCAACTGCAACGATGCTGTGCAGAAAACACGATACAGTGTCAAAACAGGAGGAAACCCATAATCCCAACCCCCCACCAGCCCAAAAAAAAAACATTGACCCAAGCAGAAAGAGACCCATCCACCCCACACCCACTCCAACCCCCCAATCAGACTGAGAATACCACCCACCCTGCCCTAGGGACCCACAACTTGGAGGGGGTAACAAAGCATCATTAGTGGGAATCATCCCAGTGGGGGCATGGCAGGACTCGGGGGACACCCCTGCAATAAAGCAGGGTGGCCAAGCTTGGGTTTGATAGCAGCATCAAAAACAGATAACATGCTGATCAAGAAACAATGTCTGCACAGTCAATCATTGTCACTGAGGCGGCTAGCACTTTCTTGTGGGTACTTAGGAGAGGAGGAAAGAGATTCTTTTTCCAGTCTCTTATAAGTATGGGCGAAATTTGCGAATTCGCAGTCTGCAAATTCGTATGTAAGCGAATTTGCGATCAGCAAAATTCGCAAATTTGTGGGGGGGGGGTTTTGGCGTGTTCATGGGTTTTTTTGCGTATTCGCGGGCTGCTTGCAGTGCACCGACCGCAAAGTTACCCATGTGGCCGAACATGGGCGTGGCCATCTTGTGCGCTTTGCGTATTTCCGTTTACGGGCGCTATAGGCAAGCTTGCGTTGTGTGCAGCGCGCTATTACGAGTTTGCATGTGTTTTTGCGTGCTCGCGGGGGAAATATCGCGCGAACGTACCCACGCGGTCCTCAATGGGCGCGGCCATCTTGTTTTTCATTCATTGGTATGGTTCTGGGCATGATTTTCCTATCCTCCCCTAATCCCTGCAATCCTTTGTTTCTTTGAACTTTTTTTTAATCTTTTTTACTCATTATCTATCCCTCTATTTTTCTACATCTATATATATATATATTTTTTTTTACTTTTCGTTAATTTTAAAGCTACTTTTTAAAACTCTTTTCTTTTCTTGACTTTTTCCCTATTCTTTCCTATTTTTTTTTCTTCAGCTATCCAGGACCATGCCAAAGGGAGCCGGGTAGAGTAAGAGGAAGGGTCCCGCACCCCGCACCCGGCTCCCATGTGGGCATTTGAGGGGGGTGCAAGTGGTGGCCAGGGAGATTTTCCATGCGGTGGAGGTGGCCGCCCTTATATGTTTTGTTCTGCGCCACCTCCCTAAGACCTTGCCAGCAGGGGGCAGTCCTGGTCAAGGGTATGCCCTCCGGGAGCGTCGCCAGTGGTGGGATAAGGTGTGCCGGGCCATGCGGAGGAAGTCGGGGATCCGGTGCACCTACGACGAGGCAACACACCGGTGGGCCGACGTCCTCGACTGGGAGCAGGACCTGGTCCACCTGCTAGGTGTGGAGATCCCTGGCCTTGGTGAGTAGCTATTTAATAACTACTTTGTTTTCTTCTGCTCTGTGTTATATTGCTAATCTATTTTTTCCGGAAGAGTACGAATGCTGCTGATTCGATTACATTGCAGGCAAATTATTGTTTAAATAGCTTCTGTCTATGCAGTTGCTGGCCTGGTAATTTACGTTGCTACTATGCTTACTTGTTTGCAACTTTTTGCTCATTTGAGAGCATAACTGCGTAATGGTAAAGACAGTAGAGACTCAAGTCTAGTCCTTCTTTGTACTCCAGCTGCCACTAAGAAGAGATAGTGGTGGATTGATACGTTGAGTATATTATTTATTTGTTAGTGGTCTGCAATCATGATGACGGACTGTGTCTGTCACGTGTCATCTTGTGCTGCTAAGTGATGGCTGTCGTAGTAGAGCCTTTTTGTTGTTGGTGTAGTTAGTGAATTACATAACTTTCCTATTAGACGGTATGCAAATCCTGCAATACTGTACTATCCTCCTAGTTGACTAGATCAGATAGGTCAATACATGTAGTGCAATTGTTTTTAATTTGTTTCCCCGAGATATTTTTAGATTGTGTTCAAAGAAATCAAATATTTCAAAAAAACAATCATCCATGTTGTGTTTCTTTATTTCATGATCATCAGCACCTCCTAGGAGCAAGGCGACTAGCACCGGTGGAAGAAGGTTGGACAGTCACAGGATCAGTCCCTTGCAGGCTTTTCTGCTGGCCCTAGTAAGTTGTTCTATTTTTATATTAATACTTATACTTCCCTAACTTTTACAGCTCCTATTCATTATAAACTGTTTCCTAATTCTATTTTTTACAAAATAGTCTTTAATCTTCTTTTATTCTAGACTACTTTCTACATTCTTATCCTGCCTCTACCATCACTCTTTGTGCTACTACTATTTACGATTATGAGTCAATCTGTGTAGGTAGCTAAGCTTGCCCAGTCAGCAAACGGTGTTAAACAAAATTCTGATCCAGCAATAGCTCTAGGCACTGAGTGCAGTCATCCGGGTTGACCTTGCTGTCTATTCCAGTCTTCTTAATGTAAGTGCTTTGACAATTTCCAACAACAAAATGTCAATGTTTACACCAAGAAAAAGGTAGCAGTTGCCTTTATGATTTGCCAAGTGCACATACCATACTGCTAGTGTTTCAGGGACTATTCTGCACATGAAGAAGTATGAACAAGAGATATAGGACATTATTGATGATAGGTGCAGTTCTACTTTCCACATACCTCAGTCCGAACAGAAGTTGAACCCCCAATCCCATGACCGACTATCTAGTGTGTCTGACCAATGATTTTACGACCCAGAAGAACAGAAGAAGACTACCGCCGAGTCCCGGCCTATCTGAGTCACTGAAACATGACTGCCAAGTGCAGTAGTTCAAACCCTTCCGCTCACTCACTCGTGAACAAAAACCACACCGTGTTTGTTAGTTTTAACCCCTTGGCCGCCGGGGTAATTCCCCCCGCTGTGCTGGGGGTCGGGGGACACGCACAGCGCCCCAGTGCTCATGACAAGCTGAGCTCGTCACCGCCACACCCGTTTCTTGGAATGCTCAGCACAGTGGGAGAATTAGCCCCCCGTTCGAGCGTTGGAGCCGTTATGACGATCTGAGCTCGTCATGAGCACACGGCAACTGTGGCTCATAACGAGCTGAGCTTGTCATGAGCATGGGAGGGGTTAAAGTTTTAATTTGAATTAAGAAATGAAAAAAATATTTCTTTATTTTTAATAGCGTAGTATTCAGAGCGAGCACTGCTGATAGATGACGTTAAAGTTTAAACAACATTCCCATGAATCAAATTACTTTAACGTAATAGTTAACAGACACATGAAATTATTAGAATAACTGTGCGGGAGCCCCCACCTTCTTTAAAGTACTTAAAGAACTGCTGGTGATGACTTACTAGTAGTTGGTGAATCATCCTGTTGGCAGAAGGGCAATGTAATCTTATTTCTGTCATTAGAAAAATGGTGCACGTTAAGCAAGCATTCATCAGTTGTCCTAAGAAGTGTATCATTTAATGGATTAAGCATATAAAAAGTTAACACCCTCCCCAAAACTGTTACTTTTTTCAATCCCAGTAATAAAAAATGTGTTATGTAGCATTTTCTTCCATTACGAGACGAAATAGGGGGTTGTGTATGGCATCTGAAAATATGACATGTTTTTTCTAGATAACACAACATCTGATGCGGCACAGATGACCACCAGTGCCGGGGCCAGCAGTGCGGAGGGGTCCACTCTAGGGGCGGATGCGGTGGCGCCACCAGGAGGAGCTGAGGGGGAAGGCTCAGCGGCGGCAGACGGTGGTAAGTTAAAATACTCCTTACTTAATAAAATTTTTGAGTAGGCTCGCAAAGGAGTGTATGATGTACTGTACAGTACACAGTACACTAGTACAAGTACACTGTATTGTTAAGAACAGTTACTAATTTAGAACTACTTTTTTGGCTATCACGGAGAAGACAGTCAACCTTGACTTGTAATAGCATTAGCGGCGGTACTTCTCGGGTAAGCAATGGCCCCCTCTATTTGACTTCAACTCAGCTGGCAAACTTTTATCGTGAAGCCAAGTCATATCAGATGTACTTTAGGGATGTGAAGAACGAAAAGTGAAAGAAGGGTGAAACGAAGGACGAGCGAGTCTTAACATTTCTGACTGTAAAGAATGGTGGGGCATATTACCAAGCAATAGCGATAATTATCGCTATTACTTGATTAGAGACAAAAATGTATCGCCGACCTGCGGCAATTTTTATCGCAGATAAACCTCGCAAATGTGATAAAAATCGGCCGCAATGCAAGAATATCGCTGAAAAGTCCGCGATATTCATGCATTACCGAGCTAATGCTCTTAGCCATGTTATCCACCTACCATTGGATAACATGGCTAAGAACTGCTCAGGGCAGGTGTTAGCTTTTCGGGATATTAGCGCTTAGCGCGAATATCTCCAAAAGTTGGTAATAGGAGATAGCGATGTTAGCAACTGTTTCCAGTCGCTAACATCTTGGCACACCCACTTTGCATGTCATTAGTGATAAATTACTCTGACATGCAAAGTGGGGCCCAAGATGGTCGCTATCTCCTACTAGCTGTCGCTAACTGGTGTTAGCGACAGCTAGGTAATAGGGAGATAATTTTATCTCCGCTTTCTTGGCTTTTAAAGCCAAAAAGCGGAGATAAACCCCCTTGATATTATTCCCCTTGTGTTTTTGAATGCAAGTCAAGAGAAGAAGACAGTGGTTTCCAAAATATAATGAAAAGGGTGTTAGTTGGTTGTTGAGAAAAATAAAACTTGGTACATTTGAGACATTAAGAAGAATGATAGACGTACTTTGGAAGCCTGGATATTATCTTCTTTTTCCTCATCGATAGCAGATGTGTATGATGTAGTAGAGCAGACGCTGAGTGGATGAAGATTGTCACTTTGAACAGCATGTCCGTGCCAGAGTAGCAAAGCTGAGGAAATCCAAATACTAGAATTTGTGATTGTTCACAAATACTCCCTGCCTTGACTAACAGTACAGTACTTTACTTTGCAAGCACAGCATCTATTGTGTATGTATTGTATAGTTGATAACATTATATCAAGTCGAGTCCCTTCCTCCGGCAATTATGGGTACCACACTCACTCCCTATGTTAATAATTTTATTTCAGCTCTGTCATGGGTGGACTATCGCTGTAGTTAAATCAATCTATCAAAACAAAGCACCTAAAGTCATCCATCATATAACCAAAGATCATGTGATCGGCAGGATAATGATATATGATCAGAATTGAATAATCTTCATTCTTCTTTTGTAGTAGTCAAGGCACGGGGTAGTGTGAAAGATATCATTACATTGAGCAGTAGCCCTTGATGTAACCGAGTATGGCCAGTGGCAGTGCCACCCCTATAGAAAAGTAAGATCTACCTATCCCCACCTGCATGTACTGCTTAAAGTGCTGCGAGTTTGCGTCATCATGGCTTGTGTCTGTTTTTCTTGGGTGCAACTGAGTGAGCTGCCATGCCGGCTACCACAATTTCACGTACCAGTAATTTCTTATGCAAAAAAAGATAAAAAAACAGAAGATTTTTTTAGTACTCTCTGACTATGTATGTATTAGTGAGTCCATACATAGTCCTGCTAGTGGATATCCTGAAACTCCCAGTAATGTCACAGGCCTACAAAGACGGCGGAGAGATACATGCCAAAATGTTATACTGTGTTTGCTACTTGCTGGTGTTACTGAGAGTCAACTTTCCGTTGAATTATTTGGACTTTATGTTAAGCACTATTGGCTACAGTATTTTTCTTTCTTTCTTCATATAGATGATACTCCGAAAAAGCACACCAGAAAGGAGATGGCTGTCCAGGCCAGGGCCTGTAAGCTGCAGGCTATTGGTGCCGAGTATCGGTGGCTGTGGGCTCGGGAGCAGGAGGAGGAGAGAGCAACCACTGCATCCTCCTCCAGTGCCCCCGGGTCCACCAGTCAGAAGCCTCCAGCCAAATGGAGCCGTGGCCCGACAGTCTCCCGCCGCCGCCGCACAGCAGCAACACAATCAGCTGCCCCCCCCCAGATCCTGGATGGTACGTCAGCACCGCCTCAGTAAAAGAGTGGACTACCTGGAGCGGTTGGTCGAAAAACATCAGCACCAGCTCCGGGACCTCCGCAGAGAGCGGTAGGACGTGCAGGATCAGCTGTCAACACTAAGCCACCGGAGGTAGTGACTGTCCCTTGCCCCTTTTTTAAAGACTGTTGGGGGGGGGGGGGTGGGAATTGGGTGTTTGGGAAAGGGGACTTTTGGACTTTTGGACATTGGTTGGGGTTAGGCAGGGGGTGAGTTGGGTTAATTTATTTTATTTTATGACTACCTCAATATAATTCTTAATAATTATTTTTCATACCAAAACATAGTATACGCGTTCATAATATTTTGTGTGGGGGTGGGCGGTGGTTACTGGAAGTTTGGTTTCTTCCAACTTAGTATCATGAATGAAACATCTAGTCCTGAAATGTACCAAAGTGACAGTAACCGAGTTAGTGAATTCAGTAGCCCTACTAGGACTTTACTAATAGTACTGGCAGTGTCTGCTCTCCTCCCAGTCCTAGCCCATTATTCTACCTCTCCAAAATGCTTATCTTACCTGTGATTCGTGTTTGAGAATAGGGGTATCCACAGGGCTGCCTGCATGGCAAATGGCGATTAAGGTTGGTTATTGACTTGAATCCTCGACGGATGAAACATCATTGTTGTGCTGGTAGTAGTAGTGGTACATACTGGCAGTAGCAGCATATGAAAAAAAAAGGAAATGAAACATTGAGTGGCCTGAGCGTAGCATTAGAAACAGTACGATAGATAGTACGCAACAGAACAGTGCCATAAATGGTAGCCTAAGCAGTGCTAAAGTATTCTAAATATAAGTACTAGTTTTGTGGACTATGGCTACTATACAAAATATTATGAAGGCAAAGGATACTTAAACATATGAATTAACCATTTGATTCGTCATGTGTACGAGCATGATGTTTGATGCTCAATCCACGATGTCGCACATGAAATTCCATTTCCCAACATTTTTCGGTTGCTTAGACCTCATCCTCCCCTGCAAGTGTGTGGAATTTCTTGTTGTCATTTAGTCATACGTCAATGAAAAACCACACAGCCCGGGAGAAGAGGGTTAGGGTTTTTGAAGATTGGATGGGAATGGGGTGTTTTGCAAAAGTTTTGTGGCAAGAAGAAAAAAAAACACTGCATGGACAAACAACAAATGAAGAGAAACAAATGTTTGGATTCAAAGATATCCGTAAATCTTTTAAGGGACATAAAGGTAGTGCACTAGTGCATGCATGAAGTTGTTTGCTAAACGGATGGTTAGGTAACTTAAAAGTTGTACTTACTACATCTTATTGGTAAGTATGAGGAAGCAATTTGACATTGACACTAGAACAGGGCTGCATTAATTATGCAATATCACTTGCCTTTCTGCCCTCATAGAGAATAAACACTTATTATTAGTACATTAGGTTAGTTATAAAAATTGCAAAGAAACGTATGAAATAGCTGGGGAGATGACTTTGAAGCAGAGAACATAGAAACTTACCTAGTCACATTTGTAGAAGTTCAAATTTAAAATAATAACATTTAAAAGATGAGAAGTTACGTGAGAATATTGCAACTTTATGTTGTAGTTGTCCTGTTGAATTGGTGAAGTTGCATGCATCCAGCCATTCCTCTGATTCGCGATATCCTCCTCCATTCCATCTTACGCTCCGTCGATCAATATTGGTGACCAGACACACTGTCCACTGGCTGCCTGATTGCGTCTGAGTTCATCGTTTGTTCTATAGCACATGTTAAAAGCCGTCCTGTAATATTTGATGGAAAAAAACAGGAATTGAACCAGTTAAAAAAATCCAAGGTACGCTGTGTAGTGCAAAAATAACACTTTCAGTTTTCAGAGCTGACATTAAAATTATACACAATCATCACTTCAAAAGTGCGTAACCTGGTTCTCCTTTACAAGGATAGTAATAGTAACTATGGTTGAATTCTGCAGATCCACCATGGATTTTCTTAAAAAAATTGCAAACAAAATTAGACATTCCCAGGAGTGCTCCCAGACCCCTGAACCCAGTCGGAAAAATGTAGAACACCCCCAAGTATCCCCCTAAAAACATGCGATACTGCTACCAGGTTGAACCCTAACTTCAAATCGTGCCAAAAAGCACTCTGCAACTAGTCCCAAACCCCTCTTTTCCAACCTGGATTTTCTTCAAAACACTTGCATTCAATATTAGACATTCCCAGGAGTGCTCCAAGACCCCTGAACCCAGTTGCAAACATGTAGAACCCCCCCAAATAGCCCCCTAAAATGATGTGATAGTGCCACAGGCCTAAGTTCAAAATGTGCCAAAACGCACTCTGCAAGTAGGCCCAAACCCCCCTTTTCCACCGTGGATTTTCTTCAAAACACTTGCAATCAGAATTAGACATTCCCAGGAGTGCCCCTAGACCCTGTAACCCCAGAGAAAAACTGTGGAACCCCCCAACTAGCCCCCCAAAAATATGCAATACTGCAAACAGGGATGAGGCCTAGTTGAAAATCAAGCAGAAAGCGGACTTTGAAATTAGGCCCAAAAGACCCCTTTTCCACAATGGATTTTCTTCAAAACACTTGCAATGATTATTAGACATTTCCAGGAGTGCTCCCAGACCCCTAAACCCACTTTCAAAAATCTAGAACCCCCCCACGTAGCCCTCCGCAGTATTGCAATTTTGGAGAAAAAAAATTCACCTCGGATTTTCTTTAAACCACTCGCAATCACAATTACACATTCCCAGGAGTACTCCCAGACCACTGAACCCAGCCGCAAAAATGTAGAACACCCCCAAGTAGGCCCCAGAAAAAATGCGAAAGTGCTAACCCTAATTCCAAATCGTGCCAAAACGCACTCTGCATTTGCCCACACCCCCTTTTTCCACCATGGATTTTCTTCAAAACACTTGCATTCAAAATTTTACATCACCAGTAGTTCTCCCAGGCCCCTGAACCCAGTCGCAGAAATCTAGAACACCTCCAAGTAGCCCCCTAAAACATGCAATACTGCTACCAGGTTGAACCCTAACTTCGAATTGTGCCAAAAACCCACTCTGCAACTATGCCCAAACCCCCCTTTTCCACCACGGATTTTCTTAAAGTCACTTGCAATCAAAATTAGACTATCCCAGCAGTGCTCCCAGACCCCCAAACCCACCCCCAAAAACCTAAAACCCCCCTAAACAGCGCCACAAAAACAAGCAAGTGAGCAAAAACGGAAACACTATTTCACCATGGATTTTATCCAAAAAACTTGCATCCGATATTAGACCCTCCCAGAGATGCCCCAGACCCCTCAAACCTCCCGCAAAAAAGTAGAACACCCCCAAACGGCCAAAAGCAAAAATGGAAAATGTGACAGAAAATTTTCGGCCTACCAGTCAAAATTACTCCAAACGCACTCTGCAGCTAGGCCCTAACTCCCCTTTCCCACCATGGATTTTCTTCAAACCACTTGCAATCAAAATTAGACTATCCCAGCAGTGCTCCCAGACCCCCAAACCCACCCCCAAAAACCTAGAACCCCCACAAACATCCCCCCAAAAACAAGCAAGTGAGCAAAAACGGAAAAACATTTCCACCATGGATTTTTTCCAAAACACTTGCATTCGATATTAGACCTTCCCAGCAATGCCCCCAGACCCCTCAAACCTCGCCCAAAACAGTAGAACACCCCAAAACAGGCCAAAAGCAAAAATGGAAAATGTGACACTTAGAAAATTTCCGGCCTACCAGTCAAAATCACTCCAAACGCACTCTGCAGCTAGGCCCTAAGTCCCCTTTCCCACCATGGATTTTCTTCAAACCACTTGCAATCAAAATTAGACTATCCCAGCAGTGCTCCCAGGCCCCCAAACCCACCCCCAAAAACCTAGAACCCCCCAAACAGCCCCCCAAAACACGCAATGCTGCTAGGCCTCAGTTTAAATTGTGCCAAAACGCTGTCTGCAACTAGGCCCAAACCCCCCTTTTCCACCATGGATTTTCGTCAAACCACTTGCCATCAAAATTAAACCTTCCCAGCAGTGCTCCAAGACCCCCCGACCCACCCCCACAAATCTAGAGCACCCCCAAACAGCCCCCCAAAAACATGCAATACTGTAGATTCAAAACATGGCAGATTGCGTTGTTCACAAAAAAATTGCTGTTTTCAGCGCCCGCAAAAGACCAAAAAAGGCTACAATTCCACCAATTCTGGACCAAAGAACGCCAAACCCCCAAAAACCTTGCCAACATCATTATGAACGAGCCTGCATTGGGCCCTGAGCCCTAGACTCAGCGGGAACCCTACCAACTTAAACCCAAAAACCCTAGTAAATTGCACTGAACCCTTAACCCTAGATATGCTTTGTCTGTCTGTGTCAAAGAGCCTGGGTATGCTACATCAGGATGCTTCGCTCAAGAATTTGTGATTTTTCCGTAATATCGCGAGATTCGCGAAAAACAGCAAATTTCGCAAACATAACGGATGTTTGGCCCAAGCTTGTGGCAGTGCCATGCAGACGGTCAAGGCAGGCACCACTGAGTGAAGCAACCTGATGTAGCATACCTAGGCTCTTTGTCAGACAGACAAAGCATATCTAATTGTATGCAGCAAACCACATGGCCCCAATTTCACATGAACTGCTGTCTGGAGTGGACTCTGCCTGGCATAACAACAACAGTACACTGCCTCACCCTCGACCACTCCATACCATGAATAGACAGACAAGTAGTTCTGCTATAGTAGTTGTTGTAGACTGGTTTACCTGTTTGCCACTCACAAATTGGCCATAGTTCTTCCCTAAACCAACGCTGATGATCCATCCATCCCAGTGAGTGACTGTAAAGAAAAAATATATATTATTTAATCAATCATCATGGTATATTGGCAAATGAGTCCACTCCAAGGA
Organism: Lissotriton vulgaris; assembly: GCF_964263255.1. Classification (NCBI taxonomy): domain Eukaryota; kingdom Metazoa; phylum Chordata; class Amphibia; order Caudata; family Salamandridae; genus Lissotriton; species Lissotriton vulgaris. Next base: position 304,078 of record NW_028242255.1, read on the forward strand.
CATTTTGCATATTGTAAAATGCAACATAGTGGCCCCTGATTTTGAAGTACAATTTGAATTAAACAAGGTAAAAAAAACAAAGTAGTATACATGAGTTACAATTACTGTGTAAAAGATTAAATAATAACTAAGACAAGACATATGATTCATTTCAAAAAACATACAGCAATTGGTTTAATCAGAGCCAGACAGCCATTGCTGTCCACTGCATGCCATCTTCTCTATTAGTTATTACCTGTTCTACTTTTTGTCCGCATATTCTTCGGAAAGTGAGGGCCCACAGGGCAGCCTCTCTCCTGTCAATTTCAGAAGCAACTCTGTCAGCAATCAGCAAGCATGTAGTCAGTCAGCAATTTCAGTCCCACTTGAGGGGACCAGTCTATGAAAACAAAGTTTCTTTATTCTTCGTAATCCATCCATCTGCCTTGAGGGAAATGGATAGGTGGAGTCTGGAGGAGGAGGATAGAGGAGCATGATTGAGTTGTGAACTTGTGAACCTCAGGAATGCAGGCTGCAGCACCTTCAAATCAAAAAGGAAAATAAAATGAAGACAGTGCTGCTGATGGACTTGTTGTGAGAGTTTTGTTGTGGTAAAAGTTGCAAAACAAAGAACGACACACAGGAATGAAAGTGAATAGGGACGAAAAAAAAGTCATTTTCAGGCCTCGGTGTCAGGGAAGTAGAGCTCGTCCTCAAACTCTATGAATTGAGACGGGAGTAGGTCAGCTAACAGAGAAGAACTTCCGTCACCTAAGTCGGTGTCCTCTTCTTCCTGTGTGCATTCACGTATTTTGTAATCTGTTGGTATGAAGTGCTGATTCATCTTGATCAGTGTTAACATCTCCACATTTTTGGGCGCGAGGCGGGTCCTTTTTGAAGTTACAATGGCACCAGCAGCACTGAAAACACGTTCAGAAGACACGCTTGCGAGTGAGCAAGACAAATTATTTAGAGCCAGGTTGGTGATCAGTGGCCATAGAGGCCTTTTCCTATACCAATACAGCAAAGAGTTCTGATTAACAAAGACCTGCACCATCGACTCAAGGTTCTCCATGGTTGCTCCACTTTGCGTACCATCTGTGACCTTTGCAGCACTGGAACGAGCAAACCCTTGATGAGTTAGCCAATCCGTTTCCGACAATATTATGGCTGGGCCTGGTGCAGGTAAGGATGATGATACGGTTGGTGCTGGTGTCGTTAACGGCTGTGAGGGAAACTGACTCCCTTCGTCCACAGTAAGCATGGGCGGATTTTGCGGATCCACGATCCGCGGATTTTGCGGATTTGCGGATATGCGGATTTGGGGCGGGGCTTCCATGCGAGTGCAGTCACTGAATTTGAGCATCAACTAGTTCGAGCGACCATGTGTGTGTCACTATGCAATCGCCCCGGCGGGCGCAGGGGTCCCTTGAGTGAGCTGTCCATCATAGTGGGTGAATGGCGGGCAGACGGTGCAAACCGCGAATGTGTGGGCGGGGCCAAACGGGCAGGGTTACCATGCGAGTTCACACATGCTTCTAGTGTGTATAAAAGGTCAGAGAAAGATCAGTTCAGCAGATGAAGAGAAATAAGCTCCTGGTCACAGAAACAGCACGGGTATTGCGCTCGTGAAAGTCAAGGATGCAAAAACCTCTATCCAGCATCACAGCTGATTTTCCACGGTAGAGTTGGGAAGAAGGCACACCTGTCCAGCCTCGACGACGCTCACGATTGTTTTTGGGCTAATGAATGAATCACTGAATTTGAGCATCAACTAGTTCGAGCAACCATGTGTGTGTTACTATGCAATCGCCCCGAAGGGCGCAGGGGTCCCTTGAGTGAGCTGTCCATCATAGTGGGTGAATGGCGGGAAGACGGTGCAAACCGCTAGAGTGTGGGCGGGGCCAAACGGACAGGGCTACCATGCGAGTTCACACATGCTTCTAGTGTGTATAAAAGGTCAGAGAAAGATCAGTTCAGCAGATGAAGAGAAATAAGCTCCTGGTCACAGAAACCGCACGGGTATTGCGCTCGTGAAAGTCAAAGATGCAAAAGCCTCTATCCAGCATCACAGCTGATTTTCCACAGTAGAGTTGGGAAGAAGGCACACCTGTCCAGCCTCGACGACGCTCACAATTGTTTTTGGGCTAATGAATGAGTCACTGAATTTGAGCATCAACTAGTTCGAGCGACCATGTGTGTGTTACTATGCAATCGCCCCGAAGGGCTCAGGGGTCCCTTGAGTGAGCTGTCCATCATAGTGGGTGAATGGCGGGGAGACGGTGCAAACCGCGAGTGTGTGGGCGGGGCCAAGCGGGCAGGGCTACCATGCGAGTTCACACATGCTTCTTGTGTGTATAAAAGGTCAGAGAAAGATCAGTTCAGCAGATGAAGAGAAATAAGCTCCTGGTCACAGAAACCGCACGGGTATTGCGCTCGTGAAAGTCAAAGATGCAAAAGCCTCTATCCAGCATCACAGCTGATTTTCCACAGTAGAGTTGGGAAGAAGGCACACCTGTCCAGCCTCGACGACGCTCACAATTGTTTTTGGGCTAATGAATGAGTCACTGAATTTGAGCATCAACTAGTTCGAGCGACCATGTGTGTGTTACTATGCAATCGCCCCGAAGGGCTCAGGGGTCCCTTGAGTGAGCTGTCCATCATAGTGGGTGAATGGCGGGGAGACGGTGCAAACCGCGAGTGTGTGGGCGGGGCCAAGCGGGCAGGGCTACCATGCGAGTTCACACATGCTTCTTGTGTGTATAAAAGGTCAGAGAAAGATCAGTTCAGCAGATGAAGAGAAATAAGCTCCTGGTCACAGAAACAGCACGGGTATTGCGCTCGTGAAAGTCAAGGATGCAAAAGCCTCTATCCAGCATCACAGCTGATTTTCCACGGTAGATTTGTGAAGAAGGCACACCTGCCTCGACGACGCTCACAATTGTTTTTGGGCTCACAGGAAGGGCATGTTGTAACTATTTTAGGATGGCGCCGGCAAGCTGCCAGCGCCATCCTAAAATACTTACTAAATTAGCTTCAACAGGAAGCTCTAATAGATAAAATAAAGCAGGTGCGAGCACCTACTTTATTTTATCTATTAGAGCTTCCTGTTGAAGCTAACTTAGTAACTATTTTAGGATGGCGCTGGCAGCTTGCCGGCGCCATCCTAAAATAGTTACAAGTTGACAGGCCAGCCAGGCTTCAACTTTTGCCCCCGGAATCCGCCGCTCGCGGATTTGCGAATTCGCGGTAAATTTGCGGGAGTTCGCGGATCGCGAATTTACCGAAAATTCGCAAAATCCGCAAGCGGAACGGATTTTGCGCTCATACTTAGTCCACAGATTCAGAAGTGGAACTTGACGCCGGATGGCCTGCTGATTCAGTTGTACTTCTGCCGGCTCCTTGAATTTTCTGCTGCTCTTTTTTTTAACCGAGTACTTTGAAACATCTGCTTCATCAAAAGGAATGAATGCTTTGCTGGCCACTGCCTTTTTGTACCGTGGATCCAGTATAGTGGCACAAATGTAATGTTGTTCTGTATGTATGTTTTCAAGCCTTTCATTGTCAACTAGGCGGCTTAATAACCTCTCGGCCAACTGATATGTGTCTTGCTTTTCAGCATCAACTCGGAACGTTGAAGACACCGCCTTCAGTTCTAGCATGACCAACAATGGGATAGCTTTGCTCAAAGAACAGTCCTCCCTGCTGACTTCACGCCTGAAGAACTCAAATGGGTGAAGCATGTCTGTCAGGCTTGCAATTAGCTTCCATTCCTCCAACTCTAGCCTCATGCCTTTCATAGTAGAACCCAGTTTATAGACATAATCATTGATTACCCCCACTGCTCAGACAAACGCTCAAGCATGTAAAAGGTTGAGTTGCAACGTGTTGCCACCTCCTGGATGAGTCCTTTGACTGGCAGTCTACGTTCCTGCTGAATGCCTCTCAGCTGCTTCCGGGCCTTAAAAGAATGGCTGAAATGTGTGCAGATGCTTTGGCAGGTGGTCAGTAACTTGCTGACTGTGTTTTCCTTTTTCAAGAAATCTTGCACCACGATGTTAATACTGTGCGCCAAACAAGGCACTCTGAAATAGCCACTTTGCTGCATGGCCTTAACTATATTATTGCCATTGTCCGTGGAAACATAACCAGCCATGTGATTTCTTGGATGCAGCCATTCAGAGACCTTCCTATCAAACTCATCCAAAAGGTTAGGTGCAGTATGAGTTTTCTCCATGGCAAACATGGCTAATGTTGCATGTTTTCGAGTAGCATGAAAAACTGTGTCCGGGTCAACAGTAATACCTCTACTTGTCTTGTCTCTAACCCCTGCAAAAGAGACCAAGTGTGCAGTGATGCACATGTAATCAAGGGCTTGGCAACTGGTCCACATGTCTCTTGTCAGGTTGATAGTGTGAACAGCACTATTCTGAATACCTGCTCCAATCACCTCCAGCACATCTTGATGTAGTGCTGGAACAGCAACTCTGGCAAAATATGACCGGCTAGGATCCTTCCATTTAGGGCAGACGGTTGCCACAAATTCTAGAAAACCCACCCCTTCCACGAAAGAGAAAGGAAGAAGGTCCAGCGCTAGCATTTTAGCCAGCTTTGCGTTATTCAGACGTGCCATTGGGTGGTTGCGCTCAAATGGCGCCTCAGACCATAACATGTTTTGAATGGTGGGCTGGACCGTTTTACGTGATGATGATGATGATGATGATGCAAACTTTAAACTAGTTTGGCTTATTGATGTTCTTTTTCGCATTGATGTCTCTCCCAGACTCTTAGTGTGCCTCATACATGTTGCAGGGGTAAAGGGTGTGGGCGCTACCACTGCAGTGCTGCTGCCGGGGGTACTGGGTGTACCAGAAAAAATGTTGGTCTATTCTCGACTTCCCCCCTGCACAATCAGCCCCTCGTCAGCATCAGATGCAATGTGAATGAATACACATGGATCAGTTCTGCTTTGGGCTTCCCCGATGTTCCTTATGTGCGCATCCCACTGGATAGTGTGGTGTTTTTTGAGATGACCTCTCTGGCCTCTGGTATCATAGTTGGTACCAAGCTTACCCCGACTAACTAATACTTTACAAATCAAACAAACGACAATGTTTTCCGCATTTTCGCTAACAGTAAAGAAGTCTCAAACTGGGGACTGGAGATATCTGCCGGTGGTGGAGGTGCTACTTTGACTTTCAATGCCAGATAAGGTAGAGGATGGGTGTGGCTGAATTAGTTTCTGTTGTTCACTTACAGCACCACTACTTGAGGTCGAGCTGGATGGAGGTCCCTACCGGCCCTTCTGCCTAAAAAATGTGGAAGCTGAAGGTCGTGTTGCTGTTGTAGTTAACTGAGTTGGTGGTGGTACCAGTGCCACGCCGCCCACATCCCCCTCAGCAGCCATTCGGAATGGGGTGAAAATGTCTATATCCTGCATGCCCGCTGGGCTGGAGTGACAACTGTGATGACTGGGTCGTCGTCAGACTGTTCATCAGCAGCAGAAGACACCACTTCTTGTTTGTCGTCATCACCCATACGTCGAAGCCTTGTGGGAACCTTCCTTTTAGGCCTTCCTTTTAGGCCTACCTTTGTCGGCTCATGGCGTGACTCACTCTCAGACTGCATTGCTGGGTTCCAATCAAGATCAAGATCATCAGAATGAAGGGGGCTTGAAGAAGAACTTTCAGAAGTTGTAGTAGTAGCCCTCCTTGACCTTTTTCTTGCTGGGGATCTGGAAGACAATGGATCATCATCTGGAGGAGTGGCTTCCTTGGATGATACCTCTGCTTGAATATCAATTTCCTGATGTGCCCCTACTTCCGGAGGAACAAGCGTTGTAGGAAGTTGTGCCGCTCTATGAACCTCTAGTTGCACCTCTCCATGCACCTCTCCATGCGCCTCTACTTGCGCCTCTTCTTGCGCCTCTTCTTGCACCTCTCCTTGTGCATCTCCTTGCGCCTCTCCTTGTGCCTCTCCTTGAGACTCTCCTTGCCCATGTACTTGCGCTTGTACTTGTTGCACCAGTGGTTGTCGTTGTGGCTGTGGTTGTTGAACACTCGTCAGTGGAGTTACACCCTCCGTTTATTGGATGGTGCTTTCTTGTGATGAGCCAACATCACTGGTCGATGGTGATTGAGAAAGTAAAGAGGCTGCCTCAGCAGCACTGATGGTCTTGGACCTAACTTGGCGTGGTGGCACTGAGCCCAATGAAGTGGAGGTGCTGCTTCCAGCTTGGTTCCCGGCAGACACCCCTGCTGCTGCATGCATAGTTTTTTCCCCAAAAAAGGTGTCGGTGGGCACACCAGTCTCCTTGTTGGGTGGTGCCACTTGCTTCTTCTGCTCCTTCTTTCTGGCAGTGGCACTGGCAACTTTTTTCGCTGCAGCGCTACGGCCACCATTCTTTGGGCCCATCTTCTTCAGATGTCAGAACAGCAGGCCGCAGTAGCACGAGTTGCAGAGTTGTCTTGTCTGTGGCCACACGTGACGTCACGTGACATTGTGCTGCACACACTGCTGCAGGACTTCTTCCTTGGCACTGGTCATTCTCTTGTGCACCTAAAAACAATGGAAGCCAGAGAAACATCAGTTAAACACCCCAAAAAGTCGAAAAACACCCACAAATCCCCAGAATCCAATGATATCCATGCCCTCAATGATGTTTAAATTCAAGACACCCCACAGAAAGACTTGGTCCATGCACCACTGAGTACCCCTAGGCCTAATGGAAGAAAGCAAGGCAAAGTGGGTGCAGGCCTGAGCGCACTGCCTGGCTTCAAAATGGGCCCTTGACCCCCAGCCACATGGCGGTGGCCTGCCTTGACTAGGCCTCAAAATGGCCCCCACCCACATGGCCAGGCCCCAACAACAAACCAAAAAGTAAAAAAACACAAAAAATCACCACAATCCAATGCAATCCTTGCCCTCAATAATGTTTAAATTCAAGACACCCCACAGAAACACTTGGTCCATGCACCACTGAGTACCCCTGGGCCTAATAGAAGAAAGCAAGGCAAAGTGGATACAGGCGTGAGTACACTGCCTGGCTTTAAAATAGGCCCTTGACCCCCAGACACATGGCCCGGCCCTGCCTGGACCAGGCCTCAAAATAGCCCCCACCTACATGGCAAGGCTCCAACAACACCCTAAAAAGTAAAAAAACACACATAAAATCACCACAATCCAATGCCATCCATGCCCTCAATGATGTTTAAATTCAAGACACCCCACAGAAAGACTTGGTCCATGCACCGCTGAGAAACGCTGGGCCTAATGGAAGAAAGCAAGGCAAACTGGGTGCAGGCCTAAGCACACTGCCTGGCTTCAAAAGGGGCACTTGACCCCCAGCCACATGGCCAGGCCCTGCCTGGACCATGCAGCAAATTGCCCCCACCCACATGGCCAGGCCCCAACAATACCCCAAAAAGTAACAAAACACACATAAATCACCACAATCCAATGCCGTCCATGCACTCAATGATGTTTAAATTCAAGACACCCCACAGAAAGACTTGGTCCATGGACCACTGAGTACCCCTGGGCCTAATGGAAGAAAGCAAGGCAAAGTAGGTGCAGGCCTGAGCACACTGCCTGGCTTTAAAATGGGCCCTTGACCCCCAGCCACATGGCCAGGCCCTGCCGGGAACAGGTCTCAAAATGGCCCCCACCCACATGGCCAGGCCCCATAAACACCCCAAAAAGTAATCAAACACACAAAAATCACCACAATCCAATGCCATCCATGCCCTCAATGATGTTTAAATTCAAGACACTCCACAGAAAGACTTGCTCCATGCAACACTGAGTACCTCAGGGTCTAATGGAAGAAAGCAAGGCAAAGTGGGTGCAGGCCTGAGCACACTGCCGGCTTCAAAATGGGCCCTTGACCCCCAGCCACATGGCCAGGCACTGCCTGGAACAGGCCTCAAAATAGCCCCCACCCACATGGACAGGCCCCAACAACACCCTAAAAAGTCGAAAAACACACAAAAATCACCACAATCCAATGCCAACCATGCCCTCAATGATGTTTAAATTCAATACACCCCACAGAAGGACTTGGTCCATGGACCACTGAGTACCCCAGGGCCTAATGAAAGTAATCAGGGCAAAATGGGTGCAGACCTGAGCACATCGTCTGGCATAAAAATGGGCCCTTTACCCCCAGCCACATGGCCAGGCCCTGCCTGGACCAGGCCTCAAATTGGCCCCCACCCACATGGCCAGGCCCCAACAACACCCCAAAACGTCAAAAAACACACAAAAAACCCCACAATCCAATGGCTTCCATGCCCTCAATAATGTTTAAATTCAAGACACCCCACAGAAAGACTTGGTCCATGCACCACTGAGTGCCCCTGGGCCTAATGAAAGAAAGCAAGGCAAAGTAGGTGAAGGCCTGAGCACACTGCCTGGCTTCAAATGGGCCCTTGACCCCTAGCCACATGGCCAGGCCCCAAAAGGGCCCCCACCCACATGGCCAGGCCCCAACAACACCCCAAAAAGTCAAAAACACACAAAAATCACCACAATCCAATGACATCCATGCCCTCAATGATGTTTAAATTCAAGACACCCCACAGAAAGACTTGGTCCATGCACCACTGAGTACATCTGGGCCTAATTGAAGAAAGCAAGGCAATGTGGGGCAGCCCTGAGCACACTGCAACCCACATGGCCAGGCCCCAACAACACCGCAAAAAAGTAAAAAAACACACAGAAATTACCACAATCCAATGCCATCCATGCCCTCAATGATGTTTAAATTCAAGACACCCCACAGAAAGACTTGGTCCATGCACCACTGAGTACACCTGGGCCTAATTGAAGAAAGCAAGGCAATGTGGGGCAGCCCTGAGCACACTGCCTGGCTTCAAAATGGGCCCTTGACCCCCAGCCACATGGCCAGGCCCTGCCTGGATAAGGCCTCAAAATAGCCCCCACCCACATGGCCAGGCCCCAACAACACCCTAAAAAGTCGAAAAACACACAAAAATCACCACAATCCAATGCCATCTATGCCCTTAATGATGTTTAAATTCAAGACACTCCACAGAAAGACTTGGTCCATGCACCACTGAGTACCTCTGGGCCTAATGGAAGAAAGCAAGGCAAAGTGGATGCAGGCCTGATCACACTGCCTGGCTTCAAATGGGCCCTTGACCCCCAGCCACATGGCTAGGCCCTGCCTGGGCCAGGCCCCAAAAGAGCCCCCACCCACATGGCCAGGCCCCAACAACACCCCCAAAAGTCGAAAACACACAAAAATCACCACAATCCAATGCATCCATGCCCTCAATGCTGTTTAAATTCAAGACACCCCAAAGAAAGACTTGGTCCTTGCACCACTGAGTACCCCTGGGCCTAATGGAAGAAAGTAAGGCAAAGTGGGTGCAGGCCTGAGCACACTGCCTGGCTTCAAAATCGGCCCCTGACCCCCAGCCACATATCCAGGCCCTGCCTGGACCAGGTCTCAAAATGGCCCCCAACCAAATGGCCAGGCCCCAAAACACCCCAAAAAGTCGAAAAACACACACAAATCACCACAATCCAATGCCATCCATGCCCTCAATGATGTTTAAATTCAAGACACACCAAAGAAAGACTTGGTCCGTGCACCACTGAGTACCCCGGGGCCTAATGGAAGAGAGCAAGGCAAAGTGGGTGCAGGCCTGAGCACACTGCCTGGCTTCAAAATGGGCCCTTAACCCCCAGCCACATGGCCAGGCCCTGCCTGGACCAGGCCTCAAAATAGCCCCCACTGACATGGCCAGGCCCCAACCACACCCTAAAAAGTCGAAAAACACACAAAAATCACCACCATCCAATGCCATCCATGCTCTCAATGATGTTTAAATTATATACACAACACAGAAAGTCTTGGTTCATGCACCACTGAGTACCCCAGGGCCTAATGGAAGAAAGGAAGGCAAAGTGGGTGCAGGTCTGAGCACACTGCCTGACATCAAAATGGGCCCTTGACACCCAGCCACATGGCCAGGCCCTGCCTGGACCAGGCCTCAAAATGCCCCCCACCCATATGGCCAGGCCCCAACAACACCCCAAAAAGTCGAAAAACACACAAAAATCCCTACAATCCAATGGTTCCATGCCCTCAATGATGTTTAAATTCAAGACACCCCACAGAAAGACTTAGTACATGCACCACTGAGTACCCCTGGTCCTTATCGAAGAAAACAAGCAAAGTGGGTGCTGGTCTGAGCACACTGCCTGGCTTCAAAATGGACCCTTGACCCCAAGCCACATGGCCAGGCCCTACTTGGACCAGGCCTCAAAATTGACCCCACCCACATGGCCAGGCCCCAACAACACCCCAAAAAGTAAAAAAAACACACAAAAATCACCACAATCCAATGCCATCCTTGCCCTCAATAATGTTTAAATTCAAGACACCCCACAGAAACACTTGGTCCATGCACCACTGAGTACCCCTGGGCCTAATGGAAGAAAGCAAGGCAAAGTGGATACAGGCGTGAGTACACTGCCTGGCTTCAAAATGGGCCCTTGACCCCCAGACACATGGCCAGGCCCTGCCTGGACCAGGCCTCAAAATAACCCCCACCCACATGGCAAGGCTCCAACAACACCCTAAAAAGTCAAAAAACACACATAAAATCACCACAATCCAATGCCATCCATGCCCTCAATGATGTTTAAATTCAAGACACCCCACAGAAAGACTTGGTCCATGCACCGCTGAGAAACGCTGGGCCTAATGGAAGAAAGCAAGGCAAACTGGGTGCAGGCCTGAGCACACTGCCTGGCTTCAAAATGGGCACTTGACCCCCAGCCACATGGCCAGGCCCTGCCTGGACCATGCAGCAAAATGGCCCCCACCCACATGGCCAGGCCCCAACAATACCCCAAAAAGTCAAAAAGCACACATAAATCACCACAATCCAATGCCGTCCATGCACTCAATGATGTTTAAATTCAAGACACCCCACAGAAAGACTTGGCCCATGCACCACTGAGTACCCCTGGGCCTAATGGAAGAAAGCAAGGCAAAGTGGGTGCAGGCCTGAGCACACTGCCTGGCTTTAAAATGGGCCCTTGACCCCCAGCCACATGGCCAGGCCCTGCCGGGACCAGGCCTCAAAGTGGCCCCCACCCACATGGCCAGGTCCCATAAACACCCCAAAAAGGCAAAAAAACACACATAAATCCCTACAATCCAATTCAATTAATTCCCTCAATGATGTTTAAATTCAAGACACCCCACAGAAAGACTTGGTCCATGCACCACTGAGTACCTCTAGGCCTAAGGGAAGAAAGCAAGACAAAGTGGGTGCAGGCCTGAGCACACTGCCTTTCTTCAAATAGGCCCTTGACCCCCAGCCACATGGCCAGGCCCTTCCTGGACCAGGCCCCAAAAGAGCCCCCACCCACATGGCCAGGCCCCAACAACAACCCAAAAAGTAAACAAACACACAAATATCACCACAATCCAATGCCATCCATGCCTTTAATTATGTTTAAATTCAAGACACTCCACAGAAAGACTTGCTCAATGCAACACTGAGTACCCCAGGGTCTAATAGAAGAAAGCAAGGCAAAGTGGGTGCAGGCCTGAGCACACTGCCTGGCTTCAGAATGGGCCCTTGAACCCCAGCCACATGGCCAGGCCCTGCCTGGAACAGGCCTCAAAATAGCCCCCACCCACATGGCCAGGCCCCAACAACACCCTAAAAAGCCGAAAAACACACAAAAATCACCACAATCCAATGCCAACCATGCCCTCAAAGATGTTTAAATTCAATACACCCCACAGAAAGACTTGGTCCATGCACCACTGAGTACACCTGGGCCTAATTGAAGAAAGCAATGCAAAGTGGGGGCAGCCCTGAGCACACTGCCTGGCTTTAAAATGGGCCCTTGACCCCCAGCCACATGGCGGGGCCCTGCCTGGATCAGGCCTCAAAATACCCCCCACCCAAATGGCCAGGCCCCAACAACACCCTAAAAAGTCGAAAAACACACAAAAATCACCACAATCCAATGCCATCTATGCCCTTAATGATGTTTAAATTCAAGACACCCCACAGAAAGACTTGGTCCATGCACCACTGAGTACCTCTGGGCCTAATGGAAGAAAGCAAGGCAAAGTGGGTGCAGGCCTGATCACACTGCCTGGCTTCAAATGGGCCCTTGACCCCCAGCCACATGACTAGGCCCTGCCTGGGCCAGACCCCAAAAGAGCCCCCACCCACATGGCCAGGCCCCAACAACACCCTAAAAAGTCGAAAAACACACAAAAATCACCACAATCCAATGCCATCTATGCCCTTAATGATGTTTAAATTCAAGACACCCGAAAGAAAGACTTGGTCCATGCACCACTGAGTACCTCTGGGCCTAATGGAAGAAAGTAAGGCAAAGTGGGTGCAGGCCTGAGCACACTGCCTTTCTTCAAATAGGCCCTTGACCCCCAGCCACATGGCCAGGTCCTGCCTGGACCAGGCCCCAAAAGAGCCCCCACCCACATGGCCAGGCCCCAACAACACCCCAAAAAGTAAACAAACACACAAAAATCACCACAGTCCAATGCCATCAATGCCCTCAATGATGTTTAAATTCAAGACACTCCACAGAAAGACTTGCTCCATGCAACACTGAGTACCCCAGGGTCTAATGGAAGAAAGCAAGGCAAAGTGGGTGCAGGCCTGAGCACACTGCCTGGCTTCAAAATGGGCCCTTGACCCCCCGCCACATGGCCAGGCCCTGCCTGGAGCAGGCCTCAAAATAGCCCCCACCCACATGGCCAGGCCCCAACAACACCCCAAAAAGTAAACAAACACACAAAAATCACCACAATCCAATGCCATCCATGCCCTCAATGATGTTTAAATTCAAGACACTTCACAGAAAGACTTGCTCCATGCAACACTGCGTACCCCAGGGTCTAATGGAAGAAAGCAAGGCAAAGTGGGTGCAGGCCTGAGCACACTGCCTGGCTTCAAAATGGGCCCTTGACCCCCAGCCACATGGCCAGGCCCTTTTTGGAACAGGCCTCAAAATAGCCCCCACCCACATGGCCAGGCCCCAACAACACCCTAAAAAGTCGAAAAACACACAAAAATCACCACAATCCAATGCCAACCATGCCCTCAATGATGTTTAAATTCAATACACCCCACAGAAGGACTTGGTCCATGGACCACTGAGTACCCCAGGGCCTAATGAAAGAAAGCAAGGCAAAATGGGTGCAGGCCTGAGCACATCGCCTGTCATAAAAAGTGGGCCCTTGACCCCCAGCCACATGGCCAGGCCCTGCCTGGACCAGGCCTCAAATTGGCCCCCACCCACATGGCCAGGCCCCAACAACACCCCAAAAAGTCGAAAAACACACAAAAATCCCCCCAATCCAATGGCTTCCATGCCCTCAATAATGCTTAAATTCAAGACACCCCACAGAAAGACTTGGTCCAAGCACCACTGAGTGCCCCATGGCCTAATGGCAGAAAGCAAGGCAAAGTAGGTGCAGGCCTGAGCACACTGCCTGGCTTCAAATGGGCCCTTGACCCCTCGCCATATGGCCAGGCCCCAAAAGGGCCCCACCCACATGGCCAGGCCCCAACAACACCCCAAAAAGTCAAAAACACACAAAAATCACCACAATCCAATGCCATCCATGCCCTCAATGATGTTTAAATTCAAGACACGCCACACTAAGACTTGCTCCATGCACCACTGAGTACACCTGGGCCTAATTGAAGAAAGCAAGGCAAAGTGGGGGCAGCCCTGAGCACACTGCCTGGCTTGAAAATGGGCCCTTGACCCCCAGCCACATGGCCAGGCCCTGCCTGGATCAGGCCTCAAAATAGCCCCCACCCACATGGCCAGGCCCCAACAACACCCCAAAAAGTCGAAAAACACACAAAAATCACCACAATCCAATGCCATCCATGCCCTCAATGATGTTTAAATTCAAGACACCCCACAGAAAGACTTGGTCCATTCACCACAGAGTACCCCTGGGCCTAATGGAAGAAAGTAAGGCAAAGTGGGTGCAGGCCTGAGCACACTGCCTGGCTTCAAAATGGGCCCTTGACCCCCAGCCACATTTCCAGGCCCTGCCTGGACCAGGTCTCAAAATGGTCCCCACCCACATGGCCAGGCCCCAACAACACCCCAAAAAGAAAAAAAAACACACAAAAATCACCACAATCCAATTCCATTCATGCCCTCAATGATGTTTAAATTCAAGACACCCCACAGAAACACTTGGTCCATGCACCACTGAGTACCCCTGGGCCACATGGCCAGGCCCTGCCTTGACCAGGCCTCAAAATAGCCCCCACCCACATGGCCAGGCCCCAACAACACCCTAAAAGTCGAGAAACACAGAAGAATCACCACAATCCAATGCCATCCATGCCCTCAATGATGTTTAAATTCAAGACAGCCCACAGAAAGACTTAGTCCATGCACCGCTGAGTACCCCTGGGCCTAATGGAAGAAAGCAAGGCAAACTGGGTGCAGGCCTGAGCACACTGCCTGACTTCAAAATAGGCCCTTGACCCCCAGCCACATGGCAAGGCCCTGCCTGGACCATGCCGCAAAATGGACCCAACCCACATGGCCAGACCCGAACAACACCCCAAAAAGTCGAAAAACACACAAAAATTACCACAATCCAATGCCATCCATGCACTTAATGATGTTAAAATTCAAGACACCCCACAGAAAGACTTGGTCCATGCACCACTGAGTACCCCTGAGCCTAATGGAGGAAAGCAAGGCAAAGTGGGTGCAGGCCTGAGCACTGCCTGGCTTCAAAATGGGCCCTTGACCCCCAGCCACATGGCCAGGCCCTGCCTGGACCAGGCCTCAAAATGGCCCCCACCCACATGGCCAGGCCACAAAAAACACCCCAAAAAGTCAGAAAACACACATAAATCCCCACAATCCAATGTAATCCATGCCCTCAATGATGTTTAAATTCAAGACACCCCACAGAAAGACTTGGTCCATGCACCACTGAGTACCTCTGGGCCTAATGGAAGAAATCAAGGCAAAGCGGGTGCAGGCCTGAGCACACTGCCTGGCTTCAAATAGGCCCTTGACCCCCTACCACATGGAAGGCCCTGCCTGGAACAGGCCCCAAAAGAGCCCCCACCCACATGGCCAGGCCCCAACAACACCCCAAAAAGTTTAAATTCAATACACCCCACAGAAAGACTTGGTCCATGCACCCCTGAGTACCCCAGGGCCTAATGGAATAAAGCAAGGCAAAGTGGGTGCAGGCCTGAGCACACTGCCTGGCACCAATTTGGCCCTTGACACCCAGCCACATGGCCAGGCCCTGCCTGACCAGGCCTCAAAATGGCCCCCAACGACATGGCCAGGCCCCAACAACACCCCAAAAAGTCAAAAAACATACATAAAATCCCACAATCCAATGGCATCCATGCCCTCAATGATGTTTAAATTCAAGACACCCCACAGAAAGACTTGGTCCATGCCCCTGGGCCTAATGGAAGAAAGCAAGGCAAAGTGGGTGCAGGCCTGAGCACACTGCCTGGCTTCAAAATGGGCCCTTGACCCCCAGCCACATTTCCAGGCCCTGCCTGGACCAGGTCTCAAAATGGTCCACACCCACATGGCCAGGCCCCAACAACACCCCAAAAAGAAAAAAAACAAACACACAAAAATCACCACAATCCAATTCCATTCATGCCCTCAATGATGTTTAAATTCAAGACACCCCACAGAAACACTTGGTCCATGCACCACTGAGTACCCCTGGGCCTAATGGAAGAAAGCAAGGCAAACTGGGTGCAGGCCTGAGCACACTGCCTGACTTCAAAATAGGCCCTTGACCCCCAGCCACATGGCCAGGCCCTGCCTGGACCATGCCGCAAAATGGACCCAACCCAGATGGCCAGACCCGAACAACACCCCAAAAAAGTCGAAAAACACACAAAAATCACCACAATCCAATGCCATCCATGCACTTGATGATGTTAAAATTCAAGACACCCCACAGAAAGACTTGGTCCATGCACCACTGAGTACCCCTGAGCCTAATTGAGGAAAGCAAGGCAAAGTGGGTGCAGGCCTGAGCACTGCCTGGCTTCAAAATGGGCACTTGACCCCCAGCCACATGGCCAGGCCCTGCCTGGACCAGGCCTCAAAATGGCCCCCACTCACATGGCCAGGCCCCAAAAAACACCCCAAAAAGTCAGAAAACACACATAAATCCCCACAATCCAATGTAATCCATGCCCTCAATGATGTTTAAATTCAAGACACCCCACAGAAAGACTTGGTCCATGCACCACTGAGTACCTCTGGGCCTAATGGAAGAAATCAAGGCAAAGCGGGTGCAGGCCTGAGCACACTGCCTGGCTTCAAATGGACCCTTGACCCCCCTACCACATGGCCAGGCCCTGCCTGGACCAGGCCCCAAAAGAGCCCCCACCCACATGGCCAGGCCCCAACAACACCCCAAAAAGTTTAAATTCAATACACCCCACAGAAAGATTTGGTCCATGCACCCCTGAGTACCCCAGGGCCTAATGGAATAAAGCAAGGCAAAGTGGGTGCAGGCCTGAGCACACTGCCTGGCACCAATTTGGCCCTTGACACCCAGCCACATGGCCAGGCCCTGCCTGACCAGGCCTCAAAATGGCCCCCAACCACATGGCCAGGCACCAACAACACCCCAAAAAGTCGAAAAACATACATAAAACCCCACAATCCAATGGCATCCATGCCCTCAATGATGTTTAAATTCAAGACACCCCACAGAAAGACTTGGTCCATGCCCCTGGGCCTAATGGAAGAAAGCAAGGCAAAGTGGGTGCAGGCCTGAGCACACTGCCTGGCTTCAAATGGGCCCTTGACCCCCAGCCACATGGCCAGGACCCAAAAGGGCCCCCACCCACATGGCCAGGCCCCAACAACACCCCAAAAAGTCAAAAAACACACAAAATCACCACAATCCAATGCCATCCTTGCCCTCAATAATGTTTAATTTCAAGACACCCCACAGAAACACTTGGTCCATGCACCACTGAGTACCCCTGGGCCTAATGGAAGAAAGCAAGGCAAAGTGGATACAGGCGTGAGCACACTGCCTGGCTTCAAAATGGGACCTTGACCCCCAGCCACATGGCCAAGCCATGCCTGGACCAGGCCTTAAAATAGCCCCCACCCACAACGCCAGGCCCCAACAACACCCTAAAAAGTCGAAAAACACACAAACATCACCACAATCCAATGCCATCCATGCCTTTAATGGGGTTTAAATTCAAGACATCCCACAGAAAGACTTGGTCCATGCACCTCTGAGTACCCCTGGGCCTAATGGAAGAAAGCAAGGCAAACTGGGTGCAGGCCTGAGCACACTGCCTGGCTTCAAAATGGGCCCTTGACCCCCAGCCACATGGCCAGGACCCAAAAGGGCCCTCACCCACATGGCCAGGCCCCAACAACACCCTAAAAAGTCGAAAAACACAAAAATCACCACAATCCAATGCCATCCATGCCCTCAATGATGTTTAAATTCAATACACCCCACAGAAAGACTTGGTCCATGCACCCATGAGTACCCCAGGGCCTAATGGAATAAAGCAAGGCAAAGTGGGTGCAGGCCTGAGCACACTGCCTGGCACCAATTTGGCCCTTGACACCCAGCCACATGGCCAGGCCCTGCCTGACCAGACCTCAAAATGGCCCCCAACCACATGGCCAGGCCCCAACAACACCACAAAAAGTCGAAAAACATACATAAAACCCCACAATCCAATGGCATCCATGCCCTCAATGATGTTTAAATTCAAGACACCCCACAGAAAGACTTGGTCCATGCACCACTGAGTGCCCCTGGGCCTAATGGAAGAAAGCAAGGCAAAGTGGGTGCAGGCCTGAGCACACTGCCTGGCTTCAAATGGGCCCTTGACCCCCAGCCACATGGCCAGGCCCCAAAAGGGCCCCCACCCACATGGCCAGGCCCCAACAACACGCCAAAAAGTCAAAAAACACACAAAATCACCACAATCCAATGCCATCCTTGCCCTCAATAATGTTTAATTTCAAGACACCCCACAGAAACACTTGGTCCATGCACCACTGAGTACCCCTGGGCCTAATGGAAGAAAGCAAGGCAAAGTGGATACAGGCGTGAGCACACTGCCTGGCTTAATGGAAGCCAGGCAGTGTGCCTAATGGAAGATAGGGCCTAATGGAAGATAGCAAGGCAAAGTGAGTGCAGGCCTGAGCACACTGCCTGGCATCAAAATGGGCCCTTGACACCCAGCCACATGGCCAGGCCCTGCCTGGACCATGCCTCAAAATGGCCCCCAACCACATGGACAGGCCCCAACAACAACCAAAAAGTCAAAAAACACACAAAAATCCCCACAATCCAATGGCATCCAGGCCCTCAATGATGTTTAAATTCAAGACACAGCACAGAAAGACTTGGTCCATGCACCACTGAGTGCCCCTGGATGAACTGCCTCATGGAGTGCCTTGTGGATGAACTACCCACATGCCTGTTAGAAGTACCTGACCCGAGAAAGACGTTGGCAGCCTACTCAGCAAACCCCAAATTTGAAAGACTGTAATCTCTACTGATGACGGTTAAAGAACCAGAAACACATGTTTAGCGATCAGCACTATCTGCGCCATCTGTGGCGAAACACTCAAACACTCTTAAAGCAAGCAAGTAAACGAAACTGCATTTACCACAATGCCAGGGGCTAACCTTGCTGGGAGGTGAAGCGGTGTGGTCCCACCCCTGCTCCTGTTTAATAGTACTCCCGTGAGTCATTGAGCTGACAAGATCGTGAATAAAGCACCCTCATGCCTTTGAGAGGTACCTGACCTGAGATAGACGTTGGCAGCCTACTCAGCAAACCCCAAATTTGAAAGACTGTAATCTCTACTGATCACGGTTAAAGAACCAGAAACACATGTCTAGAGATCAGCACTATATGCGCCAACTGTGGCGAAACACTCGAACACTCTTAAAGCAAGCAAGTAACCGAAACTGCATTTACCACAATGCCAGGGACGAACCATGCTGGGAGGTGAAGCGGCCTGCTCCCACCCAGGTTCCATATTTTTTAAATGCTAGTTCACCGCTATGGGCTATCGGCACTATGGTTTTATAATTTATGTTTGTTTGTATCCAACACCATGGTATTCAACACTGGTAGAATTAATGGCTGAGAGGACCCTCTCGATCTGAACTGGTGTCCCTGAGGTCATATACAAATCATTAGAGTGCATACTTTTCTATAACTAGGTACAATGCCTTCAAATTTAATTTACTATCACCATTGAAGTTGGTGTTCCTTCCCTTGACATTATCACAGTACAAAGCATGCATGCGCACATGCAAATACTATTGTAGATAATGCAACATACACTAGATAACTGTTCATGTCCATAATGAGACTTGTGACAC